>NC_083282.1:58923651-59226681 GCF_963506605.1 Zootoca vivipara | reverse complement strand
TGAACTCCAGAGCAGTGGGAGAGCTGTCTTTTATAAGAAGTCATTTGTGAGACTTACAAAGTGGCGCAGGTTACAGCTCTGCGAAGGCATAAAGCTTGCTGAGAATGACACAGAATTGGCAACAGGAACAAAGTTGCACAGGAGAACTAGGTAGTATTCTAGGATTTGAGGAGCCCTTGAGCAAGGCAGCTTCCCTGACCCTCTTAATTTAGAATTGGTGGGGCATGGACCCTAAGATCAATTTCACACCTCCTTTGATCTGTTTAATGGCTGTCTGTGCAAACTGAATGTGACAATGATGGTGGACAGTCCAGGGGGTCCTATCTGGCCCACAATGCCATTTTTGTGTGGATACTACACCCACCTGCGAATCAGCTGACATCACTCCAGAGTGGTATGTGTGTGACATCAACTGGGAGTTGATTCTGTGTTGGCTGTGCATCCCAGTTCCTCACTCATCAACTGAAAAGCAGAGCTGAAAATCAGATGTTCAAAGAGCAGCATGGGTCATCTGAAAGCAGGCCTTTGTTGTTCCTTAAATCTCCAGAAACCAGAGGTTTAAAGGGCTTTAAAGCGCATTGTCATCTGACAATGTTATGACACCAGGTGATTGACACGTGGGCACCGGAAAAAGATTTGGCCCACGGGCCAGAAAAGGCTCTGAACCATTGCTTTAAAAGTCAATATTCAGAAAGCTTTCTGCTTATTCTGCTGAGTGGGGCCCTGGGCTTCTGTCCTCAAATCCCCTCCTGACCTCACCACCAACCACAGTTTAGGAAATAGGGTTAAGGACTCCCCATGCTGAACGCGACATGTGCTCTACATGGATTCTTATTCTTCGCATGTCAACGGACAAGCAAGAAAATCTTATTTTACGAAAGAAGACAAGGCTTAATCTGTTGCTAAGCAGATCAGCTCAGTGACTTTATAACAAAATAAGGAACTGATAATGCTGGAATTAGTTTGAAGGAAATGAATTCTTTTTTTAAAAAGCATATGGAAAAAATCATTTAGGCATTTCACTGGCATATAACAAGACACTACAGTAATATTGCAGCAAGAGAGAAGATTATTTGGAGTTAATTCTTATTTTTAGCTGATAATTTCTAATTAACTTGCTGTAGTTATCTTGTTAAATGTCAATTAAATCTCAAAGCGCTCCTTACCGTTTTCCTGTATTCATGGAATGTAATTACGCATCTGTTTCTTGAGTGGCCTTCCTTGCTCCTATCATCTATGGCTAAATATAGGGCAAATATGTTTTAAAATATTATTAAAAAAAATATGTTACAGGTAATCAATAATTGATTTTGCAGCACAAAATAAGATTAAGAAAATTAGTCCTTTTTTCCTTTCTTACTCTAAGTCTATAGATTTATGCTCTCCTCTGTAATGGTTACTAATCATTTTGAAATGAAATAAAACAAGGGTGCAATCCTATGGTCCCTGGGAAGACAGACCAGAGACCATAAGACACTGGGGACTCCATAGTCAGCTGGCGGAGAAGGAGGTTAGCCCACAGAGAGGGAGGTCTCTTCTAGAGGCTCTTCCTGGACGGCACCAGAGCTTTCCACAGATATTGCTTTTCCACCAGCAATACGTTGCCAGTGGTGAGGCTGGAAATGGTGTGGTCTGGGAGTCTGAAATGCAGCCAACTCAAGAGCTTGTGTCATTCATATACAGTATTTCCTTCTACAGTATTTGTGAATCACTTCCCATAAAAAAACCACCCTCAAACCAATTTAACAATGAAGACACATGTAAAACAACGTCGTACAGAAAAATTAAAACAACTTCATATAAAATAAATAAATAAATAAATAAAACTGTTTCATAGCTGAAACCAATTTCAAATCCAATATAAATCCAGACTGGGAGAAAAGCCAAATCTCCACTTAAAAGTCTTGTTTAAAAAGGCAGGTTTTCAATAGGTGCCAAAAAGGCACTAGAGACAGCGCCAGACTGATATGCCAATTCTGATATGTGGTGGTTCACTGTTACATGTTCTTCATGCCTTCCTATGGGGCGGCGGGAGAGAAGAAGCAATAAGGAAACAAAAAATGGTTGCTCCTCACCTTCCACTCTGGCCAAGATGAGCAACCAGGGCTTATGGAATATAGTTCCCTATGCTCCCACTGCTCTCCATAGAGCTGAATCATATGCACTCGCTCAGAAAGAATAGTAGTAGTAGTAGTAGTAGTAGTAATACAAAAACATGTTTAGTGGGGCTTACTCCCAGGTAAATGTGCTTAGGATTGTAGCCATCCTCCCTCCTGTTGTTTTGTTTTTCCTCAGTTTTTTCAAAACTTCCTGTTCTTCATCTAGACACTCTGATATGCGATGATGTCATCAGGTTTGCCTGCTGCAGACTCTGCAGCCAACAAACTTCATCCCTAAACTTTCTGCTTAGGCAGTGGTGGAGTAATAAAACCTGGCAGTTTATTTTCTCAGTACACAAAGGGCAATTATGGCATTTAAAAGATAATATGGCAACCTGATTGAAAACTGAATTTGTAACGTGGTTTGCAGCTAGTGGAATCCAATAATTGCATTCATAATAGTACAGTCCATTCTGCTGCTGTAACCATCTACCCTACACTGTTCACCTCTGGTGGAGCTTGGCAATTAATGTCAGGGGTTGCCGGGGTGTGTGTGTGTCTAATAAATAGATGCATTAAGCTGATCACAACAGGATTGTTATGTGGGAAAGTAGCGGATACAACAGAGGCTCCAAGATAGTGAAGGTGAGCAACCTCAAGCCCGGACAAGGAAGTTATGAGGCTTTCGGGAAATGAATGCATCCAGGAAAGCTGCAAAGTACAGATCACTTGACATATTTTTTTTGTGGCATGAAAGAATAGACACCCCCTTGGGCCCCTTGACAGTAACCCTGTGTACCCACTCCTGTTTACTTTGCATTCAGTATACTCCAACTGCTGATTTGGGAAGCAGTGTATGCACAATGCTTGCCACAATCCACAGCTATACTATCAATTCTTAAGGAACCACTGTGTTTTGATGTGTTCCCCCTCAAATCAGTTTCAATCTGAACTGAGAGAAAAGAACAAAGTAGCTGTGTTTTAAGCCTAAAATAAATGGGATGCAGGTGGCACTGTGGTCTAAACCACAGAGCCTAGGGCTTGCTGATCAGAAGGTCAGCGGTTCGAATCCCCATGACGGGGTGAGCTCCTGTTGCTCAGTCCCTGCTGCTGCCCACCTAGTAGTTCAAAATCACGTCAAAGTGCAAGTAGATAAATAGGTACCACTCCGGCAGGAAAGTAAACGGTGCTTCTGTGCACTGCTCTGGTTCACCAGAAGTGGCTTAGTCATGCTGGCCACATGACCCGGAAGCTGTATGCCGGCTCCCTCGGCCAGTAAAGCGAGATGAGCGCTGCAACCCCAGAGTCGTCCGCGACTGGACCTAATGGTCAGGGGTACCTTTACCTTTAAGCCTAAGATAAGCACAACAAAAACCTCACACCCCACCCATGAGAAATTGATTGAAATTTTCTCTGCTTTTTCATAATTTTACAGTGTAGTTTCTTTTCTGCTTAATTGCTGGAGGGGTGGGGGGAAACACAGGAGATATTTTCAGCACAGCACTACGTTCTTCAGAATGCAACGAAAGGGGTGTGTTTGGTAGAGGAGAGAATCTGTTGCCAGAAAACCACTTCCGCATTTACGGAGGTGGAGTTGTGGGCGTGGCCCGACTCCACCCTCGCGAGGGGCTGTAGCTCAGCCCTCTCGCGAGAGGGGTGTTCCCGCCTCCGTCACACCCCGGCCGTCCAATTGGGCCGGCCGGGAGGCGGGGCCTTCCCCGCGTTTAAATCCGGCCGGAGGCGGGAACACTGCCTCTCTTCTCCTGGCACCCCAAGCGATCGGATCACCCACCCACCCGCCCTCTTGGCTAGGCAGTTAGGCAGGTAGGCCGACGCTGCTATGGAATTAGTCGGTCGCCTCGGTTGGCCGTGGGGCCGGGTAGGATTTTTTCCACTTGGATTAGCCAATCTGGTTTTTTCGCCTACCTCATAGCATTCCGTCACAACTTGGTTTGGCGGTTAGGCATTGGAAATTTGCATAGATAAAGAATGGTGGGGGCAGATTACGTGGGGACTCCATAGTCAGCTGGCGGAGAAGGAGGTTAGCCCACAGAGAGGGAGGTCTCTTCTAGAGGCTCTTCCTGGACGGCACCAGAGCTTTCCACAGATATTGCTTTTCCACCAGCAATACGTTGCCAGTGGTGAGGCTGGAAATGGTGTGGTCTGGGAGTCTGAAATGCAGCCAACTCAAGAGCTTGTGTCATTCATATACAGTATTTCCTTCTACAGTATTTGTGAATCACTTCCCATAAAAAAACCACCCTCAAACCAATTTAACAATGAAGACACATGTAAAACAACGTCGTACAGAAAAATTAAAACAACTTCATATAAAATAAATAAATAAATAAATAAAACTGTTTCATAGCTGAAACCAATTTCAAATCCAATATAAATCCAGACTGGGAGAAAAGCCAAATCTCCACTTAAAAGTCTTGTTTAAAAAGGCAGGTTTTCAATAGGTGCCAAAAAGGCACTAGAGACAGCGCCAGACTGATATGCCAATTCTGATATGTGGTGGTTCACTGTTACATGTTCTTCATGCCTTCCTATGGGGCGGCGGGAGAGAAGAAGCAATAAGGAAACAAAAAATGGTTGCTCCTCACCTTCCACTCTGGCCAAGATGAGCAACCAGGGCTTATGGAATATAGTTCCCTATGCTCCCACTGCTCTCCATAGAGCTGAATCATATGCACTCGCTCAGAAAGAATAGTAGTAGTAGTAGTAGTAGTAGTAATACAAAAACATGTTTAGTGGGGCTTACTCCCAGGTAAATGTGCTTAGGATTGTAGCCATCCTCCCTCCTGTTGTTTTGTTTTTCCTCAGTTTTTTCAAAACTTCCTGTTCTTCATCTAGACACTCTGATATGCGATGATGTCATCAGGTTTGCCTGCTGCAGACTCTGCAGCCAACAAACTTCATCCCTAAACTTTCTGCTTAGGCAGTGGTGGAGTAATAAAACCTGGCAGTTTATTTTCTCAGTACACAAAGGGCAATTATGGCATTTAAAAGATAATATGGCAACCTGATTGAAAACTGAATTTGTAACGTGGTTTGCAGCTAGTGGAATCCAATAATTGCATTCATAATAGTACAGTCCATTCTGCTGCTGTAACCATCTACCCTACACTGTTCACCTCTGGTGGAGCTTGGCAATTAATGTCAGGGGTTGCCGGGGTGTGTGTGTGTCTAATAAATAGATGCATTAAGCTGATCACAACAGGATTGTTATGTGGGAAAGTAGCGGATACAACAGAGGCTCCAAGATAGTGAAGGTGAGCAACCTCAAGCCCGGACAAGGAAGTTATGAGGCTTTCGGGAAATGAATGCATCCAGGAAAGCTGCAAAGTACAGATCACTTGACATATTTTTTTTGTGGCATGAAAGAATAGACACCCCCTTGGGCCCCTTGACAGTAACCCTGTGTACCCACTCCTGTTTACTTTGCATTCAGTATACTCCAACTGCTGATTTGGGAAGCAGTGTATGCACAATGCTTGCCACAATCCACAGCTATACTATCAATTCTTAAGGAACCACTGTGTTTTGATGTGTTCCCCCTCAAATCAGTTTCAATCTGAACTGAGAGAAAAGAACAAAGTAGCTGTGTTTTAAGCCTAAAATAAATGGGATGCAGGTGGCACTGTGGTCTAAACCACAGAGCCTAGGGCTTGCTGATCAGAAGGTCAGCGGTTCGAATCCCCATGACGGGGTGAGCTCCTGTTGCTCAGTCCCTGCTGCTGCCCACCTAGTAGTTCAAAATCACGTCAAAGTGCAAGTAGATAAATAGGTACCACTCCGGCAGGAAAGTAAACGGTGCTTCTGTGCACTGCTCTGGTTCACCAGAAGTGGCTTAGTCATGCTGGCCACATGACCCGGAAGCTGTATGCCGGCTCCCTCGGCCAGTAAAGCGAGATGAGCGCTGCAACCCCAGAGTCGTCCGCGACTGGACCTAATGGTCAGGGGTACCTTTACCTTTAAGCCTAAGATAAGCACAACAAAAACCTCACACCCCACCCATGAGAAATTGATTGAAATTTTCTCTGCTTTTTCATAATTTTACAGTGTAGTTTCTTTTCTGCTTAATTGCTGGAGGGGTGGGGGGAAACACAGGAGATATTTTCAGCACAGCACTACGTTCTTCAGAATGCAACGAAAGGGGTGTGTTTGGTAGAGGAGAGAATCTGTTGCCAGAAAACCACTTCCGCATTTACGGAGGTGGAGTTGTGGGCGTGGCCCGACTCCACCCTCGCGAGGGGCTGTAGCTCAGCCCTCTCGCGAGAGGGGTGTTCCCGCCTCCGTCACACCCCGGCCGTCCAATTGGGCCGGCCGGGAGGCGGGGCCTTCCCCGCGTTTAAATCCGGCCGGAGGCGGGAACACTGCCTCTCTTCTCCTGGCACCCCAAGCGATCGGATCACCCACCCACCCGCCCTCTTGGCTAGGCAGTTAGGCAGGTAGGCCGACGCTGCTATGGAATTAGTCGGTCGCCTCGGTTGGCCGTGGGGCCGGGTAGGATTTTTTCCACTTGGATTAGCCAATCTGGTTTTTTCGCCTACCTCATAGCATTCCGTCACAACTTGGTTTGGCGGTTAGGCATTGGAAATTTGCATAGATAAAGAATGGTGGGGGCAGATTACGTGGGGACTCCATAGTCAGCTGGCGGAGAAGGAGGTTAGCCCACAGAGAGGGAGGTCTCTTCTAGAGGCTCTTCCTGGACGGCACCAGAGCTTTCCACAGATATTGCTTTTCCACCAGCAATACGTTGCCAGTGGTGAGGCTGGAAATGGTGTGGTCTGGGAGTCTGAAATGCAGCCAACTCAAGAGCTTGTGTCATTCATATACAGTATTTCCTTCTACAGTATTTGTGAATCACTTCCCATAAAAAAACCACCCTCAAACCAATTTAACAATGAAGACACATGTAAAACAACGTCGTACAGAAAAATTAAAACAACTTCATATAAAATAAATAAATAAATAAATAAAACTGTTTCATAGCTGAAACCAATTTCAAATCCAATATAAATCCAGACTGGGAGAAAAGCCAAATCTCCACTTAAAAGTCTTGTTTAAAAAGGCAGGTTTTCAATAGGTGCCAAAAAGGCACTAGAGACAGCGCCAGACTGATATGCCAATTCTGATATGTGGTGGTTCACTGTTACATGTTCTTCATGCCTTCCTATGGGGCGGCGGGAGAGAAGAAGCAATAAGGAAACAAAAAATGGTTGCTCCTCACCTTCCACTCTGGCCAAGATGAGCAACCAGGGCTTATGGAATATAGTTCCCTATGCTCCCACTGCTCTCCATAGAGCTGAATCATATGCACTCGCTCAGAAAGAATAGTAGTAGTAGTAGTAGTAGTAGTAATACAAAAACATGTTTAGTGGGGCTTACTCCCAGGTAAATGTGCTTAGGATTGTAGCCATCCTCCCTCCTGTTGTTTTGTTTTTCCTCAGTTTTTTCAAAACTTCCTGTTCTTCATCTAGACACTCTGATATGCGATGATGTCATCAGGTTTGCCTGCTGCAGACTCTGCAGCCAACAAACTTCATCCCTAAACTTTCTGCTTAGGCAGTGGTGGAGTAATAAAACCTGGCAGTTTATTTTCTCAGTACACAAAGGGCAATTATGGCATTTAAAAGATAATATGGCAACCTGATTGAAAACTGAATTTGTAACGTGGTTTGCAGCTAGTGGAATCCAATAATTGCATTCATAATAGTACAGTCCATTCTGCTGCTGTAACCATCTACCCTACACTGTTCACCTCTGGTGGAGCTTGGCAATTAATGTCAGGGGTTGCCGGGGTGTGTGTGTGTCTAATAAATAGATGCATTAAGCTGATCACAACAGGATTGTTATGTGGGAAAGTAGCGGATACAACAGAGGCTCCAAGATAGTGAAGGTGAGCAACCTCAAGCCCGGACAAGGAAGTTATGAGGCTTTCGGGAAATGAATGCATCCAGGAAAGCTGCAAAGTACAGATCACTTGACATATTTTTTTTGTGGCATGAAAGAATAGACACCCCCTTGGGCCCCTTGACAGTAACCCTGTGTACCCACTCCTGTTTACTTTGCATTCAGTATACTCCAACTGCTGATTTGGGAAGCAGTGTATGCACAATGCTTGCCACAATCCACAGCTATACTATCAATTCTTAAGGAACCACTGTGTTTTGATGTGTTCCCCCTCAAATCAGTTTCAATCTGAACTGAGAGAAAAGAACAAAGTAGCTGTGTTTTAAGCCTAAAATAAATGGGATGCAGGTGGCACTGTGGTCTAAACCACAGAGCCTAGGGCTTGCTGATCAGAAGGTCAGCGGTTCGAATCCCCATGACGGGGTGAGCTCCTGTTGCTCAGTCCCTGCTGCTGCCCACCTAGTAGTTCAAAATCACGTCAAAGTGCAAGTAGATAAATAGGTACCACTCCGGCAGGAAAGTAAACGGTGCTTCTGTGCACTGCTCTGGTTCACCAGAAGTGGCTTAGTCATGCTGGCCACATGACCCGGAAGCTGTATGCCGGCTCCCTCGGCCAGTAAAGCGAGATGAGCGCTGCAACCCCAGAGTCGTCCGCGACTGGACCTAATGGTCAGGGGTACCTTTACCTTTAAGCCTAAGATAAGCACAACAAAAACCTCACACCCCACCCATGAGAAATTGATTGAAATTTTCTCTGCTTTTTCATAATTTTACAGTGTAGTTTCTTTTCTGCTTAATTGCTGGAGGGGTGGGGGGAAACACAGGAGATATTTTCAGCACAGCACTACGTTCTTCAGAATGCAACGAAAGGGGTGTGTTTGGTAGAGGAGAGAATCTGTTGCCAGAATGCCACCTCCCTTTTATATATATTCATTAGATGAGCCCAGGAGCCCTCAGATGTCTGGCAGATGCTGTGGTGAGGACTAAATGACCTGTGACCAGCTCTCGCTGTGAACCGAGCACACACCCTAAACATAGCTCGGAAACTTCTACAACATGCAAGGACGAACGCTCTGAGATTTCTGAACAGAACAAATCCAAATGTCCAAAGAGTTCCCAAAGGAAGGAAGAGTTAAAAAGCCACATTCCTAATACAGCCCAAGATTCTTTTCTCTGACTTCTGCAGCTCCTCTTCGAAGTCTTTCAAAGAGTCCTCAGGGGTGCTTGTGGATTTATTTGGGGGAGGGAGAAAATTCTTCCTTTCAGTGTATTATAAATGCAAAGCTGGACCTAGGCAAGGAAAATGCGCAAGGGAACAATTAGAATTGACTAAAACCTTTTAAGATGGAGGTATTTATGCCAGGCATTGGGAAAGGAAACGGAATATGTAGCTTGAGAGTTAACCTTCATAACTTTGATTTTTAACATTGATTTTAATGCATTCATTCACTGCTCTCCTTGCTTACTTTTTCTCCCCAAAGCAGGTTTCTTTCCTCTCTCCCTCTGTTCGATTGCCATTTCCTTATTCTGTAATCTTCGTTATGTCAGCTGCTTGCTTCACCTCTCTTGTCATTTTGTGTCACTTCGGCTTTCAAGAGGATCTTATCCCAGCAGCCACTTGGTCCCTCCTTCAGGGTTTACTTCATTTCTTCTGATGAGTATTGATCTTGTCTGAACTACCCTCCTGCATTTATTTCACTTTGTCATAACCCAAAGCTTATTGCACTGGCTGGGTTCTATATATGAAGCAGCTGACCACGTTGACCTGACTTACCCTATGATGCTTGAAAGTTTGAGGGTGTTTAAATACATTTCAATACTGCATTTTCACACTTTCAGCTGCTTCTGCCGAGCAGGCGGAGGTGGAGCACAGTGTCCCCACCCATCGGGCCACCCCCTCTAGCTGCCTGCCGTGCCTGTCCCTGCCTGGTGGAGCGCAAGTCCGGTGTCGCTGACGTCGGTCCTGCCCGCGGCAGGCAAGAAGCAGAAGGTGCACCATGGTGGTGTGGGGGGGGAGCGAGGTGGCTGCAGAGGGGCCCGTGGGAGAGGTGCTGCCCGCCCAGAGGAAAATGTGGGGGTGGGGGGCGCCTGAGGCAGGGCAGTCTCAAGCAGGTTGGGCGCCCTGGCGCTGAGGCGCGGAGATCACTCCGGTGCCCCCACCCTCGCAGCGCGAAGCATGGCTGGCCCAGCGCCCTGGCACCCCGCGCCACCGGGACTATACCTAGAGCCGGCCCTGGCCTGAGGGATCCCTGCACCATGGCACCAGATAACCTTAAGATGCCCCTGACTGAGAGAGAGTGTCAAGGTCACCCAGCGAGGTTTGTGGCTGAGTGAGGATTCAAATCCTGGTCTCCCAAGTCCAACACTCTCTAACTACTACACAAAATTCTCTCTCTCTCTTTTTAGCTCAATTGCTTGTCAAAATGAACAAATGACTAGAAAGCTGAACTTTAGTACATACAGTACATTAGCTGCATCTCTGCTACATATTAGGATGGAGACTAGGAGGGCTGATAAGGCTGGTATGATGCAAACATGTCAGCAGAGAAAAAGCAGGTTATAAATATAATAAACAACAAGTGGTTTGAGGAACAGATGTGAAAGAGTAGAGAAGCACATTGATGGGAACAAGGAGATAGAAGCTTAGGAGGAGAAATGAGATGCAGAGCACCACTGTAGAATATTTCATGCTCCAGAATAGAAAAAATAATGGAAAAGAAAGGTATACAGTTGTCTTTGTGCTATTCCTGGTTATATATTAACAGCCTATTTTGGTGTTTTTTTCCCAGATCTTCAAAAATATTCAACTACTTTATTTTCTTTTAAAATGGAGAAAATAGAATATCTCATAACTCTCTTTCTCTGTGTGTACATGTGTGTGCAAAGACGGCATATTCTTTCCAAAATATTCCCCTTTCAGAAGAGAAAAAAAGGGAGTGAAGGAAATCAGATAAATGCATTAGCGGGAGTTCAGCTGACTGCTGAAGCATGTTTTAAAAATCAAATAAGGATATAATGTTATGCATAGTTTCCATATCAAATTATGACATTATTGGCAAAGATGAGAAGGTGACACAATTCAGAGCCTTCCTACCTCCCTGATAAGAGATGAAGCAATCTTAAATGGAATACAAAAGCAATTCTGTAATCAAGCTCACAGGCTCACACAGCATTCATTTGGCTCCAGCAAAGGGGATCCACACGGCGAGAAATAATTGGTTTCTTTATTCTTAAAGGAGGGGGGAAAGTGTCATATTTTGCTGATGAAATTTACCGGATTGACAGCTCTGGAGGCTGCAGTTTACTTATGCACAGGAACAAAGAACAATGAACAGACACGATGCTTCATCTAACCCGCCGACATGCCTCTGACAGCGGCCACCATGCAGCCATTTCCTATTATCAGCCACACAGGCCTGTACTTGTGTAATGAAGATGCACACGTTTTGTCAAATGAGAATGCTACACTGAATATATATATATATAGAGAGAGAGAGAGAGAGAGGGGGGGGGAGAGAGAGAGAACGCACATTATACATGCAGCTTCTGAGCAATCCAGCACACCAGAAACCCCCAATAATGGCTGTTTGCAGTTTACAGAATATATGCATTTTGTACACATTCACAGTGTTGAGTAAAAATAACGAGCTTTCACTAACAAGACTTCAGAGTACAGCTTGGATTTTCTACATCATCACACAAATAGAGACTAGGAAATTATGGTATGAAATGTTTTGCCTAACCTCTTATAGCAAAATAAAAAAATAATCCTTCCAGAAGCACCTAAGAGACCAACTAAGTTTGTCATTGGTATGAACTTTCATGTGTATGCACACTTCTTCAGATACACTGAAACAGAAGTCACCAGATGCTTATATATAGTGAGAGGGTGGGAAGGGGTATTACTCCCTCCTTGTGGTGGGAGTGGGTGATTGACTGACTGATAGCTGTTGACGACTGGATAGCTGTTGACGACTGTTAATGACTGCAATTGGTCTTGCAGGAAAAAGCAAGGTGTGAGATGGCTAAAGATAGCTTTATCATGTATGAGGAGATAAGAATCCAATGTCTTTATTCAGACCTGGTCTCTCCATGGTTTTAAGCTTGGTAATAAGTTGCAGTTCAGCAACTTCTCTTTCTAGTCTATTTCTGAAATTCTTTTGTAATAAGACAGCTACTTTGAGATCTTGTATAGAATGTCCTGGGAGATTGAAGTGTTCTCCTACTGGTTTCTCTGTCTTGTGATTCCTGATGTCAGATTTATGTCCATTTATCCTTTGGCGTAGGGTTTGGCCTGTTAGTCCAATATAGAGAGCTGAAGGGCACTGTTGGCATTTGATGGTATACACAATGTTAGAAGATAAGCAATTAAATAGTCCTGAAATGGTATGTTGGATGTTGTTGGGGCCAGTAATGGTGTTGTCCGGGTGTATGTGGCAGCAAAGTTGGCATCTGGGTTTATTGCAGGCTCTGGTACCAGTGTCCATGTTAAGTCTGGTGGTTGTATTATTGTGGGTGAGGAGTTGTTTAAGATTGGGTGGCTGTCTGTAGGCAGTGAAAGGTCTTCCTCCCAGAGCTTGAGAAAGAGAGCTGTCATTGTCTAGGAGAGGTTGTAGATCTCTGATGATGCATTGTACTGTTTTAACTTGGGAGCTGTATGTGATTACTAGTGGTGTTCTGTTATTTTCTTTTTTGGGTCTATCTTGCAGCAAGTTCTCTCTGGGTATCAGTCTGGCTCTGTTGATCTGTTGTTTAACTTCACCGGGTGGATATTTTAGTTCTAAAAAGGTTTGCTGAAGATCTCTTAGGTGAGAGTCTCTGTCTGTAGAGTTCAAACAGATGCGGTTGTAACGTAGGGCCTGGCTATATACAATGGATTGTTTGGTATGTTTGAGATGGTAGCTAGAAGCATGTAGATATGTTTGTCGGTCAGTTGGCTTACGGTATAAGGTGGTGTCTACACGCCCGTCCTGTATTTTTATAGTTGTGTTCAAAAAATGTATTTCTTGCATAGATTGGTTCATTGTTAGGTTGATGGTGGGGTGAAAGTCATTGAATGTCTGGTGGAAGGTTTCCAGGGTCTGTTGACCATGTGTCCAGATAATAAAAATATCGTCAATGTATCACAGGTACAAGAGAGGTTTGAGTGGGTAGGAGTTTAGGAAACGTTGTTCTAAATCTGCCATGAAGATGTTGGCATATTGTGGGGCCATTCGGGTGCCCATTGCTGTGCCGCTGATCTGGAGGAATCTTATAGCAAAGGCTGCTTGCCATGCTATGATAGAGCTGTGTGGGTAAAAGACACAGATTCAGGGGATCCTTTTCCAAAATTTCACATGAACTATAGCATTCTAGAGTCCAATTCCATGTGCATCTCTTCTCCTTATATGCCCTAACTTCTGAGCTATAGTTCACTGTGGCCTTCCTGAGTCCTCTCCCTCCAACTCAAATCAGAGAGCATTCTGGAGCAGTCTCTGATGAGCTACAAGGAGCAGGAGATAGAAGAAGAAGCTATGTCAAGTCTTGTTACAAGTGATTGCTGGGAAAGGATGGCAAAATGCCATTGAAGCAGTCCTATGGTTAACTAGGGGGACCTCTTTCTTGTGTGACAAATACTTGGCACCAGTGGATAGATAGATAGATAGATAGATAGATAGATAGATAGATAGATAGATAGATGATAGATAGATAGATAGATAGAATGCATTTCAATAATTAAATAAAGAATAAAGTGCACAATGCTCCTAAGAACCTCCCATCCAGCAAACCTATCTAGATGCACGTCACAACAGATTATGTATTTAATATGTCACATATTGCTGACTTCCGTGCTTATATCCCAAGAAAGCAGTGATGGTAATGAACGCAGGAACATCTGGAGACATTTTGCTGGCACTGAAAGGTCAAAGCAATTCATTAAATATTGAGGCTCTGGTTGTGAATTCCTCAAATTTAAAATGCTCAGAAAGCAACTGTCAATCTTAACAGAGAGGGGGCATGGAAAACAAAAGGGGAGGAAAGGAAGAGATTAGAGAAAATTCCAATGTATGTTTTCTGTGGCTCTAGAAAAGGAGACCCTCAAAAAGAGCCACTGTGTTACTGTGAGTAGTAGAGGGCTGGACATGAGCAGTGGAGACTTTGGTCCAGATCCCTGCTCAGCTAGGGAGCCCTTTGTGGGAGTCTTGGTCAAGCAGACAACCCCACAGTCTAACCTAATTCACAGAGATCTGGGGAGTGTAAAAATCAGAGGAGATGTTTGTTTTGCCTCTCTGGCCTCACTGGAGCAATACCAAAGCGTTTAGTGGTGGCGATAGATGAAATTAGCTAAAGAATATGGGTATATTTAGTATCTCAGAAAGTGCTAAGAATTCTGATCTCAGTCTTTGTCCATCATAGTGTTTACACATTATGCCTGGACAGGATATATGAATATGAGTAGGAGGCATGGTCAATCATATCAAAAGCTGCAGAGAAAACAAGTAAGAGTAGCAGGATCACACTCCTGTTCCTTTCCCAATACAGGTCATCCATCTGGATGATAAAGGCTTATTCGGTTCTGAAACCAGGCTTAAACCCAGATTGAAGTGGATCCAGATAATCAGCCCCATTCAAGAACACTTGCAGTTCTCCCACCACTGTCTCCACCCCCACTTCCTCCCCAAAAGGGGATTGGCAACTGGCCAAAAGTGAATACCTACCCTTTAGACCAAGAATCTCTGCTGTGGTTGCACCGTGCAGTTTCTATAAATCGTCCATGAACAAGCATGTGTCCTTGGCAATTATTGTGATGGGCACACCATCAAAATGTCCACGTAATTACTCATGCCACTTGTGTGCTATTTCAAAAAACGTTGCTTATTCTCAGATGTTCATATAATATGAAAATATGCTTTGTATGCAAATCCATAGAGATTCCATTTCTAAGTCTATATCTCAAGGCCAGAGACTCTATAAAAGAATATCAGGAGGGAAACAGTTTGCCAGCTGCATGCAGGAGGTTCCAACTGGTTGAAACTCTTATTATATGCTCTGATGGCTCTTAGAACAACAGGAGTCTGTGTGTGAGTTGGTGAAACAGTAAGCGGACGGAGGGAGGGGGGTAGTCTCACAGGTGTTCTGCTTAGCTATACCCAATGGAGTCTGATAGCCAATTTAGTTTTCCTGCTCCACTTGTCTGCTGCAGACGGTCACCCAGGAAGCTGTTGTTGATGATGTGCCCTGCCAATTACAAATCCATAGCTGTTGTCGGAGCCGACATTAGCCTTGGATGTGAGAGGCATGGCTCCCATAACACAGACAGAATGCATGTAAGGCCTTCGTCTGACAGCAGTGTAAGTGAATATACCAGCTACAGACCTTGGAGGAGATAACCAGCCTAGCCTGCTATTAGGAGCTCAGATGGATTGGAAATATATTTGTGACCCTTTCCGGCTTCAAAGGTTTGCTTCACTGTCCATTTATTCCAGGGTAAAATGGAGCACATGCAAAAGTAGACGGTAGCTTCTTTAAGGTTATATGGTGGTAGAAGCTTAGTGATGAGTGAATTACCCTTGGTTGGCTTTGTAATTGGGCCTGTTTTGTATCCAGTGTAATGTTCAATAAGCATCTCACCAGTGCTCACTTGCTCAACAGGACATCCTGGTTCTCCCCCCGCCTAAATCTGTTCTGGGGCTTTCTCCCTCCTGCCTTCACCCTCCTCAAATCTGCTCCAGAGGGTTGGGGAAAGTCCCATTGGGCAAGCGGGAATCCTTGCACTGATAGGACGCTTACTTAGGGATGCTTTCATTACAAGCCTCTGTCTTTCTGTGCTTTCTGGAAGAACTCAGAAGAAAAGGTTGGTTCCCACCCCTCACAATGAGTTCTTCCCTGCAAGGGTGGTGAAGTGGCACCCAGGAGGCCTGGCACTACTGGAGAAGAAAACTTATTGTAAATGTCTGGATCATTTCTGCCTCATGTTTAATGCAATGGATGCTCCTGGGTAGCTTCGGACATGCTGAAGAAGGAAGCTACAAGTGCAAAAGCTGCAAAGAAGAAACTATGAATGAAAACACAACCACTTATGGGTGGAATCCTTTAGTCTTTTCTTTCCTATATGGGGAGGGGGGATGTGAAGTCGGGACTCATCCCCCTGCAGTGGCGATTCCAGGGTCCCCCTCTTAAAGGGGTTATATATATATGGGTGTCACTGGCCATGCACTGAAAGGTTGTCAGTGAACTACCCTGCGTGCGGGGATATGGGCTGGGCTGCCTGCTACACTTACATCTCGCAGAGCACCCCCATATCCCATTTACCCTGATGAGCCCCAGTTCCCCCCAGCTGGGGGGTTGGGAGGGATACATGCCCAAGGCCTAAGCCAAGGTCTTCCTACATTTAAAAGTTTAATAAAGCTGTGGCCTAATTTTGATTCCATTTAACGTTGTTTTTATTCCTTCCTTGTGATCCCTGGGGCTGGGGCTGTCGCCACCTGGTCATGCAAATGTCTGGATCATTTCTGCCTTGCGTTTAATGCAATGGATGCTCCTGGATAGCTTCGGACATGCTGAAGAAGGAAGCCACAACAAATGCCAAAGCTGCAAAGAAGAAACCGTGAATGAAAACACAACTGCTATGCGCCAGGCTACTGTGATCATTGTGTTTTAAAATTAAACCATTGCCACACACCAGGTTGGAAAAAGAAGAAGACTTCTTATAGGACAATGGAGAATATGCTGGAATGAACGAACTGGTCATGGCAGTATCTGAAGCCCTCTGTACCGTAAAGAGGCAGGGACACACACAAACCATACCTGTATTGTCCCCTAGTACACCAGTTCATTTGAGCATGAAGGTCTGAAGGGGACATCCCACTGAAAAATTGGTTTCAAGTGGAACATGCATGCTACTGCAATGCTTGCTGCATTGACATCAGCAGGGAGGGAGAAGTTCTCAGGGCCTCTCAGTCCCTTCCTCCTCTCTTTCTATGTAGCATTGTGAATAAATTTGGTTTTTTCTTTCACAACCGCATCTGAAGGAATTATTTATATTATTATTATTTATTTGGATTTGATATCCCACTCTTCCACCCCATAGAGCTCAGAATGCAATTAACCTGTGGCATATCCTCCCCTACAGCTGACAGCCGCTGCTAACATTTCATTGAGAAGCTGCAGTGATGCAACTAACCACATGGGGCAGTGGTCAGCAGCTCCTGACACAGGAGAAATCCATGCATCGCTAGATCGCATCAGCTACCATGGGTTGGTAGAAAGTTGACAGGAATCAATGATATGTTTGCAGCACTCTCCAAAAACGCAAAACATGTAAAATGAAGTTTGAAGTTGTACTAGTAATTGCTTCTATTGGCTTAATCCTTCTTACATGTAACATTAATATGACAGTAACGATACAACTAGCAATATTTATCACCATATTGTATCATTTTCGTCATCCATCCAAACAGAGCTTTTCTTGCTTTCTTCAAACAGGAAAGAAGAAGAAGAATATTACTTACATTCCCCTCTAGCATCTTCTTGTATCATTCAAATACTCCAGAGTTATATGTGGTTATATGTGCTGGCACTGGTGAAGGAAATTGACATTCTGCAAGGATTACTAGGGTGTGTGGCACACAAATTATCACACTCATGTAAATGGTTGTGCATTAATCTCCTTGTGGGCAGGTCTGACTTACAGGAGAAATCCATCTTGCCTGTGGATGTTAATTTGACAAATAATAGGCGGGATTGCTGCTAACAGAGCTGAGCAAACTAACCCCTATAGCTTGCCTAGCATCCAACAACTCACCCAAGTGTATCTTCATAACAGAGGTCTGGGATGTGATGTGGGGACAAAGTAATATGTGGTGCTTCTCTGCATTTGTCAGCCATTTGACCATGGGTGGGGTGGGGGTGGCAGAGTCTTATTCACATCTCTGGTTTTCTTATAGTGCATCCTCATACAACAGCTTTGAAAGCATTTATCCACCTGTATATTAACCAAATATTTATGCATACTTATTAATCTGATCATTGTTAGGTCCAGGTGGCACAACACAGGTAGACCAGTGCAGGTATACTGCAGAGGGGAAGGGAATTTACCTCTATGTGGCTAATGTGAAACTCAAGATAATATGATGCATCAAAGTCTAAGGAATGAGAAAGCTCCACAAGTCTATGCTAATGATGCTAATTTGGAAAGAAGAGGAGAAGAAGAAGAAGAGTTTGGATTTGATATCCCGCTTTATCACTACCCGAAGGAGTCTCAAAGCAGCTAACATTCTCCTTTCCCTTCCTCCCCCACAACAAACACTCTGTGAGGTAGGTGGGGCTGAGAGACTTCAGAGAAGTGTGACTAGCCCAAGGTCACCCAGCAGCTGCATGTGGAGGAGCGGAGACGCGAACCTGGTCCCCCAGATTACGGGTCTACCGCTCTTAACCACTACACCACAACTGCCAATCAGCTTCTGGCAGGTGATACCCTAACCCTCTCTGTAATCCTAAGCAGGAGCAGAAATTTGTGACTGCTTCTGCATGGACAACTCTGGTTTAAGGGTCCAAATTTTCACAAGAAAATTTCCCCTTCTGGAGGGGAGTGAAGGTGGATGAGGACTAGCATCATTATATGGGCAAGTAGGCCTTTCGGAATATAAACCCCGTATCCCTTTAATTATTTAATTTGGGACCAGCACTCCATCTATCGAAGGCTTCCATTTGTTTATTCCTTGTACAATTACACTCCCCCCAAAAACCACAACCCCATTCTGATTTCAGCCTCCTTTTGGAGCATTTCACGTTCCTCGTTTCTAATGATTGATTATTATTTCAAAGATAACCTAAGCCAAAGAGGAGAGATGGGGGCTGATGTATCGGCCCATCTGGCACAGAGCAAGGCCACTTCTTTCTTTCTTTTTAAAAACCCTCACATTTTTTGGGTGATGAGAACCCTTCAAGAACAGCAGCAAGAATATTGACAGCGCTTTTCGGTTTCGCTGCCTGAAACCCCTCGTTTACAGCGGGAGGCTGTGGGTGCAGACTGTCGCTCAGATCCTCCTCTCGAGGAAGGGTCACGTGACTTTTTAGTGCATTTAATGATTAAAAAGAAATGGCAAAATTCCTTACAGAAAGATTGATAGTGCAACCTATACATGCCTGCTCAGAACTAAACCTCACTGTGTTCAATGAGACTTACTCCCAGGTAAGGAAGTATACCATTGGAGCATTAGTGATTCCAGAAATGTACTAGAGATTTGTTTGTTTGATTGTTTTTATAATCTACGAGCAGTAGCTAATACATTACTTTTTGTGCATCTGGTCAGCTTCTAGTGACCACCTTGTTCTCTCAGACCAGGAACTGTTTCTCAGTCTACCAATCAGCATCCTGAAGGCTTTCTCCTCCCACCCCTCCAAACTCTTCATATTTATGTACATTTTATGAGGACCCAACAATGGATAAAGAGGCACAGTGAATTATTTCTAATCTTTGTGTATCTCTTTTCATGGAAGAAGACTCTTGAATCTCATAATTTATAATGTATGTACAAGTAGTCCACTACACAGAGCTACTAAACGCACAGGACTGCAATTGTCAGGGCTTAGCTGTGGGTAGCAGTTTGAACTGAACCAGGAGAAGCCTGGGACCATGGGAGACAGCGGGAAGTCAGGACCAAAGAGGAAATCAGAATTGAAGGAAAAGAGTGGCAAAGAATAAGCAAGAATGCACAAACACATCATATCCAGGAAGCTCTTTATATGATCTTTTGCCCAGCCTATGTACCGGTAGTTTGTTGCTTTGGCACATGAAGAAGCTGCACACAGCTCCTGGCAGCAACATAACATAGGACCACTTTGTAACTTTTAAGTATTGCAAAAGCAGCTAGCAAATGGTTTTCAACAAATTAAAACTAATATAAAGGAACTGTCCAAGAGCGTGCAACTAGTCAAAATAAGGACCAACATGCATGAAATTGTTGCTGCATTGAGGGCATTTTCATGGCTTCTTTTGGCACCTATTCCCGCAAATTTGTTCATAAACAACAATTTGGAATAAAAATCAGAATACTTTCCCCTGTACCACTGCAATCCATGAGGAAAACACTCTGATTCCATGGCAAACATCTCTTACATGAGCTTAACTTCCAGGTGGGGGTCCTTATGAAGGGTTACATAGTGGCATTTTATGCACAAGGAATGATGAAGAGCACTGGTTTTGCCTGTGGAAATTGATATAGAGAAGAAGCAGGTATATATCATAGACTTTTAGTCACGAGGAACGAACAAATATTTAGCTTTGTTGAACAAGAAGTAAAAGTCACAATTCAGGATGTGGCTGTAGTACATCCAAGCATCTAAGAAACCAATATGAGCATTAAGGGGGGAGAAGGGAGTGATAAAATTGTATGATTAGCATGCATAACTCATGATTTCTAAACTTTTTCATTTAATACACCACATATGTTTGTCTTTCACCCCACGAGCAGTTTCACTGACCTCAGCTTAGCCACTTATATGAATCTAAATTAAGCATATGTAGAAGTGTCGATAAGGCTGGATTTTAAATTATCACTATTATAGCCTTCATAGCAGGGAACAAATGAACAGTGACTTAGAACGGGGAAGTGGGTTCCTTTATCTCTGTATGTGCCACATAAAATCTATAAAACAAGGAAGGGGAAGGCTCAGGAGTTTAGTAATGGTATTGATTCAACATATTTTTCATTAAAATAAAAATGAGAAATAGTACGTTTTGTTTTTCATTTTATTTTTTTCTGCTCCATTTCCTTAGAATAATTCATGATCTAATCACATTGAAACTTTCAGCTTCTAAAATACTTCTTTGCTTGATAAAAGTCATATCTATTCATGCATTCATCTGTCCATACTCACCAAGTCTATCCAGTCCAATAAAACCAAACTAGCAATACACATGCAAATACACACACACACACACACACACAGTGCACAGTGCACAGTGCACATAGAGCATGATGAGGAAAACAGCAGCACCAGATTTGCAAGAACAATATAAGCTTGCTTGCTTCTTTTTCTTTAAATGATATTTACATATTGTTTGAGCTAGGGATGTTCATACAAGTTTGGCCTTTCTTTCTTGGGGGTTGTCACGGTCTGGTCGGCGGACGGTTGAAGCCCTGGCTGAGGACGTCTGCTCTCCTGGTGAAAGGCACAGTTTTCCAGCTTGGCATACAGCCTGTGCTGCCGAAGTCGCTGCAGTGCCTTCTTGTAATACTCTGCAGCGATGTCAAACCTCCCCAAGAAGATGTGGACATTCCCTAAATTGCTGTGGGCTCTCTTTTCTGCTGCTTTGTCACCAAACTCCTTGGCGATGGCCAGGCGATGGCCAGGCGCTGTTTGTGGAAGATGATGGCTTTGCGGAAGTTGCCCAGCAAGTAGTGGCTGTTGCCTAGGTTGCCATATGCCTGGCCTTGGGCAGCTCTGTCCCCCAGCTCCTTCACAAGAGAGATGTTCTTCTCGTAAAATTCGGAAGCCTTCTCCAAACTCTCCTGGACTTCCTCGGGCACGTGGTTAGGCTCCTGGGTCAAGCTCCAAGACAGCTGCTTGCCTTTAGCATGGTAGACGTTCCCAATGTTGTACAACGCCCTCGCCTCTCCAACCTTGTCTCCCTGCTCCTGGGAGATGTCCAGGTGCCTCTGGCAACAGACCAGGGCCACAGCAAACTGTCACGGTCCGGTCGGCGGGCGGTTGAAGCCCTGGCTGAGGACGTCAGGATCAGAGGCAGGATGGTGGTGTAGAAGTAGGAACAGGTGCAGGGCTGAGGGTCCAGCAGCAGGCAGTCGCAGGGTCAAGGAGCAAGGCAGAGCCGAAGGTCTGGGAGTCAAGGAGCAAGGCAAAGGTCCAAGGGTCGAGGATCAAGGCGTTGACAAGGCAAGGGTCCACGGAGCAAGGCGGCGGCGAGGCAGGGATCCAAGGAACAAGGCGGCGGCAAGGCAAGGCAAGGGTCCAAGGGTTGAGGATCAAGGTGTCAGCAAGGCAAGGGTCCAAGGAGCAAGAGGCCAGAGGCAACTAGGCAGGGATAGCATTGCTGTGGCAAAGAGCTGAAGGGAAATGCTGAGCTTTTATCCCTCCCAGCTCCTGCCACCAGGTGCAGTGAGGTATCAAGTGGTCTCACCTGAGTGACCACTCCTTGCCTCTCAAGCACAAGCTGAGGTCTTCACCTGTGTGGCCACTCCTTGCTTCTCCAGCACAAGCTGAGGCAGGCCCCAGTCCTGCAAAGCACTACAGGCCCCAGAGCCTGACTCCTGCCCATACTCCTGACAGTACTCCCCCCCGTAGAGAAACGGGGTTCCACCCCCGGTCATGGCCCAGGCTTATCTGGGAACTTCCGATGGAAGGCCCGAACCTTGGTGGGCGCGTGCACGAAGTCAGCTGGTTCCCAAGATCACTCCTCCAGCCCGTAGCCCACCCAGTCAATTAGGTATTGGAGCTTCCCACGGAGCCGCCTCGAGTCCAGGACCTGGGCAACCTCAAACTCCTCATGACCATCGACCTGGACCAGTGGTGGTGGTGGGGGTAATGCGGCTAGGAAAGTGGTCCGAGTTGCAAGGTTTCAGCAGGGATACGTGGAACACGGGGTGGATTTTCAGAGAGGGGGGAAGCTCCAACTTGTAGGCGACCGGGTTGACCTGCTGCAGGATGGTGAAAGGTCCCTGGTACTTGTAGTCCAGCTTAGCCGAGGGACGTTTCGTGCGGTGGTGTTCCAAGGACAGCCAGACCTTGTCTCCGACCTGGAATGCAGGCCCTTGCTGTTTCCTCTGATCTGCTTGCGCCTTGTAGTCTGCCTTGGCTCTCTCTAGGTGCTGTACCAGGTCGGCTTGTGTCTCCTGTATGTGGGAGACCCGATCATTGGCGGAAGGCACGAGAGAAGCCGTGGGGGTGATTGCGTGGATGGTACCCAAAGTTGGCGTAGAAAGGGCTCTGCCCTGTGGAGGTATGGCAGGAGTTGTTATAGGCAAACTCAGCCAGTGGAAGTAGGTCCAACCAGTCGTCCTGATGGTAGCTCAGGAAGCAGTGGAGATATTGCTCCAGGACTTGATTAACCCTTTCCGTTTGACCGTCTGTCTGAGGGTGGTACGCAGAAGAGAGGTGTCTCTCGATACCCAGTCCCATGAGGAAGGCCGCCCAGAACCGGGACATGAACTGGGGGCCTCTGTCGGAGATCACTGCGTCCGGCAGCCCGTGTAGCCGAAACACATGCTCAAGGAACAAGTGGGCCGTCTGTGGGGCAGTGGGAAGGGTTCGAGTCAGGATGAAATGTGCCATCTTGGTGAGCGAATCCACCACTACCAGAATAACCGAATGTCCTTTGGACGCAGGGAAGTCCACGATGAAGTCCATGGAAAGCATCGACCATGGCCTGGGGGGGGGGGTAACGGCTGAAGAAGCCCCAGAGGCCTCTGCCGTGGGACCTTGGTCCGGGCACAAGTCTCACAGGACCGTACATATCGTTTAATGTCTGCCCGAACCCCTGGCCACCAGAACATGCGAGTCAGTAACCGCAGAGTCTTCGCGTATCCCCCATGTCCAGCGGTCTGCGCGTCATGGCACTGTTCCAAAACCTGACTCCGGAGCGGCCACTCCAGAATGTAGAGCCGGCCGTGATGGTACACCCACCCACCCCGAACCTCAAGCAACGCACCCCCCCGGTCCTGAAGGTACTGGGCCGGCATCCAACCAATTTTTGGTGAACGGGTCCTGACGGCTCACCAGACGAAAATGCTCAAGGTTCCGATGATCTGTTAGGACCTGAACTGGATGCAGAGCCCCTTCCAGCAGGTGGCGCCATTCCTTTAACACCACTTTAATTGCAAGGAGTTCCTGATCCCAAATATCATAGTTTCGTTCCGCAGGCGTGAGTTGACGGGAAAAGAAGGCGCAGGGATGAAGCAACTTCTGTGCCCCCTGTCGTTGCGATAACACGGCCCCGATTGCCCTGTCTGAGGCATCTGCCTCGAGCACAAAAGGGAGCTGGGTGTCCGGATGGGCCAGAATGGGAGCAGATGTAAAAGCCTCCTTCAAGAAGCCAAAAGCCTCTTGCACAGCCGGTGTCCACTGGAACGTGGCATCCTTTCGGAACAGGGTGCAAATGGGAGCAACCACGTGTGAAAAGCCCCGAATGAAGCGGCGATAGAAATTGGCAAACCCACTGAACCGTTGGACCCCTTTAGTATCTTTGGGAGGACTCCAATCCAGCACCGCCTGCACCTTTCTGGGATCCATCCGGATACCTGCAGGAGAGATGATGTATCCCAGGAACTCCATGTGCCCCTGGTGAAAGGCACAGTTTTCCAGCTTGGCATACAGCCTGTGCTGCCGAAGTCGCTGCAGTGCGTTCTTGTAATACTCTGCAGCGATGTCAAACCTCCCCAAGAAGATGTGGGCATTCCCTAAATTGCTGTGGGATCTCTTTTCTGCTGCTTTGTCACCAAACTCCTTGGCGATGGCCAGGCGCTGTTTGTGGAAGATGATGGCTTTGCGGAAGTTGCCCAGCAAGTAGTGGCTGTTTCCTAGGTTGTCATATTCCCGGCCTTGGGCAGCTCTGTTCCCTAGCTCCTTCACAAGAGAGAGGTTCTTCTCGTAAAATTTGGAAGCCTTCTCCAAACTCTCCTGGACTTCCTCGGGCAAGTGGTTAGGCTCCTGAGGCAAGCTCCAAGACAGCTGCTTGCCTTTAGCATGGTAGACGTTCCCAATGTTGTACAACGCCCTCGCCTCTCCAACCTTGTCTCCCTGCTCCTGGGAGATGTCCAGGTGCCTCTGGCAACAGACCAGGGCCACAGCAAACTGTCACGGTCCGGTCGGTGGGCGGTTGAAGCCCTGGCTGAGGACGTCAGGACCAGAGGCAAGATGGTGGTGTAGAAGCAGGAACAGGTGCAGGGCTGAGGGTCCAGCAGCAGGCAGTCGCAGGGTCAAGGAGCAAGGCAGAGGCGAAGGTCTGGGAGTCAAGGAGCAAGGCGTCGGCAAGGCAAAGGTCCAAGGGTCTCCAGCACAAGCTGAGGCAGGCCCCAGTCCTGCAAAGCACTACAGGCCCCAGAGCCTGACTCCTGCCCATACTCCTGACGGGGGTGGGGGGTGGGGGTTATTTAACTTGACTTCTTGGGATTTTGTGCATTTACAAGTGTGTTTTCAGCATGCATGATGCTTTTTTCTGTTTGCATGCATTCTCTTTAAAGCACTTCTCTACATTTCAGTGGCTTCTTGCATGGATGGGTACATGGATCTCCTGCATATGCTATGGTTTTTGCATTAAATAGGCTCTTGTATAAATATGGTATAATTGTGGGCAGATACATTTTATGTGACTACTTCACAGAATTTATCCAACTGTTTCCCTGGGCTGGGGCTCACCATTAGCAGTACCAGTAGGTCAGTTCCTTTATTTTTATTTTTTTGTTTAGTTTTTTCTTCTTTTTCTTTGCTACTGCAAAGCCCCCATATGCTGGTTTGGGCTTTCTGATAGGCATCTGATTGGACACTGATGGGTTAGGCCTTTGGTCTGACCCAGCAAAGCAGTTCAATCCTGTTCAGATCTGGAGCCTCAAGTCTCCTTGGAGGAGTGGGAGGAGGACCCCACAGAAGATATCTACACAGCCAAGAGGAGCTGTGCAATACTGGCACTCCTGCCCCAGGTCTGAACATCTACAAAACAGTTTCCTACCTGGTACTTCAACCCAGCCTTCTGTCATCCCCCGGACCTCAGAAACAGATGAGATGGAAAGCCAGGCAGGAACATCATGGCTGCCAGCAAAGTGCCAGCAAAGCACCTGATGCTACTCAGAAGGAGGGCAGAGCACATGCATATAACTGACAGCCAAGAAGAGGTAGAGCTTTCCACTTTCATTTAAACTCTCAGGCTGCACTGCTTCACTGCTGAAAAAACAGCTGTAAGCTCAACTGCAAAGCCTGACTGAACTGAAGAAATGAACAAGATCCTTGTGTTCTTACTAGGGACAGTATACTATGCTTGGCAAAGATTGGGGAAATTTGGTCTCCCTTATGGTTTTGTGTTTGTGTGGGTTGGTCTGCCATGGTATATCTCACCGGTGTTGCCATGGCAGCAGGTCTAGGTCATATTAGCACGGAGGCCTTTCCCATGGGTTTTGGACTCAATGTTTACATGCTACAATGACAATTCCCTCATATAGGCAGGGGTGAATGCACAGTCATTAGGAGCCAATATTTGAAGGCATCAGAAATCAGTGCCAGAGGAAGATGATGTAGAAAAGCCCATTGACCATATCTGGGCCAAGTGACGATCATTAATCATCGGCTTTCCCTAGTGAAGTATGAGATACAACCCATGGTCCTCTATGGATTCTGCCAGTATGGCATGTTAAAGGTATGCTGAAACCTTTAGGATGAGCCACATACTTACAGCTACAGCTTTTTAAAAAACCATTTTGAGCAAATAACAAATTTAAACAAATTGCAATACAATTTAAAACAGTACCTTAAAACCAATATGTATTCCAGATCATACCATTAAAACAACAAAATTTGAACCAAGCAAAACCAGTATCAAAATCATAGTATGGGTAGGGAAAGGGTGTGTGAATTGATGCACACCCTAGAGCAGGCATCCCCAAACTTTGGCCCTCCAGATGTTTTGGACTACAATCCCCATCATCCCTGACCACTGGTTCTGTTAGCTAGGGATCATGGGAGTTGTAGGCCAAAACATCTGGGGGGCCGCAGTTTGGGGATGCCTGCCCTAGAGCATCTGAAAAGGCAGAGGGAGTATTGCCCCAGACATTCTCACAAGCTCGTTTACTTGAGAGGAATGCGAGTGGGGACCTCAAGATGTCAGTGGAAAGACCCATATCAGGGCATTCTGGGGGCTGGACCAGCTTGGGATGTTCTGGGGTCACTGCCATCACCTGACAGTATTGGGTTCTATCCATGCATGATCACTACACTAGCTTTAGGCTTTTGACTGTGCCTTTACCTTCCACCCAGTTGGTTAGAGCAATGGGGCTGTGAATGTGGCAGCGACTATTCTCCTCTGCCCTGCCCTGCCACTGCCCAACTGGAGATTGGAAACACTCTGCCCTGAACCGTTTGGAAGATATTGTGGAAGGTGGGGTGTTTGTTTTGTTCTGCTTCTTTTCGCATGAAAGGGTGACATATCAGAGTGAGCACTCACCCAGTCCTGCAATCAAAGCAGAATAGTATGGGATTCTCTTTGTAATTAAACTGATTATATGAGAAGCTGCCTGATCTCCTCAGTTTTGACCCACTACACCTTGACCTGTAAGGATCAAAGGAGAGATGCTGCAGGTGGGGGGTGGAGGTAGGAACAGAGCAAGATGTAACTCACCTATATTTGTACAATATAAATCTGATGTTACAGAACCTGAGTTAATGCCTTGGTAGCTGTAAGAGGGAAGTTGCTCCCATTGCTTCACAGTAAGAATAAATAAATGTCTCCCTGTTTATCATTACTTCCTCAATATACTTTGCTTCTGTTATCTTTTGTGCTGAACCATATTTGAGGTTTGTGTTTAGTGGGAGGTGATTGCTCGAAATATGAAATGTAGAAGCGAGTCAGAGGAGACTTGAATAATAGATGAGGTGATTATGGGAATTTTGTCAGAGAGAAGAGGGTGGAAGGTAGAGGGGATTGCTAGGTGGGAATGAGTTTAGTAGATTAGTAGTTCTAATTAGTGCTATTTTCTAGAAAAAGAGGTGCTGGAGCTCACAAAGAACTTCTCCCCCATTCTCTTACAATGGCAATAGTGCCTACCTGAGAGGTGCCAGAGCTGAGCGTGGTGAGCTCCAGCTGAAAAGAAGAAGAAGAAGCCCTGGATCTTATCAATTTCATTCCAGATTTTTGTTTCATGGGGATTCATTTTCATTGTGCCTGGAATTCTCAGTCAGTTGTTAACCCTGTACAACTGTCAGTGAAACTCAGGTTTAAATAGTTTGAACCCCTATACCCATACCTGCACTATGCTGTCAGCACAGAAAAACAAAGGAATTGTATGAAGCGATGGCCCAATGAAACCAGGTTCTCACTTGCTAGATTAAATAGAATTGGCCTAGTAGAGAACGGTTTCTGAAAATTAAGTCTAGAAAACAGCTTACTTGTGGGGAAATTTTAGTTTTTTTCTGCTTATTTGAATTTAATGCACAGTGAATATGTTTATCTAATTTTCTGAAGTGTTCCATCTGCAATAGGTCCTGGGCACATGAATCACAGCCCCAGAAGGATACAGGCACAAACAAAGAAAACAAAACCCCAGCATAAGTTTTATCCTCTCAAAGCCCTCCCGCTCTTTTTTGTCCTCCTTTACTGACAATAGTCATAAACAATAATATTGCTGAGCAGAAATCATCAGAACGGCAGAAAGTCAAATAAATTTATTTGTCTTGACAGTTTAAGTACAGGGAGTTCATTAGTGCAGAAGGCCCAGATGGCTTTGGAAGAGTAAACATATTGGACTGTGCACTAGAGGGTGCTGTTAGCTAGGTTAGCAATATAATTGAAAAATATTTTCTGCCCTGTCAAAGAGTACAGGTTCTTGTCTCAAAACACTATTCACATGTTAGAACCTCTCTGTAAGCAGTTTTTTTTAAAACACTATGGGGTACTCAAAGAAAGTAAAAGATAAACACCTCACACTTTTAAGATCACTTCCTTATAATTATTTTACATTTTGCTGTATATCAGTGGCAGAATCTGAATCCTCTTTGACAGAACTACGCACATATCCTCTGCAAAGCTTCATTGGATTTCACAAGCTGGAGCTTACATAGCACAATAGATCCTAGCTATGTGGAAAATAAACTGGTTGTGGCAGACACAAATGTTATTTATGCTGTTTAAAACATTAATAGTTAATATTTATCAGTGCAAATATGATTAGATGTAGCCTATATTTATGTAGCGCTCTGTAATCATAACATACCTTGAAAAGCCTAATGAACCCTTGCGTAAATGTATGCTTCTGAAATTATCAAGGAAACACAGTTGCTCCTTAGTGAAACTAAACTACACAGTTTTTGAAAACCCAAAAACCTATGCAACTTTTTTAGAAAAGGAAGGAGGAAGGAAGGAAGGAAGGAAGGAAGGAAGGAAGGAAGGAAGGAAGGAAGGAAGGAAGGAAGGAAGGAAGGAAAAGAAAGAAAGAAAGAAAGAAAGGAAAAGGAAGAGGAAAATGGAGTTGGTGTCACAACTCTTCTCCATCTAGTGCACTGTTAATCATTATAAGTCTACAAGAGTGGGAAAGATTCCTTCAGAAACTGAAATGGAAAGGTATTAGCCCTGAGTATGTCAGAGACATGGCCAGCAGAGAGGACTCTGCAGAGGGGGAGGAAGAGAAAGAGGAAAACAGGAACTTAGTTCATTCACACCCCGAAAGTGAGATAAACCCTTCTCATTCTGGATTGCTGCAGCACAGAGATGAAGGAGCAGGATGCAGGTGGTCATAGGGGGCTGGATTCAACTCCAGAGGAGGAGGAATTGGCTGCACCTGAGTCTCCAAGAAGTAGGAGGCGGAGCAAGCGAGTAGAACAAAGGAAGACCAGCAGGAAGTGAGGGCGGGCTTGGCATATAATATCTGGCCTTGGAAGCCAGTTGAGTCAATTGACTCCAACAGTGAGGTATGAGTTGTGGGAAGCTCGGATTGCTGAAAGCCTGTTGTTGATGAATAAACTTCAGCTAGTCAAACCGTCAGTGTGCTGTGTCTTGTGTGGGAGAAATGATAAACCTGACAGAGTATTCTAGTTACTCTTACCTCATTTCAGCACTTGAAGTCCTACTGCCACTGCCACCACTCAGTACTACCCACAGTCCTGAGTTTGAGCAGCTCTAAAGGCCCCTTCTTTTATTTGGTGGTCAGAAGCTTCTTGTGGCATCTGTTTCTCAAGGAGATAGCAAAACGATCTGGAGCAATTGAATGGTGGTAAAGTGGGACGCGGGTGGTGCTGGAGGTTAAACCACTGAACCCTAGGGCTTGCCGATCAGAAGGTCAGCGGTTTGAATCCCCACAACGGGGTGAGCTCCCGTTGCTCGGTCCCAGCTCCTGCCAACCTAGCAGTTTGAAAGCACGTCAAAGTGCAAGTAGATAAATAGGTACCGCTACAGCGGGAAGGTAAACGGCGTTTCTGTGCGCTGCTCTGGTTCGCCAGAAGCGGCTTAGTCATGCTGGCCACATGACCTGGAAGCTGTACGCCGGCTCCCTTGGCCAATAGAGCGAGATGAGCACCGCAACCCCAGAGTCGGTTATGACTGGACCTAATGGTCAGGGGTCCCTTTACCTTTACCTAAAATGGTAAAGTGGGGCAGGGAGTGAAGACACTGGAGGCTGCAAGAAAAAACCTGATATGCAACCAGGACTGTGTATGGCAACAGCATAACAGGCATCAATGGATGCCAGAGAGTAGGACTACTTCAAGCCATAACCAAGGGACTCCATGCCTAGGGGCACAATGTGGCTCTCTACCTGGCCCTCAGAACTCTCCTTAGCCCACATTCGTCACCGACCCTACTTCATGTTTATGTCAAGCTGTGATGTGCCTATGAGGTCTAATAATGACTCAGAATGTTTCCAAGAACTCTAATAATCAGTCTTGATAGTCAGGAGAAAGGATAAAAAGAGGCTTGCTGTAAGATTTACATTTGTTCCTCCACCCACCTTTGCCTCTGGCCATGCCCACCACTGGCATGTGTCCCTTGCAAGATTGCCCAGAAAGGAGCATGGCCTTTGGGGCACAAAATATTCCTCACCCCTGCTGTACACCAACAGAGGCCTGTTTCGGTATCTTCTGAGAAGGGAGAGGTATAATCTTCTCTTCTAGAATTTAAACTTGGCACTGAATTTCACCTTGGTGTCTGAAAATGGTGGTACTCAAGTGTGTGACAGAATTTCATCTGTATTCTGTGTAAAGGTGTCCTCTGTGATGCTGCTAAGATTTTTACCATCCAAAATAGTTTTATATCAATTGCAGATTTTCATACCTCACTGTTCCTGTCTCCACATCATTTCTGAATAAGTTAAACAGCACCAGTCCCAATACGAATACAGATAATTGAAGAACCCAATATTAACAATATAGATCTGATGAATGGTTACTTTTAAAACACACTAGTTAACTCTAAAGGTTTATCTTTCATCATCTCTAGTGAACGCAATGAAAAAACTTCAGTCCCTCTGGTTGGTTTTAATTTGGATGATGTACAGTATGTAAAAGAAAGGAAGAATTTGTTTCTTTTACAGCACACAGCATTATATATGGGAAACACAGTTAAACTATCAAAGAAATGCAAATAGGACAAAGGTAACATATAATTCAGCAGTGCAATAAAACCATACAACCACACTTAATTAATGCTATCAAAAAGAAGCAGAAAATTTACGGGGAATAACTAACTCAGCTCTCATGGCTAGTGCCCATCTTGCTGCCCTCAGAGGGCTCATAGCAGCCCAGTCAAAGTACAATTTGGGGTCTAAATTGGGGTTTTCTCATCAAACTATACAGAAGCCATGTGGGTGAATAAATGGATGGATGGCTTTGCAGACCAGTGACCAAGAATTTGTGCCCTGTGGTGTTCAAATGCACCTTCTCCCTTGGCTAATGCTACTGATGGTCCATTTCAGTCCAGGTCAGGATATAAAGTGAATAAAAAATAATTTTTCCCTCATGATAGAGCTGGCCCTATGGAAGTGGCAAGATAAGAAGCATAATGAGAACTATGATTTTACATAGCTAATTATGTTGAAATGATGGCTTTGTTGAAACAGAGAGTGTGGCATTCAGACTGTGGCACTTCAGCACATGATTCAATTGCAACTGAACTCTGACCAACAAGATACCAGTTTGTTTTCATTTACTGGCCTGCATCCTCTCTTTTAATACAGAACTGGGCAAGGTGGCCTGAACATGGAGGCATAAGCAATTGCCTACAGTAGATGTTAAGAATGACTCAGCATGCCACCTTCGTGGCATGGAGCCTATCTCTATCTGCTTTGAAGATGACCAGCAGTGCTACTTTACTATGTTCAACTCAATGGTGAGGTTATGATAAATATGTAAGTTAGATGGATCTAAATAATTTGCCAGCCTTCTATGCTAGCACAGTCGGGCCCATCTGGCTCAGTCTGGCAGTCTGACTCATGAAATTAAATTTCTTTGCAGTATGACACAGCCATTCCTACATGGAAATGATGGGCGCTATTTGGCAAAGGAACAAATAAATGAGAAGCCATTCATCACACTGTTTACTCCAAGGTTTTGGAGCGGGTCTGACATGGGAAAGCCATTTAACATCTTGATAATGACAGCCTGCTTTGTCCACATGATGAAGTCCGTTTGTAAGTAAAACTGTCATCACTGTAGAGTGCCTCCAATGCAATCTCGGAAATGGGACTTCAGAGTAAAGGCAGCAAGCACTGGGGCAGCCTGTTCTCACTATGATGGTGTGTCTCGCATAAAATGCATGTTGAGCGGGACAGAGGCAAGGAAATCACTTACCATTATGTGAAGCAATTACAACGGCTCAGAGGGGTCATGATCCCACAGGAAGTACTGTACTACTACAGAGAAGGTTCAGAGGAACTGTTAGGAAAACAGAAGGAACGAGGGATGGAAGGATCTGCCAGTTTCCGTTTTCTGGATTTCTCATTAGTTAAATCTTAAATTCAGGTCTCCACATTTCTGCAGCAACTTGTGATTTAAAAAAGAAATTGTGACAATTCTTCAGCATGTTAGCAATATGATCATATGCAGTTTTGACTAATGGCACATTTTTGCAAGGAATTTCTCCTGATATAATACATTTGTATGTCAATACCACCAATGTGTTCATTTTTATGCACACTTCCCCCTAATATATGCATTTCTGTATACATTGATTGGTTGGAGTACTGCAATGCAAAATTCAGATAAGCATGAATTCTGAAGGATGGTTGCGTTTCAGAAACTGAGCTTGATAGATTCAGCTTGAAATGGGAACTGAATTGAATTTCTCCCCCATCCCTAGCAAGGAATAAACCACTTGGAGGTGGGTTTGTTTTTGTTTTTTTACATCAAGCAGTGTATGAATTTTATGAAATAAATACTGTAAATTTATGAAATAAAAGAAAACAATTTTTCTAAAACAAATAAAATGGTGGTGGTGGGGTGCTGGGAGGGATCCACAGAAAACATTGTGGACGTGGTATATATCCATTAGGATTAGGATTAGGATTGTGACACATTTATTACCTTGTTTTCACCCCAAGGTCTCAGGGTGGGGAACAACAATTAAAACACAATATTAAAAACAAGCCATTTGTAGCCTTGCCATCCTTAGTAATGACAAACCAGGGTACCTCTTTAGCACCTGCCAGGTCACAATACATGGGGTGGCACAGACTACATTGGCTTGGTGGATCACAAGTTGTGCAAATCTGCCACAAGAAAAGCCCATATCGATGAAGCTAGTAAAGCTTTCTAAGCTGGGGAAACCAGGAGGAGTCACAGCCCAAGTCACAAGTGCCTGAGTAGCCAAGGTTGCTGCTGAGAATATTATCAAAAAGGAACTGGGAGTGGAAGCTGAGGAGCAAATGACAGGATATCATGAGAACCATTCTGCAGGGGAAAGAGCACCCTATCGGGGCAATGAATGGACTAAGGTCCCCCACCACCACCACCACCACCACAAGAAGATCACTGCCACCCAGTCATAAAGGTAATGATCAGGCCCAAACAGCTGAGAAACTAGTCCTCTGGTGCCTGTTTGAGACACTTCACATCGTCCTTAATCTGCAATCACAAGAAAAGAACATTGACATAGAAGTATGTTTTGCTTTGTTTAGTCCTGCTTTGCAGCATTATAGCTGAACAGCATTTCCTGCTCTGAGAAGGTTACTTAGCATTTGTAGCATCCCTCACATCATAAAAGGCTGGATCAAAGAGTATATATTCCCTTGGATCCTTATTAAGGCTAAATGATATTATGCCCTGTGGAAGAGTTCTACCTCCAGTTTCAAAAAAGAGAGAAAAACATTAAATACTTTAAAACCTGATCAAGCTACAGGAGATGTTACACTCAATGACCTCCAATTCATCAGTAACGAACTTTGCTTCAGCCACAGATTTCTACCGGCTTGTGAATGCTGGACAGCTTCTAATACGTATTCATAGAATTATAAGAGGAAGCCCATACAATTTGACTAGATGCCTTTCAGCTCCATTTTTTTCTCCTCACACAGATATGCATATATTCTGTATTCCTCTCTCTGGACTATTTCTTTTAAACTTATTTATATACACACCTCACTTCTCTCTCTCCCCCTCTCCTTGCTCTTTCATGCACACACTACAATCTTATGTCACACACACCCAGCGTTTTTTGTCTGGGGGTTTGTGACAGACAGCAGAGCCAGACCAGAGTCTGGTGATGCATTCCCTCAGAAATTCCACCAGAGAGTCCAAAGTCCTCCACTGCCCCAGGCCTTCCTCAGTGTGAGACCAAAGCTTGGTCCCCTTGTTAGTGATGACAAAGCACTTAACAAGTAAGCCAGTGGCGCCCTGTGCAATGCTAAAATTCAGCACCCCCTGCCTCTTGCGCTCTATTCCATAGCATTGTTGTGGCACCCCCTGCAGCGTGGTACACAGTGTGGCCGAACTGTTCATACTACCCTAAAACAGTCTCTGCCTGGGGATCCTTAAGAGCAAGTCTCTTTCTGATTGGCTACCAAGACTGCTAGCCAGTGATGTAGCCACCTTTCCCCCCACAATGCCCCTGAGAAGGACCTAAGATCATGAAGTGGCACAATTCCCATTAGCCCACTCCTGCCACTTCTTCAAGTGGTTAAAGTAGAGAAAGAAACTGGGCAACCATCTGCCATCTGTTCTAATAATGGTAAGCTACACATTTCTCCCCAAATTATATATTTCATCTTTGTACCTGCCCCTCATGAAAACACCCCACCCTTCCTATCAGGCTAAATAGCTCCACAAAAAGTTGGCCTAGCACTAATACATCTCATAATGCAAGTATCAGCCCAAGAATGGTACACTTACAGAGCTGTTGTTTAGCAGGCTATTCCTTAGCTCTGTGTGAGTCACATCAGTGTTAGCATCCTTCATTTTCATGAGTACTAAAACTGACTCTAAATTTGATTTAGAAAAAAAGAAAAGCTTTTATCTCTGACTGATAATAAACCATATGCAACATGTAAATATATGCAAGTGTCAAAATCTTTCAGAATGGAGAGCTGGCAACCTGCATGCTTATTTTTATTATAGGTGGGGAAGAGTCGTTTCTTTCCAATTGGGTAGACACAGGAGTAGAAATATTATCCTGACAGCCAACTTTACTCCCATACCTAATACGTTTTTTTATAAACTTTTTTATGCTGATTTCAGGAAATACAGCTCATATAATTTGCATCCTGACATCAGGAAGTCATGCATTAGCAGAACATTTCATCTTCTGCCAGGGATGAGCCCATACAAATCGTAAATTCCTTCTTGTACCAACAGAATCACAGGTGGAAAGTGTATTTTAGAAAACTGCTGTAGGAATTGCAATTTTCTGCTGCAGCTTGTAAATTATGAACTCTGGGGAGTTCAACCTGCTTTTTTGTACCTTTCGGTAAATAGCAGGGTCTGGTAGCTCAATGCACAGGGGGCCACAAGCTGGGATTTGCCTCTTTATTAGCTGGTGGAAAGTCAACTCTGATACCAAAGAGATCCTTAGTCTGAAAATATATGGTGCCCTGCATTGAGGGATCATAGGTGTTTGTGTTTTACAACAATCCTTTTCTAAGGATATGACTGAACATGCATGGGAGAAGTTCAAAGTAGCACCAAATGCCACTGGTGACCCCTATCCCTGGGCAAGCACTAACTAGTCTTCGGGAAGGAAGGAGTTTTGGGCACTGTCACAACCTCACACCTCCTTCCCAAAGCCTAGCACTTCCTAGGCTTTGGGAAGGATGCAGAAAGGCACCTCCTTGGCCCCTGAGCCCTGTGCGGAGTAACCAGTTGTGCTGTCCTAAATCTACCTGATTCCTGATAAGAGAAGGGAAGGCTGATGCAATGTCAGCATGGCTCAAACATGCTGGTGGTGCCAATCCAGTGTCATTTGTATCACAGTGACTTTGCCACCATGACGTTCCTCCTTCTCTCCATCCTGGTATACAGTTGCAAGTCAGCTGAAGGGAGGTCAAGTATAAAGTGCAGCCCCACCACGCTGTCCATTTCTACATCATAATACAGTGCACCTTGTCAAGCCATTCTCTTTCGCTGAGAAATTGAGCATATCACTGTTTCTCAGCTAGCAACATGGCCAACTTTTATGAACTCTGGGATTCGACTGGTATTTTCTATGGCAATCATCTTGTTTCATTTGTTTTGTCTGCCTTCACAGTGGCTCTTGTTGAATGTTTAATTTTAATATAGTTCATTCTCCTCCTTGCTCAAAGCAGTTGTTGAAACTAGACAACAATGATCCTCCGCTTGCCATGCTTTATTAGTAACGGTCTAATAGTCTACATGATTAAACAACAAGCACCACCTTTGGCATGTGCATCTGCCACAGCCTAGACCTGCCCACAGAACTAGTGCATATTCCTTATCCAATTAAATAAGCACCACCCAATTATGAAGATAATTACCTTTTTGTATTATTTCAGTATTTTTCATGTAATCTCGGCATCAAATTCTTTTATCTAAGAGCTTAATGGAATTTGACAAAATAATAATTTAATGTGATCAGTAAAAGGCAGTAGAGAAGCAATTAGTTGTGGCATCTATTTCACATTCCCTTCCCATCTTCTGTTGTCTTTCCCTTCATGTGTGAGAATGCTGATCAGTTTCTGCAGATTACAGTGGGAGTGTAAGGGTTGAATGCCAGAAGAGAAATGGTGTGCAGGGCAAGTACTGGAACTTTCTTTTCTAGCCCATATGTATCAGACTCTCTGGGTGTTGCTGGCATTTGAGGAAGGGTGCTTGAGAAAGAAAATACCATTGCTTGAATATTCAGGTTCAAGTCATTGTGAGCATTTGACTGGAACGCTCACAAAGGTTTGACCCACTGCAGAGAAAGCAACAGGATGCTTATACATGCATCCCCATTAACCCCCAAGCCCTTGTACAAGGACAATATACATCCACCCTGGTAGTATTATGATCTAGGTCAGGGGTCAGCAACGTTTTTCAGCCGTGGGCCAGTCCACTGTCCCTCAGACCATGTGGTGGGCTGGAAATTATTTTGAAAAGAAGAAGAAGAAGAGGAGGAGGAAGAAGAAATTCCTATGCCCCACAAATAACCTAGAGATGCATTTTAAATAAAAGAACACATTCTACTAATGTAAAAACAAGCTGATTCCCGGACCATCCGCGGGCTGGATTGAGAAGGTGATTGGGCTGCACCCGGCCCCTGGGCCTTAGGTTGCCTACCCCTGATCTAGGTAGAAGAGAGTTTAAACCTAATTTGTGCTTTTGCTGAAGCATTTTCTTTGCATTTGATATGAAACTTTTACGTTTTACCATTTATAAGACTCTGAAGATAAAAAAATATATGTGCTGGATCAGGACAAATATTGATCAAACCTGGCATTCTCTCTCAAATTGTTCCAGCAGATGCCCCTGGGAAATTCATACGCAGAGCAGGATGGAAGTAACCGCCCACAGTTGCATGTCTAACATTTGGTTTCTAGCAATGATTTTTTCTTAACCATGGTCCTATTAATACAGTGGTGCCTCGAGTTACAAACGCTTCAGGTTAACCTGGAAGTTACCTTGAGTTGAGAACTTTGCCCCAGGATGAGAACTGAAATTGTGGCAGCTAGAGGCCCCATTAGCGAAAGCACACCTCTAGTGAAGAACAGTTTCAGGTTAAGAATGGACCTCTGGAATGAATAAAGTTCGTAACTAGAGGTACCACTGTATAGGATTTTTTAATACTGACTTAAAGGAAGTGAGTTGGCTTTTATTGTAATGGATTTGATGGTTGCAGTACATCTTAAATGTTGAGAGAGAATAGGTGAGGGCATGCACATTTTGAGGAAATAATGTTTCTGTTGCCATAAGAAGATGGCACTGGCCTGGTAAAGTGAGAGTTTTAGAATATATAAATATGTAAAATATGGGAATAATTTCTGCCACGAGTTGGATATCAGGAATCTCTTATCATGGGAGAATTATTATTTCCCTTGAAGAACATAAATTGTAATTTTAGACAGTGTGTTTTTAATTATTGTGTCCCACCCTGGGATAATAAACAAACAAACAGCAATAGGAATCTTTTGACTCCACTAAAATATAATTAAATTCAGTGACATCCAATGAATGAAATTATATAATGATACTATCATGATGGACATTTTCAGACATTAAATAGTGCAGGGGTAGCCAGTGTTGCAGTCTCCAATTGTTGTTGGATTACAACACCCTCCTCCTTGACATTTGGCTAGGCTGGCTGGGGCTGAAAGGAGTTGGATTCCAACAACATCTGGAGGTTGCTATGTTGGCTATCCCTGAAATAACCTTATTGTATTCAGCTCCTTGTACATGATATCCTAGTCCGATGAAGTGTTGAACTGTCTGTGTGATTGCCCTGATTGCGTCCTGATTTTAATAGATGGAACCAAGTTTTATTGCAATCAATGAGGCATGCTTCCAAATCAATGGGTTTATGTTTGGGATGTAAGCCATATAAATTGTCTTTTTTTAATTATCAAAAAAGGTTAGAATAAATCCCTATTGACATATAATATGACTCTGCTGTCTCAAGCAGTAAAACAACAATAAAATGCTTCTTCTTTTAATACATTAAGGACACTACTGCCTGAAGAATCTTGTTATGAACTTGAGTCACGTGGATTGAATGAAACATACTGTATATATATACTACATACTATGATTTATATAGATTTTTACTGTAACCTGTTAAATAATGAATGTCATTTTGGATCAGGCTGTTTCCTACAGTTTGTGGTTCAACACTGTTTCGAGTGCTGTAATTGTAGGGGGAAATATTGGGCTTCCATTTCATGGTTGCAGTCGCAAAACTAGTAGAAATGAAATGAAAATGTAACTCCACGCTGGCAAGCCTGTTCTCAGACTTTATGGAAACACGAAAGAAACCCAAACCAAAATAACCATTGTATGTCACGTCTCTGCTTGTGGCACATTTTGAAAGGTCTTATAAATTCATTGAAATTGATTGTTTAATGGCATTGCAGTCTGTAGGGATGTGCTGTTTTGTGGTGGTGCAAAAGTAGGATATTGTCAAACCAAATCTTGGTGATCCCAAACATAAGGAAGCTTCCTTGCCATGAAATCTATAAAGTCTGGTGCACAACATGAACATAATGTGTATTTTAGGAGATGTGTATCAGATACTGCAGCTGGAAGCTCCATATGTCAATGCTGGTAGAGCAAGGGAATATTCTAACACAGAGATTTCATTGGATGGCAAATCTTTACCTTTCTCTGATTGATTGAGCTGTCCTTGAGCTTGTACATACAAATAGTAGCCCAGTACAAAAATGAATCCTCGAGTGTATGATGAGCTGTCATTAAAGAGGTGAAACAGTGTGAGCATGGTGCATTTTATGAATAGTAGCTTTGATGAAGTTGCAACATAGTTCAACTTCAAGGTGGCAGCATTCAAACTAGCAATAAATTTTCCTAGTTGTCACTCCACCCCATGAGATTGGTTTGGGGTTAGAGACTATATTGATATTCATATTTTACTATTCACGGACTCTCATAACACCAAGGAAGTCACATGAATCATCTAGTTTACCTCTTTCTTAAAGACATATATCCTAGTCTCAAAGTAACCCTGACAAGTAGATGTCCAGTGTTCTTTGTTCCTTTTTTTAAAAAAGAATTGAGGTCCACATTTCTCCAAGGCAATGTAGTGCTGCTTCCTATGTGTAGATTTCCTACACATATGAATTGAATTAGAGCCTAAGGTGGGAATTTTTGGTGTCTACTTTTTGCAATGGAATGAATTGACCCAACACTCTTGAACTTGCTTTGGGATCAGAATGCAACTCCTTGTCAGATTATGCATTTCTATGGGTTTTGCAGTGCATTTGCAATACACAAAAAGACATAAAACACCTGTACAAACTGCACGTTTTACTGGTGAATGCATTGAAAACAAATGAAAAGTGTGTGTTCTATATGAAAGCACATGCTTTATAATAAAGCAGGCACAAAGTGTGCCCAACAGGACTGACAGGTACACAGTAGGACAGAACTGGATGTAGGGGGATGGAATGAACCTGAGATTTCATACCAGCAAGATTGAAGCAGGATGGAGTCAGCTGCTCAGCCAATTCCAAAATTATGTACTGTATAATGAAAGCTCAGTTCTCTATTTTAAAATGCATACTCAAGAAACACATGCAGGCAAATCATCCCATGTACATTGCCAAGGTAGTCACCTCTGGCATGTATTTATTTAAGTCTGTATCAAAACAAATATTCTAAAATTTGATACTTCCACATATCCAGGCACATTAACTGGTTCCTATTTTTTTCTAATAGCCATAAGGGAAAGTATCTGACAACAAAATGATTCCTCTCTAGACACAAGTTTACAATTTCAAGCAGATCCTGCCTTTGAGATGAGAACTATCCAATTATTTCCTTGAAAATGCCTAACTTAGCTGAGGATCCACATCAAGTGCAAAAAGCCGTCCCTCTTTCCAGTCACATTATGGGAGGAAGGGAAGAATATAAAGATGCTAACAAAGCAAATTAAATCCTCATTCTGAGTTAGATTGATAGCCAAGCTATCTTCAATTTTTTTAAATATAAAAATGTATCACCCAGCAGGGATCTGTTCTTCTTTCAGTGGGAAGTATGAACAAATAATTCTAATGGCAGATCCCGTTCTTATTTCCCTCTTATATGATAAAACTCTTTACTTGGTAAGTTATTAAGTCTTGACTCTCTCCGATAGTCAGCCTGACAAATGAGGCATCAAAAATGTGAATCGAATGATCAGGAACTGTGAAACCCTCATTTTGTTTTGCTGTCTCATTACATTACAAGAAACCGGTTCTCATCCTATCCTTGTCCTCATTTTTCTAGCTTCTTTGTTAGCTTGGCACTTGCACTAAGAGAACTGAGGAAAAACGATTCATCCCCACATTTATTTTTTTCTTCTGGCTTGTTTGATATCTAGTTTGAATTCTATAATTTTATTTTATTTTTGCAAAGAAAGACGCAGGTGCATTTGAATCTCCCATAATATTAATAATAACAATAACAATAATAAATAACTAATACTACAAACAGGACACATTGCACCTCATATTTTGATCAATTTGTAAGCATTTGGGGGGAGCAGAACAATTAAGCTCTAGTTCAAAAATAGCAGCACAATTGGACTGAATAAACTCATATTGGTTTCTAAGAAAATATATTTTTAAATGGGCAAATTTGCAAGGCAACACTCCTGATCCACCCTCTTCCATGCACAGAGCTGTGGTGGCATTCTTTGTCCACTCATTGTGCTCTGAGTTGCATAAAAACCCAGACCATATGTAAAATTCTGGCTACACAAATGACTGTCCCCATTAAAAGCAAACCGTGCATCAGCAAATAAATAGCAACCCAAAATTGGGAGGAACATTGGGTTTTAACTTAAGACACTTCTGCTAGGGTGCACTGTAAAATAGCAGTGGCATAGGAAGAGGCAGAGTGGCAGCAGTGCCTGCTCCCCACCCCTTTACATGCTGCAGTAAAGCAAACTATAAGAACATGCAGTTATTCTCAGGGATGGGTGTGTGAATAAAAGGGTCAGTGAATTCTGCCTAAGGGAAAGGTGTGTCAAAGGCTTGTGTTTCTTTTACTTTGCTAGAATTCACCAGGGACTTTGGGGGGAATTTACTGGAATCCACAATAGTCCTATTAACTTTTGTATGGTCGTCCATGATATTTGATGATATTGAGCCAAAGGCATATTTGTTGGAGGTAAATACTCTTTGGTTTGTGTGTGTTCGGAAAAGGATATGTGTGTTTGTGTATATATGTATGTAGATTTCCCATTGTGATGGAGGATCTGAAAAAAATAGCCTTTTTCATCTCCAAATTCCACCAGGCCACAGAAACACACACACACACACACTGCATTGCAGGATTTTGTTTTGCTGTAGTGCATTCAAAACTGCAGACTAATGTTTCTTGAATGCTCTATCCCATTTCATTATATCTTCTCCAAAAGCAAAGAAAAACCCTACTGATGTTTATATCCTGCATTGCTTTTGATGTTGTAAAACTACACATTGTTGCATCTGATACTGCAGCTATTGCAAGAGATAGGCAAGCTTGCTACTGTTCAGCTTGCACAGACTCAGAAATCGACTCCCCCCCCCCAAAATAATCACAAATAACTTGCTTCATTTTCCAAGCCAATCTGCAGCTCAGAAAAGCAGTTCGCTAGCAGAGCAACCATGGCGTTCATTTGAAGCTTTGAAAAAGTGCCCTGCAGGAAAACTGAGGGATCAGCAACAAACGCTCCCCCCTGCAGAGGGTCATTGAGATAACAGGGGTCTTTGTATGGAAATCGTCTCCATCTTGGAATGTAAAAAGTATTTTTATTCATATAAGGCTACAACTAAATACTGCACCAGAAAGGATTTTGAAATTATAATATGATTTAATTTAAGAAATGGTTAAGTGCCATTACTACGGTACTATTCTGCTAACATTAATCTTCATGTGCAGGCCAGCCCATGGAGTTTTGGATCTGAAGATTAATTCTCTACATAACTCTGGTGCAAGTCCGGAGAAAGTGTTCCTGTGACTTCAAAAGGAAAGACATAGGCCAGTGGCTAGATTTCCTACTGCGACATGGAATCTGAAAAAGCAAGACTTTTTCCTCCCCAGACATAAATTCCATCATGCGATGCAAGCATTAGAAGTTGGTGGAAAACTATGGTAATTTTCTTATGTACAACGTGCCTGCAGCTTTAGCATTTAATGAACAAGAATTCAGCACTCTGTGTGCATAGCGGTGTCTATTACAAGCCATTGAAACACTTAGTAAATGGAAGTGTGTAGCCAGGAGAAATATTGGGTGAGAGTTGCTTCTTTTTATATCTTGAGTGAATTTTAATCATCCTTGACTTTCCCTCTTTCTACTCATAGGCCTCTTCCCGAAATATTCTTAGCACATTTACATTTCAGGGCAAGGCATGCAGACAGTAAGCTTCTACAGATGCTTATCCAGAACACCCTGAATGTTTGTCCTTGAGGAGTACAAACTGTGGTGCATACCTTTATTTTATGCTTTCCACTCCAGTGAGTGGGCCTTTGTGGTATGTTATGACCCACAACCTTTTCCAGCGAAATGGTCTCTGAATAGCTCAGACACCTTAGCTTGGCCTTTGCCTAGAGTAGACTTGTTCCATTTAGTTTTGTCAATATGCACTTTCCAGGCCCCCAGGGAGCTGATAAGTGGAATCATTTCGAAAGGATTTCTGGATGTGGCAGCGAATGGGGTTTGGAAGATGAGCAAGATGTTGTGGAGGAGGGTAAGAAGTAGTTGGCAAATTAGGAAGGAAGAAAACCAAAATAGAGGATGAAAGATTTATTGCACTGAATTTCATAGGCTGGTATGTGTGCTGCCTTTGATATGTAAGATATTCGTTCCATGTGGGAAGCAAAACTACTCAATAGTCAATTCCATATACAGGTATGTGTCTAATAATGAATAATTAGCTTCAGTGCTCAAGTTCTTTAAAATGTGAACCAGGCAAAATATTTGAGCATCTCCAGTTCAAGCCACTGCAGAGAAGGCTACATATATGTTATGTAGGCTGGGAGGTTTTGTAGAATAACTGAGCAGTGCATGATTAACAGGAGTGCAAGAATTGCACTGTTGGATTATACCAAAGGTCTATCTATTCCAGGGCTAGCCAAGGGGTTCAAACTGTGGAGTACAAACTGTGGAGTACAAACCTTCAGATGTTTTTGGATGACAATGCCTATCATCCCTGATCATTGTTCATTCTGGCTGGGGCTGATGGGAGCAGGAGTCTAGTAACTTTTGGAAGACACCACATTGGAGACACCTTATCTAGTCCAGCATGCTCTGTCAAACAGTGGTCAGATGGGTGCATCTAGGAAGCTCTGAAATAGAGCGTGATTGAGATAACTATCCTAATATTTTATCTTAGTTTTTGATCATCACAGTTGCATTTCCCCTGAATGCTGTTTTTCAGTTACTTAGCTGTCCTGTCTAATAGCCATTGAAAGATCTGACCATGGGAACATTGAGACCTTTTGTTAATGAGGTACTTTGGGTACTTTGTAAGCCAAGCTTACAGTGTCTGGAACTTCCAAATCTGCCTTTACAATCAAGATTTTGCCATTTCTTTTCAAGAGAAAGTTAAAAACACAAGCTGTTTGCCCATTCAACTTGCCCGTTCCTTTTATTATTATTATTGGACATCTGTATGTCTCATTTACTTAGAGAGATTAATACCAAGAGATTAGAAAAGCCAAAAGCTCCCATTTTTCAGGGAAAAGGTGCCAACATTCTAGATTTCCAGTGAAATGGGAAGCAGCTGTGATGTCTCATGTCAACAACTGTGTCTTTTATAGTAACACAAGGAGATAGAAGTACGTGCCCACATTTATATACTATATATGCTATACATGAAACGCCAACCTCAGGAACACAGCAATGAGAAAAGAAAGAGGAATGGTTTGATTGGCTGGCTGCCAATGGACTAATAATGTGTAGCTAATCACTTTTCATAGATGTGTTTTTCTCAACAAAGAGAGGGAGTTGCTGCAGACGGGAAAGGTAGGCACAAAGGAGTCAGACATGGGAGCTTCAGTGATTGCATTATCAAAGTCAGCAAATTAGGTTTCCCCATATGGCAAAACCATCAATCCTGTGCTTCAAACAATTGCCTGACTTTTCCTGAACTGTCCTTCTTCTGATTCTTTGACCTCAATCATTTTGCAAAGAAAATGCATGTATATTGTTCCAGGAGCTCAGGCAGGCTTATCTATTGAGTTGCCCTTTAAAGCAGACTGGCAGAATTTATTGATTGTTTTAAAATATTTCTATCCAACTTTTTCATAAAATGCCCAAGGCGGCTAACATTAACTAAAACAAGTATACTCAACAATCATATGAGAGAACAGAGCAGCAAGTAAAATCTAAGTGACTAGTAGCTTAAAAACTAAAAATATTAGAATGAACTTTAAACAATAACCTGCAGAGCATCTACACACTAATAATATTGTGTGGGAGTCAATCAGACATACCAAGAGGAGTTAAAAATACTTACTACAAACCAAATGCCGATCTTAAAAGAAAGGTATTGTAGCAAAGTTTGGGACTTGGTATAGATGCCCTCTAACAGGTCCCTTGCAGCACTCTGATTCTTGATTGTAAGACTGAGATTTTGTTAGAAGAGGGTTAATGGAATAACAAAGCTGCTTGATATTACGTAGATGGCTCTTGCAGCAAATGACCCTCCTTTGCTAAGAAGAAATCTCTAAATGGGCAGGATTGTAGAAGGAGACAGTCACTTGGCAATTGGGAGTCAGGTATCTGCCTCCCACTCCCTGCCTAGGGGTGTGTGTGGAGGAATAGCTAGTCTCATCTTGCAGTTGGAGCTGGGAACACACTAAGGTCTGTGTGAAAATAATAGAGTGCTCACCAAAAGCATCCTTAGTGTTGTTTGAATACAAACGAGACACTTGTCAATTGTCATAATAAGCTTTCCCAGTTGCACACAGTTTCAGCTATCCATTTGATTAGCTTTTATAATTGAAACTGGGAAGGCGTTTCCTTTGTTGCAGGCAGCAAAAAGTCTTGGGCCACCTCTGGGAAGATTGTGTTACATAAATCAATCACCCTGTCCTGCCTACACAGAAACATTCTGGATATATGAGTTATAAATCCTGGCTTTGCTGCATAATCCAAGTCAGCTTCAAAAATATTTCCATAGGTGGCACTTGCCTTTTGTGGAGTTTCATTGTGCATGAGGCCCCTAAAGGCTTCGTGGGCCTTTTCTGTTCTATTTATCTGTGTTTTATTGAACACAGGACTAAACTTGCTGGATCAAAACAAGGTCTGTCTCTTCCAGCATTTTTGCCTTCAACTTTTCCAGCCAAAGATCTCTAAAGGCTTATGAGCAGGACATGAGAGTGAGAGTCATTCCTTGTTGCTAGTCTCCAAGGTTTGGTAGGAGCTTGGTAAATGGGGTTCCATTTGGCTATCATGGTTAAATTGATAAAAAATATATTTCCTAAATCTGTTCAATACTTTTTTGGGGGGGTGGGGGCATACTAAGCTCATACACCTTGTGCCACTGAATTCCATAAGCCATTATGTATTGTGTAGCCACTTTCTGGTTTGAATTTACTGCCCTTCAGATTTGTTGAAAGACACACTCTCTCCACAATGCTCACCACTTGGTTCTCCCCATAAAAAACAGAAGTAATAACACTTGGTGTATAAAATGTCAACATGAAGGCAACATTAATCCGATAGCTGTTTGGTCTTGCTTGGATTCAGCTGAGAACACAACTATCTAGTGAAATATGCAATCACATTAGCTAACTGGGGATTGTTGAAGCTGAAGTGAAAGGAGAAGTTTAATTAAGGTGTTGGGGAACATCTTTAGATGTTCCATAATTCAAAAAGGTACTTTTCCATTGTCAATTTTCCTTCCATCTCCCCAGATTCAAACTCTCCCAGGATGCTTTTGTTTTAAAATATAATGCAGAAGAAAGCATCACAATTCTCTGGAATGTTTCACTTGACCCCGAATCTTTGTGGAGATAACACTGTAGGGATATTATTACCAACAGAGGCCAAGATATAAGTTGTAATAGTTATAAATCTTAGTTTTTATTACTGACATCCACGTATCTTAAATGTTGCATAACTTATTATTGTATTTGGGGCTTTTAGGTACCAATTTATGCTTAGACTTTGAGTAGTGGTTGTTTAGTTGACACAAAAGGAAAATGACATGGAAGGGGGAAAGGTTCAGGTTCTTTGTTACAAGTTGTTTTATTGGCCAGATGAGATGGAAAGGTTTAAGAAGGCACCACAATTTTCTGGTCTTTCTGCTGTTCTGATAGAGTGGTCTTGCACCTTTTCTTCCCCACCCAAGGAAAACCTGGTATGATCTTGCAATACAGCAACATGGGGCATTTGCCATTATATTGGACTATAGCATGACCAAAACCCATTGCCTGGATTCTAATCTAGAACACTGGAATGAAAGATGTCTAGCACTAAATGGAAAGGCTGGAGACAGAGAAAATATTAAAAAGAGGAAGTAGGAGAGTAAAAGAAGAATGCAGGAGTTCTTGGCAATGGAATCCCCATTGATAGCATCACATCCATTTTCCCATTTTGTGATCCATATGTGTCACTCTCAACAGGACTTTTCAAGCTGGATTCCTTGCCTGCTAAGGCAGGATGATTTTATGGTTGAAATGTGTATGACATTTGCATGGACATGAAATCTCCTGTATTGCCTTGTGTAGCTTTAAACCAGTGTTTCTCAACCAGTGTGCCTCCAGATGTTTTGGGACTACAACTCCCATCATTCCTGACCACTGGTCTTGCTAGCTAGGGATGATGGGAGTTGTAGTCCCAAAACATCTGGAGGCACACTGGTTGAGAAACACTGCTTTAAACTACCTGAATCAATTTAAAGCTTGTATATCCATTTAAAGCTTGTGTATTTTGTTGCCCGAGACAGAAAATCCAAATGGCATCTTCCATGATGGTAAAGATATAACAAGTCATAATTAGTCTGGGGTGCCATGTCCCATTTTGCTGTTTGATATGAAATGGGAAATTCAGCCCTGACCTACTGCTGCCTCCACCACCTACTCCACTGCTGGTGGAAGAAGTGGCACTGACATTGGTGCCGATTTGGGGCAAGATCGTGCCATTGTTTTTTTTAATAGGCAAGAACTTGAGAGAAGTTATCATTATAAAATAGAGCCAACTTTGATTTTCTTAATCAGGCTTATCAGAAAAATAAATATGTCAAATGTTTTCACTGCAACATAAACTTTTAAAGGTGGGAATTAACAGTGTCTGATTTGCCATTAAAAAGTTGATGAACCTCTTTGCCAACCCCTCTTTTCTTGCATTTTGAAATGGACAATTTATTGGGTTTCACTAAAATAAACTGGAGGTGGCTGCTGAGTCTTAACGACCCATTTAGATACAGTCACTAACAAAAATCCATTACACTTCAGGTATTAATTTCCAGCTTGGTGTTCATGTTAATGATGGGAGCATTGGCTCTTAACAATAGGTTTTTTTTGGGGGGGGGAGTTTTAAAATTTAATTTCCCAAGATGTTGTAAGCTGGATCATGTGCAGAGGAGGGCAAAAAAGATGATCAAAGGTCTGGAAACCAAGCCTTATCAGGAATGTTTGAGGGAGTTGGGTATTTTTAGCCTGGATAAGAGGAGACTGAGAGGAGCTCTGATATCCACCAACAAATATCTACAAGGATGTCACATGGAAGGTGAAGCAAGCTTGTTTTCTACTGCTCAAGAAAGTATGGCTTCAAGTTATGAGAAAGGAGATTCCAATTAAAGAACTTTCTGACAGTAAGAGCTGTTTGACAGTGAAACGGTGTCCCTCGGGAGGTTGTGGACTCTCCTTCCTTGGAAGTTTTTAAGCAGCGATTGGATGTCTATCTGTCATGGATGCTTTAGCTGAGATTCCAGTATTGCAGGGGGTTGAACTAGATGACCTTCTGGATTCTCTCCAATTATATGATTCTATAAGGCTTAATGTAAGTAGGTGGATGGAGAGCAGTCCTGCTATAGAAGCTTACTTGGGTCAACCTTTGGACTTGTAAAAAAAAGAAGAACATAAGAAGGCCCTTCTCAATCCAGCCTATGGCCCAACTAGCCCAGCATCCTGTTCTCACAGTGGCCAAACAGATGCCTGTGGAAAACCAGCAAGGAGAAAAATGAACACAACATCACTCTGCCTACCTGCACTTCCCAGCAATTGGTGTTCAGAGGCATAAATCCTCTGACAGTGGAGGCAGAACATAGAACTTAGCCATCATGGCTAGTAGCCATTGACAACCTGATCCTCCAGTTATTTGTCTAATCCTGTTTTAAAGCCATCCACGTTGATGGCCATCTCTGACTCCTGTAGGAGAGAGTTCCACAGTTTAACAATGTGCTGTATGAAGAAGCACTTTCCTTTGTCTGTCCTGAATCTTCCAACATTCGGCTTCATTGAATGTCCACAAGTTCTAGTGCTATAACGGTGGGAGAAAAACTTTTCTCTATCCACTTCCCCCATGCCATGCATAATTTTATAAATTTCTATTATTAGAAATTCATACTCATTTTTTTCCTCTAATATAAAAGTCCCAAATGCTGCAAGCTTTCCTTAGAGGGGAGCCATCCCTATAATTATTTCAGTTGCCTTTTGCTGGACCTTGTCCAACTATACATTAGCATTTTTGAGGTGAGATGATCAGAACTGTACATGATATTTCAACCGTGGTCACACCATAGATTTGTATAATGGCATTATGATAGTAGCAGCTTTATTTTCAATTTCTTTCTTAATGATCCCTAGCATGGACTTTGCCCTTCTGCTGCATTCTGGGTCAAGACCCAAAGAGAGGGCAAGCTGTTAATATCTTGATTTCAGCAAGGCCTTTGACAAGGTGCCCCATGATATTCTTGTAAAGAAGCTGGTAAAATGCGGGCTAGACAATGCTACCATTCAGTGGATTTTTAACTGGCTGACTGACCGAACCCAAAGGGTGCTTCTTCAACATCTTTATCAATGACTTGGATGATGGGCTTGAGGGCATCCTGAGCAAGTTTGCAGACGACACCAAATTGGGAGGGGTGGCTAATACCCCAGAGGACAGGATCACACTTCTAAATGACTTTAACAGATTAGACAACTGGGCCAAAGCAAACAAGATGAATTTTAACAACGAGAAATGTAAAGTACTACACTTGGGCAAATAAAAATGAAAATGAAAGGCACAAATACAGGATGGGAGACACCTGGCTTGAGAGCAGTACATGTGAAAAGGATCTAGGAGTCTTGGTAGACCACAAACTTGACATGAGTCAACAGTGTGATGCAGCAGCTAAAAAAGCCAATGCAATTCTGGGCTGCATCAATAGGAGTATAGCATCTAGATCAAGGGAAGTAATAATGCCACTGTATTCTACTCTGGTCAGACCTCACCTGGAGTACTGTGTCCAGTTCTGGGCACCACAGTTCAAGAAGGATACTGACAAGCTGGAACGTGTCCAGAAGAGGGCAACCAAAATGGTCAAAGGCCTGGAAACGATGCCTTATGAGGAACGGCTTAGGGAGCTGGGCATGTTTAGCCTGGAGAAGAGAAGGTTAAGGGGTGATATGATAGCCATGTTCAAATATATAAAAGGATGTCATATGGAGGAGGGAGAAAGGTTTTTTTCTGCTGCCCCAAAGAAGCGGACACGGAGCAATGGATTCAAACTACAAGAAAGAAGATTCCACCTAAACATTAGGAAGAACTTACTGACAGTAAGAGCTGTTTGGCAGTGGAATTTGCTACCAAGGAATATGGTGGAGTCTCCTTCTTTGGAGGCTTGACAGGCATGTCAAGAATGTTTGATGGTGTTTCCTGCTTGCCAGGGGGTTGGACTGGATGGCCCTTGTGGTCTCTTCCAACTCTATGATTCTATGATTCTAACTGAAATATTATCTACAGTATCTCTGATCTTGTAAACTTTACCTCTCTGGACCACATTTTGAAACCATGTAAAGTTTTCTGAAAGGCCTCCATACTAGGGATATTGAATTGATTGTTTATAACATGCATCTCTGTAGAGATCTACAACCAAAACTCTCTAGTGTAAAAATGCAAACTGCCTATCAAGAGGAAAATCCTTAATGAAATTGCATTTTATCCAGTTCAGCCAAGGAGATCCATGCATGGAAAAGGGGAAAGGGCTGATGTAAGTGAAAAACATCTTGAAACTAAGTTCATACGTTAATGGATTGGATCTGTACATACATCAAGTATTGCCTGGTGTTAAACTTTTTGTAATAATTGCCTAGGAATTCACAAGATAAAAATAAGCAGAAAAACAAAATAGGACTATAGAGCAGGATGAAAAGAAATCCAGCACAACTGATAATATACAAGGATAAGAAGTTCGGCAAATGCAGACACTGTTATTTAAGTTGTAAAAAAAACATTGCTAAGTCACACCTATTTATTAGTAGTAGAATTTGTGTTATTTACTGTATATACATAGGCTTTAAATTACTTATATTAAATAAAACCAAGTAAAAAAATAGAGTACTCAATAAAACAATGCCATTTAAGCAATGCAGCAATCCAAACAGGATACTACGGTTGAGAGACCCGGGGAATGCTTGTACAGTGGTACCTCAGTTTGCAAACGCAATCTGTTCCGCGGAGGCGTTCGCTCGCTGAGGCATTCACTCACCGAAGGCATGCTTCTGTGCATGCGTGAAGTGCCGATAGAGCGCTTCTGCGCACGCACGCGCTGCACAGATCGCTTCTGCACATGCGTAAGCTGTGCAGATCGCGTCTGTGCATCTGACGCCGTGGAACCTGGATGTAAACACTTCTGGGTCCGCGGCCTTCGTCAACGGAGGTTTTCATAAACGGAGGTAGTCGTAAACCGAGGTTCCACTGTATAAGCACATATTTTGAAGTTCTTCTCCAAAATTTGGGGAGCAACTCCCGTCATCTCTGATCATTCGCTGTGTTGGCTGAGACTGATGGGAGTAGGAGCCTAACCACATCTGGAAGCCACAGGTTCACAGAGGAAAGCTGTACATGTTTACTCAGAAGTCTCAGTTAGTTGAATGGTCCTCTTACTCCCCAAAATGGATATAGGAGCACATCCAGCATTATAAAGATCCCAAATTATGTCAGCAAACAAGTAGAGTCATATGGCCACCAGTGTCCGAAGCTGCACCACAGCTTCACCCCCAAACAATTTATTGTTTCATGTGAGAGAGGAATGTTTATTTATTTCTGTTTTGTGTTGTGCTGTATGTATCCCAAAACGCATGGCAGTATGTAATGTTTATCCACTTCCCTTTAAGAAAAGAATAGCACGTCTGTTCTGCCAAAGGTGATAAAATTCAATAAACGTAGTGAGATATTCTGATACTTATGCAGTGAATTGGCCATAAGAGAACCTAAGCAGTTATACAAGTAAGAATACAGACATTAATTCATTCCTTAATTAGATATCTTCATTTTCTTTAAAATAAGCTCCTGGGTTTTAATGAACCAGTGATTCATGTAACTAAATTGCTAGCAAGTTTTTGGCAAAGAAAGAGAGAAAGAAAAGTAATCCAGAGGTCACTGGATATATTTTCCGTTTATGCATTTTCATGGCAGTATTCCTTGAACTGGATGTGTGATGCATATGACTTTCTCCCAAAGAATTTGTCTCAATGCACTGCCATAAAATGGGGAACAAAATAAGATCAACAGCTATATAGGATAGCCCTTACCTTATTATGGAAAGTTTATGTCCACAAATAATCTTATAGAAACCAATAACCTCGTTGTCATTGATGAAACACATCTATATAGAGAACTGATGGAAAAAACTGTCCCATTGGCTTTTTATCAAGTAAAACCATCAGAGTGTGGGTGATGTGCTTTTGCCATCATTATGGGTGTCTCATTGGCTCACAAGTCTGGCAAACCTAGCAAGATAGGGGAATGGAGAAAAATGTCTAAAAAAATTAAGTCCTCATCTGGCTCTATATTACCAGTAATGTTAGGAAAGGTGTTAGGAAGACACCCCAAGACTTTCAGTGGGGAAAGAAGATGTGTAGGAGAACTGCCAGCTCATGGTAATCCAAACCATCCCATTCACATAACCATTTTGGTGCGGTGTTAATGTCATAATTGGCCATGAACCCCTCCCTACCACCTTTTGACATATCGATCAACCCTGGAAATTTTCAGATAGCTGAGGACCTTCTTCCAACCTAACATACTTTTTAGTGCCAGCAACAGACACTTCAGAGACTTTTCAAAGCATTCAGAAGATCTCCTCCCGTTCCTAAAAATAGCGGAGCCTTCATCATGTCACCACCGTATCACATGCACTGTGTCTAAGACAACTGCAAGTTATTTCCACTTTCAAGACTATTTCCATTAATTGAGGATTTTTCTCTGCTAATCTCTGACTGACAGATATATTATACAAGACATTCCCTTCCAAGATTCTATGATAATACTGCTTTCCTGATGTGACCTTTTCTGTCTCCCCCTTCCTCCCTAGCCCGCTCTCCTTCCCCCTTTTCATAATTGGTGGGACCTGGACAGCACCAAGTCTCTAGCCTGACTTGTGAATGTAATGATAATTCATTCTGGGTGGAAGCAGGAGGCAAAATGTAATCCATCATATCTGTTCTATCTCATTACAAAGGTGAGATACAAGCGAGGGCAAGCTGTTAATAAACTGGTGGGTGAAGTTATTTCTTCAATCTGGTGGAAGAGACGCGGCAGAGAGGAACTGGATTCTATTCTTCACAGCAGTTTCAAATCTCTTTTATGGAAATGTAGTTCCGGAAGCCAATGAAGCAAGAAGCCTTCCAAACTATACAAATTTCCTGCAGGCCTGGCAAAGCACCCTGGCAGGATTTTAGATTGCACTGTCAGCATCTTCTTCCACATCCGTGAGGAAAAGGAGATGCAGTTGTTGGAATGGGATAGGCTTTTGCAACCACACCTGGTTCCAAGTCCCCCCCTGGCCAGAGGCAGCTGGGTCTGGAAAACCACCCATGGTTCACATTTTCCACCAAGTACTTATACGACCCTGCATTAGGAGGACTGGGAAGCAGGGGGATATTTAGAATGGTAGATGGCTTCCCACACCTGCTGGGGGGAGCAGGTGGGCAGGCAGACCCTAGCAGGTGTCAGTGCAATGGGGCCCTTCTGGAGCATTTGTGCTTGGGCAGCTGCCCAAGAGTGCTGAGTACTCATGCTGATCTGAGCATTAAACTCTGGAGTTAAAACTCGCAGTACTGACTAAGCACAACACCCACCCCACAGGCTTTCTAGATGGGAGTGAGGAGGAGAGCATGACCCAAACATAACACCAGGCTTTCCTGGTGGAATTTTCACTGTGCTGACATTACTGCCACCTCACCCTCCACCTCACCCATCATCGGCTTTGCTTTCTACCTTTCATTGAGAGCTGCTGTATGAGGAGAATGCATCCTTGAGCCCTAATTATTCTTCCTGCTCACCTGAGAGGGGGATTTGTGAATGAGACTAGAAACAAGGCTACTTTACAAACAGAGGCATACCTAGGGTTTCTTGTATCCTTGGCAAGGAGATGTATCAGCACCCAATTTGGGGGGGGGGCAGTTTCACCACCACCACCACCAAAAACAAACCCACCCATTTTTGCTTATGGGCCTACCCCCAATTGTGTGTGGCCCCCAGAAGTCAGTCTGGAAACGAATGCAGCTCTTGGGCTGAAAAAAGTTCAGCCAATATTTTGCTAGCTAGGCCAGTGTTTTGACTTGGTATATGGTGGTTTCCTGTTTACAGATTTTGTAACCCTATCTAATTCATTCCCCTCCCTTTTACAGTTTCCTTGAACATTAGAAATTGGTTCACACTCTTAGTGACTCGTTCTATGACAGAAAATATTCTTGCCATCATTGTGCCCTGTATGTTATCCTTGGCTTCTGTGTCTTCATAGCTGCCTTTGTCTCCCTTTTAAAGTTGCTTTTCTTTTGCCACTGAAGTACTGGAAGATCTTTGGTACAAGGGCCATATCTTTTAAGTGTGCTAAGGAGCATTATGTGCTGACAAGAACAAGAGAGCTTTGGTTTCAGTGTATATTTATGAAAGAGCTTTGAAATGACTTTGTGCTTTCACAGGCGTGCTGAACCGAACAATGATGCTATGAGGAAAACATTATTATAAGCAAGGGAAATGTATGAAATCATGTACCAAAGCATTTCACTGTTGCTAGACCTTCCCCCACCCCCAGTCTTTCTTCCAGAGCCAAAGACAACCACAATAATTCCTCATATTCCAGCGGAGTAAATCAATTTAATATGCTTTAGCATTTGCAATGAAGATGTTCTTTAGAAACAATAATTTGTGTCTGTTAGCTATGGAAAAAGCAATTTAGCCTGGAATTGTTTTATTTAAAATAATATTTTCCCCTTCACTCATTTTCCTCAAAGAAATGTTGTTAAAACTGTGGACATTCCCAGTGGCTATTATCCTGATGGGTATAATGACCCCACTTGGGGAGGAATTAATAGTCCCTTTTCACATTTAAGTACTGTTAAGTATTGAATATTGTAGTATGATTAGTTTATCTGGCTTTGGAGCATATGATGGTAGAACATTGGTGTATGGTGATGATAGCGTCATCATGTGTCTTTTATGTGCGATACCCATTACTTTATATGGGAAATCTGTGAAACGCATGAACTCTTTGCTCAGTCCTGAATTTCTTCCTTTTCCTATAGTCTTGCAACCAGTACTCTATGTGCCCATGAATTATTATGGTTTTAATGACCTCAAGGAGCCAGTTCACATCCTGGACTCTGAATTTCTAATTCTAATCTGATTACCAAAAATGAATGTTGCCAGCCTATGATTAAGAATAACCAAGCAATGCATTTAAAGTCTATTCTCTCTTGCCACCTAAGCTCTAATGCATTTCTCCTTGTGGTAAATAAGTTCGACTGGGGAAAAATAAGGCACGATTCAATGTTAGTCATATACAGAGGAGACCCGTTGAAGGTAATGGAAATGATGGAATTAGGTTCATTGATTTCCAAGTAAAATGCATCCCATAAACATAATGCCATGATTATGCATTGACGAACAAGTCAGTTGGGGTGGGGGGAGTGAAGTGGGTCTGGCTCAACTGGACACTTCCCACAAGTCAGTGGTGGCCACAAAAAGTAGCCAGGTAAGTGACAGCCATGGAGTGAGAGGAAATGCCATCATCAGTGTGGTGGGATGGACAGTTGGGGCCTGAACTGCACCAAGCCAGGACATATTGGAGGCAGTAACAGCAAGCAGGCCTGGCAGATAATCTGAGCATGACCATCAGCTGTGCAGGAGCTGTTGATCGAGGATGCAGTCCTTCAGGCTGCAGGGGTTTGCTTCACCAATATGTTCTTAGCAGTGAAGAAGAACCAAGCACCACTGAACCCCCCTCCTCTCTGCTATGCAATTAATCCTTAGCCCCACCCATAGAATTGATTCAGGGCAGGGTCAGGGTCAGGTGTTCCCTGGGTTAGAAATGTATGTGTGCAGCTCTAGGAAGTAACAAATTACACTGTTCATTTATAAATCTATCTCTCTCTGTGTGTGTGTAGTTTCTAAGAATTTCTAGGCAATGCCAGTTATTTTTTTGTTAGCGTCCTATATGCATGTTGCCCTCAGAAAGATCTATGTGCTTCTTTCTGCAATCTGCCCAAAAGTGGAATGGGGGGGGGCAACTCACACAGACTGAAGACTCAACAGTGCAATTAAAGATCAAAGCTACTGGGACTTGCATTTACACTCCTAGAGTTCAGTCACAAAGTTTTATGATGATGGCAGTCATAATATTCTGAGTGTTTACAGAGTGTTTTAAATGATCAAGGTGTTCTACAGGGATCCAGAGTGTGCAGCCAAGAAAATGAGTGCTGAAGCCTAGAAAAAGTGTGTAGTGCTGCTGGAAATAGTTCTGATCTTAACAAAAGCTAATATGTATGCATGATACCTATGGATGAATCTAAAAAGCCACTCTTATGCTGAGGCAACAGTTCATAAACTTGAAGCAAAGTGTGCTGATTTGGCATAAGGTGACGACTCATTTTCCTCATATCATCACTGAGACTTGAACCCTGCCCTACCAGATCTGTAGCACACCCCAGGAAGAAGATTGTACTTCATATACAGTGGTGCAAGTCAGTTGCTTAAAGAGATCCAATCCACCTAAGAACATAAGAAAAGTCCTGCTGGATCTGGCCAAAGGCTCATCTAATCCAACATCCTGGTCTCATCATGGCCATCCAGATGTCTATGGGAAACTCACAAGCAGGACCTGAATGCAGCAGTGCCCTCTCCACTTGTGAGCCCCAGTGATGACCAGTGACCAATAGTTAAATGCATATTGCCTCCATCGCTGGAGGTAGAACGTAACCATTATGGCTAGTAGCCTTATCCTCCATGAATTTGTCTAATCCTCTTTCAGTGCTATCCAAGCTGGTGGCCATCACTACATCTTGTGGGAATGAATCCCATAGGTTAATTATGAGATGTTTGAAGAATAAGAATCTGTTTGCAAAATAGACCATATATAATGCTTTAAGGTTCGCCTCCTTGAAGCTTCTGAAAAATGTACACTTTTTCTTTTATCTTATACAGTCAGGCATAGCAGGGGTAGCATATTCTTTATTGCTCTCTGTACACTGTCAATCACTTAGTACCTGTCACTCATAACTCCTTAGACAAGAGGCAAAATAAAGCTGTACAGCTTGTGGAATTATTAGCAAAGGTGTTTCAGACTTATCAATATCACAGTTTGAAAACATGTCCTGCTCTTGTCTGTACTGAATCCAGCTGAAGCAACATGAATGATTCCAAGAAAGGCTGCACAGATTACGCCACCATTATTATTATTTATTATTATTTAAAAAACAAATTAATGATTCCCTGAAAATAAATATATTCTCTATCAGCATTACTTTCAAAATGAACCCTGAAAATTTAAAAATAAAAATAGGACTTTGGCAAATGTTTCATGACATCCTCTTATCCCTAAAAGATAGTTTGTCCTGAACAGGCATTCAAGAAAAGGTGATGGTGCAATGGTCCGTATCTACTGTGTATAAAGGACTTCGTTTTTTCCCTTGGTGTCATTCTGACATCTTTCTCCATAGCTAGGCTCATCTTTGCACTGGAGCAGAGGCATGAGATAAGATGTAGATGCATGCACTGAAACAACTGGAGCATAACTGAACCCCGACATGTGACAGGGACAAGGATTGCAGTGATGGGCGGAAGCCGTTGTCAGCAAACCGAACAATAGGATGATTATAAAAGAAGGACTGCAAACACTTGACAGGTGCAAGTGCCTCCCATATCTCATTGAAGCACATGAACTTCCTGGATAATGCAAGAAATCTCATTCAGATTTCAAATTTCCCGTGACACACATAAAGCATATGTCACCCTCCAAAATTAAGATTAATGCACATTATCCTCATTTAAGCTTTCCATCGATAAACACTTTGCTGAGTGTGTTGAAAGGAGGCACTTGAAGGGAGCACACAAAATCTGCTTCTGTCCATGGTGCTGAGAGACTAGCCTGCACATCTCACCATGGAGTTGCATTAATGAAGATAATTGAAGATGTTATTAGGAAAACGTGTTTGTTATCAGAGGTTACTTATAGCTTTATTACTCAGAGTTACACTTCATTAATATCCATTTTTCATGGCTCTGATTTGCCATTAATTAGTTCCCTGACCTTTTGTCATTGAAAGAAATGTCACCGGCAGGAGGGGAAAGAACATGTGTTTGTAAAACCACGACTTTGCCTTATGGTAGCTTGTCTGTTTGCATTTTAATCCATTGCTCTTCCTGGCTGAGGAGCACAATGATAAAAACAGAAAAGGAATGGATTCCTAAGCTATAAATCAGATAACCACATCCCCTAGATAGAAGGCATTGGTTTTTTTTAAAATAAAATAAAATAAATAAAAATAAAGAATCCAGTTTCGCATTCTGAATAATTGCTTCCATAGCTTATATGGTTGTGATACATTTCAGAATAGTAATATTTGAAAGCATCTCATAAGAACATGTGGGGGGGGGATGTTTTCAAGTTATTTCAGTAGTAAAGGTTCTGAATTCACATTTACTACTATGAAACTCCTGGGTAATGCAAGCAATCATATTCAAATTCCAAATTCACTTCAATGTATGTACAGTATATGGTATCCTGAAACATTACGATAAAAGCACATTATCTTAGCTTAAGGCTACAATCCTATGCATACTTTCCTGAGAGCAACCTCCAGCAAACTCATCAATAGAACTTCTATATTAGAGTGCATGTGTTTCATCAGTAAACACTTTGCTGGGTGCATTAAGAGGGAGAAATGGAGCTTTAAAATGCTAGTGTTCAACCTTGCCATATATTTATCCATTATATATTTATGTTTTCAATTTTTGTCCCCCACCTATTTCCTAGATAGGAAAACGTGCAGATGATTAGCACTTACATCACTTTAATCAAAGATAAGAAATTTCAAAGGCTTCTTGATAAATACTGAAAAGCAATGGTGCTTGAACAATAATTGTCAATTATGTAAATGCTATTCACCTTAGACAAAGAACTCTGTGCAGTGTTATCAAACGTTCAGAGCCACATGCCGATTTAGGCCCAGGATCTAGCAGATAACAACATGGGATTTGCTTGCCAGTATCAGACCACTCATCCATAAACCCTTGTATCCAATGCCTGTCAGCCGACAATGCTTCATGCTTCAGTAGAAAAACATAATTCTAGGGATTTGTCTGAAATGGACAAACACTCTAATGTAGGTCATTATTATGATGGGTATTTGGCAAGTGCATGTTATTATTATTATTTTCTTTTTGTCATATTGGCAGGTTGCTTAGTATGTTAATGATCTTAATTTCTGTATTGGGTTTTGTCATTGTAATTTACCTAATGTGCCCAAGGCAACATATTGGCACTCAAACATTGCAATGGAGAAATAAATAAAGCCAGGGGCTCAAATCACGTCATGTCACATTCCATTTAGCCATCTGACTCGGGCCTTATTTGAGTGCTCAATCTCACACCATTGTTTCCTAACGATTGCCCATCCTGATATGTGCTTCATTTTACTTTCATGAGCAGTCATCAAATGAGACAACCAAGTGGCAGCAATTAGTCCATGCCTTGCAGCAGGACTGGAGAACCCTCCAAAAATGGTTGAATTCCATCGGCCCCAACCAACAAGGTCAATGGTTAGGAATCAAGGTCCAGCAACATCTGGGGAGCTACAGGTTCCCTACTCCAGCCTTAGGGCCAATTTAATTGTACCCCTCCCCTTTAAATACATGAATCCAAGCCAAATAAACACTCTGTTTATTAATTACATGGGGGTTTTTCCCCTAGGGGGAGGGAGCTGCACAATTTAACTGACTGCAGATGACTACAGTAGTTTTATTTTAACGTATGCTTGCAGACAAAGCAACCTTGGCCATTGTCATAGCAGACAGTAGGGAGGTTTGTCAATTCCACCTTCACTGACAAAGAGTCACTTACAGGAGAACAACTTTGGATGATTTTCAGCCACAAGGTACAACTGATTTCAGTCAGCCAATCAGTGTTAATCATGCAAATAATCTCCATAACAGTACATAAGTAGAAAGCCATCTATGTGAAACTGTTAATGTTGTTGTTTAGTCGTTTAGTCGTGTCCGACTCTTCGTGACCCCATGGACCATAGCACGCCAGGCACTCCTGTCTTCCACTGCCTCCCGCAGTTTGGTCAAACTCATGTTGGTAGCTTCGAGAACACTGTCCAACCATCTCGTCCTCTGTCGTCCCCTTCTCCTAGTGCCCTCCATCTTTCCCAACATCAAGGTCTTTCCCAAGGATTCTTCTCTTCTCATGAGGTGGCCAAAGTATTGGAGCCTCAGCTTCACGATCTGTCCTTCCAGTGAGCACTCAGGGCTGATTTCCTTAAGAATGGATAGGTTTGATCTTCTTGCAGTCCATGGGACTCTCAAGAGTCTCCTCCAGCACCATAATTGTTAATACAATTGTTAATAAAACTGTTAATACATATACATAAAATAAGCATTTAAATAAATAAATAAGCATTAAAAAAGTATGGTCTGTTGTTAAGAATGGCACATTTTATAAAAGGCAAGTAGCACAATCCTAACCATATCTACTCAGAAGTAAGCCCATTGAACTCAAGAGGGCATACTCCCAGGTAAGTGGGATTGCAGGGAAATTTTGTATAGTTAATGGAGTGGGCTTTTTCTTTGTTTGTTTGTTGTCTGGGTCCAAGCTTGGAAAACTTTGCTGGCACTACTACACAAAAGTATATTGACTACATCCTTCATTTGTGAAATGCAATGTCTGCTATCAAACAACCACTATCACCACCAAACCAATGATAATTCTCAACCATTCATTCTCACAGTCTTCCTAATAGGAGTGAGAGACAACTCTTACAATAGATGTTTTTATGTTCTTCATTTTTACATCGTTCTCAATTGCAATCTGTTCCAGCTTTCTTATAATAGCAAGACACCTACCTTAGGCATGTACTTTCTGTATGAAATGTATATTGGCATCAGTTCTCAGTCAGCTGGAATCATTACTTAAGGATGGATATTAATCAGCTGCTGTTTTATTTTAAGGGAGTAATTTGGGATTAATGAACATGATGGCTTGATTTAGAGAGATCACTGATTTGTAGCTTTTATTGTGCCTTCAATTTTCTTCTGTGCTGCATAAATTTAAGAAAGCTGCAGACCTTATGCAATAATACTGGATAATGAATGATGGTGCTCTTTTCTTCCAAGTTATAGCAAAATGTGTAGATCAGCGCAGCTCCTAAATTAGCAGACAATTGAAATATTTGCTTTGAACAGCATCATGCATGTATATATATAGGCCAATGTTGGTTTAGCCAAATGGACAGCTAGAATAATGATACCCCACACACGCATGAAAATAGTATCTCACTGCATAGACTTGGCTTTTTATATGGGTTTATTAATTGATTCAAAAGCATTGTATAGTAAACACATAAAACCACCAGCCCAGAATAATTCCCCCCCCCCTATATTAAATGTGTTCTCCCAGTTCATTTTGTTTTGGTGGCTCCCTAAATGTTGACTATAATTTTGTGGAACTTACCTGGGGAGAGGTTTGCTAATTAAGTATCCTCCTGAGGTAGCTGTCGTGTCTCCAGCCAGTGTGGTGTAGTGGTTAAGAGTGGTAGACTCATAATCTGGGGAACCGGGTTCGCATCTCCGCTCCTCCGCCTGCAGCTGCTGGGTGACCTTGGGCTAGTCACACTTCTCTGAAGTCTCTCAGCCCCACCCACCTCACAGAGTGATGGTTGTGGGGAGGAAGGGAAAGGAGAATGTTAGCCGCTTTGAGACTCCTTAGGGTAGTGATAAAGTGGGGTATCAAATCCAAACTACTTCTTCTCCTCCTCCTCCTCCTCCTCCTCCTCCTCCTCCTCCTCCTCCTCCTCCTCCTCCTCCTCCTCCTTCTTCTTCTTCTTCTTCTTCTTCTTCTTCTTCTTCTTCTTCTTCTTCTTCTTCTTCTTCTTCTTCTTCTTCTTCTTCTTCTTCTTCTTCTTCTTCTTCTTCTTCCAGCCTCTGCTAGAAGCAGGTTGCACAATTGCCCTTTGCTAGGAATCATGTTGACCTGAAGTGAATTCTCTCTATCGATAGTTTAGAGAGAAGCCCCTCTTCAGTCATTTGTTCCACACGTTCAAAGTAGTGGAGCCGTTAGCATTGTCATCCCTACTGTCCTCTGCCTGCTCCTCCTTCCTGACCGCTGCACAATGCATGTAAATTCTGAGAGGGTCACCATGCATACAGCTGCACATGTGACATCACCTCAACATGATAGGGAGCCCTGCACAAATGGGGTTCAGCATAGGACTCAGCACAGTGTTGACCTGCTTTATGGCAGATTCCCAGGAAGGGCCCAAAAGGAGTTTCAAAACTCATTTGTTGAGTGGAGCTGCCTTTCTGTATTTTAGAATTTCTGTTTTGTTGGAAGCCGCCCAGAGTGGCTGGGGGAACCCGGCCAGATGGGCGGGGTATAAATAATAAATTATTATTATTATTATTACTTTGGTTCACATCCTATGTCAAAGCTGAGTGGATGAGAGGGGAGTTGTTTCAGTCAGCCTCTGTTCTGCTCTACCTTTCTCCAGATAGTGCTGTTGTTGTTTATTCTTTATACAGCAAAGAGAATATAATTGGTTAAGCACTACTTTTTATATGCGAAAGGGTTTGCCAAGATGGCAGACAGGCAGGTACCATATATCATAATTGAACAGCCCCCATGCAGATGCAGTAGACGGGAAACCACTATTTAAACAATGACTCAGTTTGGGTTTGAGTGATCCAGTAATTTTGATTTATACTTTGTATTTGATGGAAGTGTATTAGCAGTTAAGATCTGTGGCTAAATGGTTCCCAACACAAAATGAGTCAGAAATACAAAAGAAGGCTTTGCAAGGCAAGATTTAATGCTGGCGACATAGCTGAAATGCCAGAGCTGCAGAGTAAATTACAGCTTTGCTTGTCACTTTTAACTAACAATTCTAGCCAGTATAGCATAGCTGGGTAATTTGTCCACTGTGGTTTTATGAGACAATAAACTGTAGTTTAATTCTCATCTGGGTTTTTTCCAACAGCAAAGAAAACAAATCCCTCGGGTACAAAGTATTGGTGTGACCCCAGGCTCATTTCAGCATAAACCTGGATGTTTGCTAATCATTATGCACAACACTGAGTTCAGACCTAACACAGAATATTATACGTAGCAGGAGCATACAGCAATAAATGGCAAAAACATCCCAGTTACCAATGAACTTCTCTGCCTAAAATGGCATTACATTACCAGAACAAATGGTTTTCATCTCTACGTACAACATCACTTTTTCTATTAACAAGCTTCTATTTTAAAAAAGAGAGGCAGAAGCATCTTTTCTATCAAATGAGGGACTATATTTCTAAAGGAAAAACCATTCTCTTATTAGGACTGCTAGAAGACTCCATTAATTTTAACACATTCATGATGACAGTTCTATTTTCAACCAATCTGGAATTTTGATGCAGCAGGCTCTAGTAGGTGGTGAGTTGGTTTTTAAACAAACACACAAACAAACAAACAACAAAAAAGGAGACCTCAACTCATCCCACCTTTGCCATGGATTATTGGATGATCTGGGACAAGTTTCTCTCTCAGGCTGCAATCCTAGACATAATTTTTAAAAGGTAAGGTGTACTGGACTCACTGGGACTTATTTTCTGAGTAAGCATGCGTAAGATGGCACTGCAAATTTCAGTTCTCTAATGAAACATGATTTTCTTGATTGACTGGGTTAGTGCATGGTCAAATGCAGCAAGGACTGTACAGGGTTTTTTATATTATTATTAAGGCATCTATCTATCACATATCTATCTTTTTACATTCAATGCCTATTAAGATTTGTAGACTTGAAACAATGAGAATACCTTGGTAAGTGTGATTAAAATAACAAGACACAGTAGGCCTCACAATCAACAATCTGAACAAGCCAGAATCACTTTTCCAAGTGCAACTACAAGAAACAAAATCAGCCCTACCTTTTCCAATAGTGTATGCAAGGTCTTTTGCCACAGTAATCTTTTTTTTTTTTTGAGGTTTTCATTGTTATTGTAAGCCACCTGCAGAATCTGATGATTGGGCATTAGGTTAAATGCTATTAATTAATATAAGTGTCATTATTAGAAATGCTGCTAATTTATTAATAATATTTATATTCTGCCCCAAACAATGGGCATTTTGCAAGCATGCTGTAAGATCAGACTGCCAGCATGCCTTATCAATTAAGGTTTGTCAATGCATGTTGGCACTCATCTGATTTCTTTTATAGCATGCTAGCAAAAAGCGCATAAATTTAATGGTGGGGGGAAGGGTGGGTGGCAGAAGAGATTGTAATATTTCTGGCTCATTATATTGAGATGAAACCTCCCTGGCTGCTGAGGTGTTGTATGTAGACTGAATATTTCAACCACTCAGAAGTTGTTGCTGTTTTTTTAATTGTTAATACATATGTCCAATTTGTTGTTGTTTAGTCGTTTAGTCATGTCCGACTCTTCGTGACCCCATAGACCAGAGCAAGCCAGGCACTCCTGTCTTCCACTGCCTCCCACAGTTTGGTCAGACTCATGTTGGTAGCTTCGAGAACACTGTCCAACCATCTTGTCCAGGGGTCCCCAGACTTACCGGCGTTTGGGCCGGTTCCCACCGCGCCGATCGCGCAGCGGGCTGGAGGGCGGGGGAGCGCGCGCTTGTGCGGGCCGACGGGCGGGGGAGTGCGCGCCCGTGTGCATGCGCACGGGCGCTTACTGGCGCAGCGGCGCACTTCCAGGGTGGGAAAAGCGCCGAAAATCCGTTGTGCACATGCACGTGGGCCTCCTCCGAACCGGAAGTGCACCAGAAATGACTTCTTCCGGGTCGGGAGAGGCCCATACGCATGTGCACAAAGGATTTTCGGCGCTTTTTTCCCAACCCGGAAGAGCGCTGCCGCGCTGCGCACTGTAAGAGCGAGCGGCAGCGGCGGGCGGCGGGGGTCGTCGCGGGCCGGATTGGCAGGCTAATTGGGCCGCATCCGGCCCCCGGGCCGTAGTCTGGGGACCCCTGATCTTGTCCTCTGTCGTCCCCTTCTCCTTGTGCCCTCAATCTTTCCCAGCATCAGGGTCTTTTCCAGGGAGTCTTCTCTTCTCATGAGGTGGCCAAAGTATTGGAGCCTCAGCTTCAGGACCTGTCCTTCTAGTTAGCACTCAGGGCTGATTTCCTTCAGAATGGATAGGTTTGATCTTCTTGCAGTCCATGGGACTCTCAAGAGTCTCCTCCAGCACCATAATTCAAAAGCATCAATTCTTCGGCGATCAGCCTTCTTTATGGTCCAGCTCTCACTTCCATACATCGCTACTGGGAAAACCATAGCTTTAACTATACGGACCTTTGTAGGCAAGGTGATGTCTCTGCTTTTTAAGATGCTGTCTAGGTTTGTCATTGCTTTTCTCCCAAGAAGCAGGCATCTTTTTATTTCATGACATATGTCCAATGGACAGGTACAATTACACCTCGGCAGCTGGGTAGGGGGATCTCATCTCAAATTAGTGAATATTGGGGCAGAATATAAATAGTTTGTCCATCACAACCCCACCCATACACACTCACCAGAGCAGGCTCTAACCTTTGGCAGAATAAGGCTGTCTTGGAGTGTGGGGGGGTGAGCAATAACAGAATCTTGGAGGGCAGAATTGTGGGTTCCCTTAAGCCAACCCGCTGTCCTCAGGACACAATCCTCCAGGGTTGAAGTAAGGTTTGACTGCCAGCCTGATGGATTTTGGTACATACATACACACACACCATGCAAATATCCATGAACCACATCTCCACTTGTAACCATAGAGTGAGAAGATGTGGTTGCATCTGTTTGAATCTGCATCGGAAGTGTTGCTCATTCACCTTTCATAGATGAATAGTGTTGCCTTTTAAGGGTTGTAATTGTACATGACCAAAACAGAACAGAAGTCATATGCCTCAGCTTCATTATAGAAAAACTTGTTTATAGACAAAGCTGAAATGCCCTTATATTCCTCTGCAGTAGCACCTTCTAAAGCCAGCCTTGCGAATATGCCCAGCCAGGGAGGAAGATGCCAACCATTTTCACTCTTTAATTTCCCTGCTCATTAAGTCTTCACTTCTGAAGTGTGAAAATGCCTTCGGGCTGGATATAAACTTCTGGGAAAGTCATGATTATTATATGTAGCTTTAAAAAAAAAGGGAAAAATGTTTCCCCCAGAAGGGATCCTGCGGCACAAAGCACAATTGCTTGAAGACCAGCTCCATTGTTTGTTGGTGATTGCTCAAGTGTTTCAGTTATTATAAGACTATAAAAGGACTACCTAGCTGCTGATAGCACAAAGGATTTAGACCTCCTTTGTAATCAGGATCTCTTTTTGTTCTTATTCATATATTAAAAAATTCCCATTGTTGGAGTTAAGTAGAAGTCATAGAACCACTAAGATGATGGAATTATTAGTGGCTTTTGTGATCTCAGGGCAAGTAACAACTGATGCAAAAACAACAACAACAACAACAACCCCAAAAACTAGACATATAGCACACATCAAACCATAAGGCATCAATCCATCTTGCAGCCCAAGAATGGTTTCAAAGCATAAGCTTCATACTTTTCAGAAACAAAGAGTTGGAAGAAACATCATGGGTCATCAAGGTTAATCTCCTTTTTGTGTCTTGCACTTCTGGTGGCATTTCTGTTTACTCCACTCCACCCATATACCTAACCATTACTGTATTCTGGTAATGTGGATGTCTGGGGACATTAACTGATGGACAAAGGTGTAGCAGCTACAGCAGCCCACCTGGTGCACAGCCATGTGGCAGTTCCATTTCATGATTTCATTGCAATTATCAGAACTCAGCTGTTGTTGCACAGGCAGCAGATCTATGGCAGGAACATCAGGCCAAGAAGCTCTTCCAGACACAAGCTGCTCTTCAATCCGGGGAGATCTCAAATCAGAAAGAACAAGTTGTTGGGAAGAAAATGTTCTGGCCAGGCTGTGCACCGGCCGTGAAAATCCTATGCAGCAGTTTCTTTTCATAAACAAATGAGCCAACAATGTTTTAGCCACCTTTTGATAGAAATGCATCTTTTTGCTTTTCTTCATATGCTTCCTCCATGAAAATTAATGGTTTCTTCTGAAGTCAAACAAGGGTATTTTGGACACACATCTTGGTGCAAAGGATGGGCTTGTATACCCTTTTATACTTTGTTTCCCTTTGGTGGTTATGTTACTACTGTATGTACTTTTAATTGCAATTTTTTAAAATTATAAATCAGTATAATTCAGGTTTAGTATCATGATGGCTGGCTCTGCCCCAAACTTATGTAAGTGACTAGAATGTCTATAGAGTGTCCCCACATATACAGCTGTAAGGAGGGCTCTGTCCATGTAATTGGGGATCCTTGAATAGCAGGATTCCCAACTATGTAGATAGCTCTCCCTGCATCATGAATGGAGAACATGTCCTCTAGATGTTGTTGGATTCGAACCCCTATCAGCTACATCCACCACAGCCAATGATCAGGAGTGGTTTTAGTCAAATATTTTCTGGAGGATCACATTCAGGTCCACAATGTAAAGTTTGCATATAGTTTTTAATTTTTTTCTGAATCAGAAATACTTTTGCAAATTAATAAAGAAGTGTAAAGATTTATTTTCCAAACTAAGTTGTCAACTGTGCATCATGATACTTTAACTTTGCTTTACTTATTTCAGCCATAAAATATTTGGCATAATCCATACGATGATTCTCTATGTTTTATCAAAAGGCAATCAACACCCACCCCTGGCACAGAATAAAAGTCATTCATAGCAGTAAGAAGCAAAATCACACATCAGTTTGCAACAAGGAAATGGATATGGTGGCTTGAGTTGAAAGTTCAACAGGTGATTAGGAAGGCATTATGAAAGACATCCAAGTTGGAAAGCAGCCAGGATAAAAGGACACTCGCTTAAAGTCATTGAAGTGTATATTTGATTCACTGTGCATTGCTTTAGTTGGCGTCAAAATGAGCACTAATTTGGTTGAAACACTACATCTCAAATCTAGTACTCCAAAGCAAAGCATTAGTTGTACAGATGCCCGTAACAGTTCTGAAGGCAATGAATACAGTGTAATGTGTCAATCATCTTCAGATCAAGACTCCCTAAGGATATATTGACACATTCAACCATAAGGTCTAGGATGGAGTCATTAAGCACTACTGTTTCCATGATCTCCAGATAATGGTGGTGTCTCAGTCACCTTTATTTCTATAGAGCTTGTAATTGTTCCCGTGGGTTGCAGAAAGGACAGTATTGATTCGATCCACCTGTTCAATTACACAAAACTAAGTGTGCCAAATTCATCTGAGAGAGTCAATGCCATTTGGATAGCGATTAATTGTGTACAGTTTGCAAGATGTAAACTACCTGATTTTCAGATGCAGTGTGCAGCTGTCTTTGATTTCCCAAGGACTTTTGGGTGTTTAAAGCTTCTAAAAATCAAACCAAATGAGTGACATTTCAGGTCCCACATTGTCTGCTGTTTGTCTGAAGGGGTGCAATGCTCATTCAATCCTTCTAGGCATCATTGTTCAGTATTATGTTATTCAGCTGAAATCTGTATTGGAGACTTTGAGAACTGGAAGTCAAGTCCTGCATGCTAATTTATTTATTGGAACTACAAATTTCATAACCTTAAGAAATGCTACAGGAAATGTCTACATATTCATTCCCATAAACAAACCATTACTCCTTTAAAATTGCTCCTTGTATACCTACTCCTTCTCACAACAGACTAGGAGAGAAATAATGTGTTTGTTTGTTTTATACATAGCCCACTATATCCAAATGGCTTAGAGTGGGCAACATATCAATCATAAAGCCCCAATGACCAGTTTCCCCAGGATATCATAATATTGCAGCTCATGTAGCTGAGGTTATGTCTGGACAAGAGTGATGTAATTGCAAACAAAAGATTTTCTCTTCTCTCTCTTTTTTTTTTCAGTCAGTGAAAAGCAAAAGTGAATATTTCCTCAGGGCTTGAGGTGACTGCAAAGCCAAGCAAGCCAATTCAGAAGCTGAAGGGAACTCTCCTATAGATGGCAATAACTGTTCTGGAGGGCTGAAACACCTCCAGCTTATACTGAAAACAGTTTTGCCCCATACCTCTTGTGTAGAGTTGCCATACATCCGGGAAAACCGGGGCATGTCCTCTTTTTATGGGCCAACATGCCCATCCAGGTGGATTTTTACATTTTAAAGGGAATGTCAGGGTTGTGTGTGTGTGTGTGTGTTTTAGTAGCTTGGGCTCAGGCAGCTCAAGCTGCTCTGCACGCCATGGCCATTACCATCCCAAGCCAGGGAAAGAGGTGCACAGGTGCAGCCTGTTAGCAGCTTGAGCTGTCCTCTTTTTTTGTTCTTCAAGATATGGCAACCCTACTCTTGTGAAATCCAGCACCATGGGAGGCTTCAGTTGGCCCTGTCATGTGGAGAGGTCCATTCAGTAAGAGTCTACTGGGTCAGGCCAGTGCTCTATCAAATCCAGCATCCTATTCCCACAGTGACCAACCACATGCCTGTAGGAGACCTGCAAGCAGGACTCAAGCACACAAGGACTCCCCACCACACCCCATGGTTTCCAGCAACTGGTATTCCAAAGCATTATTTCCTCTGACCATAGGAGTTGAAGGAGATCTAGCCTTTATCAGGTGGCTTCCCTTTGGCAACAAGCCCACCCATCCCTTTTATCAAAGTTGGAGTAGCTGGTCAACCTCTGGGAGTCAAGTACCGGTAGGAAATTTGGGTGTTTCCACAATTGCCTTCAAGTGCCATAATTTTTTGCCTCATTAGCACTGCCTGACTGGTTCTACAATGGTGGCAGCATCTGACTTGGTTTTCTGAGCTTCAGTCACAATATGGCAGGACATGCAGGCAGGGAGGGGGGAAGGAAAGTCACTAGTCAGCATTAAGAGGCATCCCCTTCCCAGTCTACCTCTCATTGCTGGGTGGCTCAAGTGAGTGGAACATCAGTTGGGCCTAGAAGGCTTCTGGATTCTGGACAGTGAGGAGTGGAGCATCCAAAGGCCCTATCAACTCACAGGGAGCAAAATCAGTCCTCCTGATGGAAGTTTTTCTTTTAAAAAATGGTATAAATCCATCAGTTCCAACCAGCATTTTGCTGCTTTCATCTTTCTTACTGGAAATAATAGCTTTTATTGTGAGGAGGGAAATATTCTTCTTCTTTGGCGATCACTCATAGCTGAGTAAGATTGTCTTCCATAGGTTACTTGCACATTTTCAGCATAAGCACAACCACGGTGATTTTCCCTGCTCAGTAGTGAGAGAGCCTTATGAGCAATCTGAGCTAGCTTTTAGTCCATTTCTACGTTTATCGCTGTTCTTCTATTAACATGTTAACCAGCTTCACAATACCAAAGCCCGTTGTTGAAACAGCTGACAAAATACATCATTTTACAGCTCAAGGAGTGACCTGCCACTGACAAGGGAGGATGTTGTGTGGCCCATTTTCTAGAATGCCAGGCACTTTAATTTTCTATACCTGACTGTCAGTTCTACTGAAAGTGACTCTGTGGTGTCACTGGCATACACCCTTTGACAAAGCCTGCACTCCGTCTTCCTGTCTCTCTGCATTGGAGCTTATCACTGAATACAAACCATTCCCAATGCAGCTGTGCTACCAGGAGATCCCATTCCTCTGTGATGCTCAGGAGGGTTCTGAGATCAGGAGCGCCTCCTTCTCCAAGGGGATTCATCAGTCAGAGAGAGATTCTGCATGTGTCTGTAGAAGAAGGATTCCCACTCTGCAAAAGGAACACAGCCTGTTGCACACTACAACCCAGTCCACTACTATGGCAATGATTAAGTAATACTATCTGGCATACAGTGTTTTTTTTTACCAGTATTTCCTTGTTATTCCAATGTTTCATATGTTGGAAATAGGGACCTCTCCACATGTCACACACTGTTTATAATTTTGTCTGAACGCAGTTAGAATCTCCCTTCAAAGTTTTGTGATCAACACGTGAAGGCAAGAAAGTGAGCTGGCTTGTATGTTCACACATCCACCCGAATGCATGAATGGGGTTATTATCAAATATAGGGGAATATATGTGCTGATAATGTGGAATGTTGCATGTTCTGTGCCATTAGACATAGACAGAATTACTTCTGATGAGGTACCCTATATACACACTGAACGAAAGCATAATGTGAAAATTGCCCCATGGTCTGCATTATTCTAAACTCAAAGTATTCTGGGAAATTATAGTAGACAGTTTGATGATGGCCATAAGGCAGGCAGAGAAATGGAGAGTGACTCGTGAGCTGGCTATAATAAAAAATAAAGACTCAGGCTGGAGAAATGTTGTATTTCTTCTCCTTTTTTGAAAATAACAATGCAGTTTTAAATGTCTTTTGAGTATCTGCCTGGGTCAAAGTTTTTTATAAAGGTTACTGGATGCAGAATGCAATCCCAGCATTGTTGATGGCTGCTAAGGACAACAAAGAATGAGAAAGGTTACACCTTAAAAATTAATTGTTCAAAAACCCGGTCGTACTAGAGTAATGCACTGTGAAATGGTGTTATTCTCCAGAAGAATTTCCATAAAGTTTAACATTCCATGACAAAGCCTTTTTCTATTGTAGTTAGTTAAAAAATAGTACATAAAAGTCCTTAGCATACTGAACGAGCATCTAGCCGAGTAGGAGCAAGGCTGCTCCCAGATGTGTGCATTGGGTGGCATGACAGTTCCCATTACTTTGGCGGAATCCATAAAACACTGATATCAGTAAGCGAGAAAGCTGAAGGATACATTAGTCTTGCTGCATTTCTAGTGCTATTCACACTGGGATAATGAGATTATTGGGATATTTTTTTTTCTAATGAGAGGAAGACAGAATACCTTGGTCTCTAAATGATTTAGTCACAGAGGAAAGCCATTAGTCTCCACTTGATTGCTGTCAAATGGTGGAAAATTGGAATATTATCCTGATATTTGTCGTGATGGACCATATTTCTCCTCCTTGTTCAGTGTCAAATAAGATGGGAGAAATATTTGTCGGAGGCACATGATTCTTTGCGAGCCTTGCAATAAAGAAAACAGATATGCACCCGGGGTTTGCTGATAGAGATTAGTGAGAGATAATTGGAAAGCTGCCAGACGCCTGCCATTTTTATAAAAGTCAAGTGGAAAGGGGGGGACGGGAAAGTGAGGGGGAAAGAATGTGGCTTGGTTATTTACTTGACAAGGATGCATCACAATTGTTGACTAATTAGATTCCATTTAAATTCACAGCAATGCACAGCGCGGAGGTAAAATATGATGTTTTTAAACAACGATAGCGAAGGGAGTAACATATGTTCTCCTTCATCTCTCTTCAGCAATGCAGCTACATTTTCTTAAATATTGGGAGGTTATCTGATTCATATTGAGCCTGCATTTCCCTTTAAAAAAGGTTTAGAGCTAATGCTGTGTGAATGAAACCTTTTCACACTCCTGTGCTTCCAGATGTCACTTTGTCCTTTGGGATTGGCTAGTGCCATGGGGCAAATGTAATACATGTACAATATTGCCACCACTCGCAATGAAGTTGTGTTGCAATGTTTGCCTTGGAAAATGTTTCTGTGTCTTTCCCAACTCCCCCCTCCCACCCACCAGTGGTGTGCATATGGCAAGTTCGCAAAAAAGAAAGAAAGAAACAATCAACTGGAAGTAGCCCCGAAGAAAATCCAGACATATATATATATATCTCAAGGAAGGGAACTTTTTCCTAAACCATCCATGACCAATAGTTTGAAATACTTGTTGTTGTTTAGTCGTTTAGTCGTGTCCGACTCTGTGTGCAAATGTTCCACCATCTATTTTATTGGGGGGCAGAGAAACTGAGGGGACCATTTTCTGGAATTTGCCCAGAGAGAAGAGAAATTCTCCCACAGTTCATTGAGGGCAGCACACCTTTCTTTTTTCCTAGGTTTTTCTTTTTCTTTCCTTCCCCCCTTTTCTTTTTGAGAGGGACTATTGGGGGTGGCACTGTGGGCGGTTCGAATCCCTGTGAGCTCCCGTTGTTCGGTCCCAGCTCCTGCCAACCTAGCAGTTCGAAAGCACGTCAAAGTGCAAGTAGATAAATAGGAAGGTAAACGGTGTTTCTGTGCGCTGCTCTGGTTCGCCAGAAGCGGCTTAGTCATGCTGGCCACATGACCCAGAAAAACTGTCTGCGGACAAACATCGGCTCCCTCGGCCAGTAAAGCAAGATGAGCGTCGCAACCCCAGAGTCGTTCACGACTGGACTTAACTGTCAGGGGTCCTTTACCTTTACCTTTTGTATTGCGGGATCTAGGTTTCTCTTGTGTTAGGGGGTTGAATTACACAGCTTTCTTTGTTCTCCTGGGTTCAGAAAAGACACACACAGGCATGAAACACAGTCCTACAGGGAGTGTGCTTCTTTAGAATTAATGCATTATCAGGGGGTGTTGGTAATTTCTTTGTCTTCATAGAATCATAGAGTTGGAAGAGACACAAGGGCCATCCAGTCCAACCCCCTGCCAAGCAGGAAACACCATCAAAGCATTCCTGACAGATAGCTGTCAAACCGCTTAAAGACCTCCAAAGAAGAAGACTCCACCACACTCCTTGGCAGCAAATTCCACTGTCGAACAGCTCTTACTGTCAGGAAGTTCTTCCTAATGTTTAGGTGGAATCTTCTTTCTTGTAGCTTGAATCCATTGCTCTGTGTCTGCTTCTCTGGAGCAACAGAAAACAACCTTTCACAGTCACAGAACATTCACACACAAAAATTAAACACCTGTTTTCTGAAGTTGTACAATCCCAGGAAGGCTACATTCTGCACACATTTTCTAAATGCAGAGGTCAGTTACAATCTCTTGGTTCTGTTGCTCAGCTACTACTACAGTTATGTTTTTCCTAACATCCATCCTATATTTATGCTGCTACCTCTCAAAATGTATTACTTGTTGTCCTTTTCCACAAGTCAAGTGAGAACAATTTTTTCCAAAGATCTCATCAATCTTGAATTTGATATTTGAATTTTAAGTGCTGAGTAAATAATTCATATTGGTATTGGTGTCAGCTTGTTTGAACCTGTGTGTATGAAATTGCTACTCTCTTTAAGTCTCCAATATTGGTAGGAAATATACTTTTCTCATATTCTGAAAGCTTTTTCCTAAGGAGGCAGTAAGAGATGTCGATTATTCTTGGTGTGATGTATTAGATTCTCTAATTTAAATTTCAAATGTATACAAATTATAATTTCTGCTTTAATAAGTACCCACCCATCATCATGAACCAGGGTAAGAGGTCCCGATAGACCATGTGCAGAAGGATGGCATCAACTGCTTAGATTTTGTTAGTTCACACAATACTGGGACCAAGTTCTATCTGGCAGTTCACTGCAGATATTACAGAGATATGTTTGCCACAGACCAAAAAACCTTGCAAAATTCCAAAGCATATTAAATTCTAATCTTAGAATTGTTTTACTTTTATTTATTTGGTTCAGAAATATTCCACTTTTGCCACCACTTTTGAAGCGACCACATAAACACAGAATTAATTCATCCAAGGAGCATTTCAGAGCAATTCCGCATTCATTTCAGTAGAATTTGATTCTTATATTTAGCTATTTATTTAAAGGCTATCCTTTTTTTATAATAATTTTTATTAATTTTCAAACAAAACTAAACAAACTACACAACTACACAAACATACAATACAACACTGTCCCTTCGTTTTCCCTCCACCCACTGGTCCACCTCTGCCACCAGTGAAACCTGTGCGCTTTGAGAATCAAAGGGGGTCCATTGTAAGTTGGGTTTGACCTCCCCTCTCCCTCCTCCCCCCTCTTCCCCCCCCCCTGCCACTGAAGGGACAGGAATGGAGGAGCTCTGAGGATTGGCTTCCCCCAGCTCTTTCATAAACATACTTAAACAAATATACACATAACAATAGTAGGGGAGAATTTTAACTCCCCAATTCTTATTATCTTAACCTTATAATTGTGACTTCCTCGATAGTCTTCCTCCTGGTTTTCCCTAAACAAAATCTAAAAACTTGTGGCGGGTTTTCTATTTCAATTTAAAATCCTTTTCTTATAATATTAACTCAATCCTCCTCCTTTTCCGTGCTGCCCTCCCACAGGCCCCCTCCTGCCACAAGAGGAACCTGTGGGGCACAGCATTTCCAAGGTTCCATTACATCCCCTCCTCGCCCCTCCGAGCACTCCCTGCCACTGAGTAACTCAGAGTACGGAGAGGAGAGTAGGCAGCTTTCTGCCTAAAACCTAACTTAACTTACAAAAATTTACATTAGCTTAAATACTTTCCTAAGCCGTTCTTATGCCTCCCTCCAGAAAACCCAGCTTATTTTCTTTCATTTTTACACTCCATCTCCTCTCCCTAAGTCTTTTCCCCCAATTGGATCAGCATTTCCATTAACAGGCCAAAATTTCGAAAACCGTCTTTCAAAAATTAAAAGTAAAACTTTTACCTAAAATTTTCATCCCACACCCATTCTTTCCCATATCCGTCTCCAGGCCCTTGTCCCCTTCTGCCCCTGTCTTTCCCATTCCTCACTGACATCACCCCACATTCCAACCCCTCCAGGATCTTCAAGTCCATTAAACCTCAAGTTCCTTTGCTTCTCATTTTCTTGCTCTGCTTGTTTTTCTTCCTTTTGAAGTCCATACTTTGCTTCATCCCAAGCATATTTTTTATAGTCCAAGTCCTCTTTAGAATTTTCATCAAATTGTTTCTCCTGGCATCCAGTCTCAATCTCCACAGTCTCCAAATTCAAATTTTCCTCTAAGTCCTGGACTTGGATTTCAACCTCAGCTGCTGGTAAATTGGGATGTTGCCGTTCCTTGTAAATGTCCTCCCATATTTGTAGATAGTTTAGCACAGCCTCCTGGAAGGCTCGAGAGTACTTTGTTTTCATACTTTTCCTAACCGCAGACAAACAGGAGGTGGAGAACAAAGGGTGCTGGAAAATTCCTTCCTTAGACGATCGACTCCATTTTGGCTGTTCTTTTCCTTTGTCTTTTAATTCAATCACAAATCCATTCTTATTTCCAATATTAAATAGTTCTACCACATTTTCAGTCAATTTTTACTAATCTCAGCAATGCAATAAATCCACCCGGTCTTTTGACAGTTTGACAGCTTTTGACAGCTGTCAAAGCACTCTCCCCCTTGATAATGCTGTACCTCAAGGGGTGCCGGACTCGGGAGTTGAGAGGGTTCGAAAAAGTCTTTCTTTCTCTCGGGTCCACAATTCCAAATACTTTTCGTCGTTCGGCTTAAGATTTTTTAAAGCGCCTCCCAGTTCTCCATTAGGAAGAGACCGACTTCCGTTACTTTAAAGTCTCTCCTATTTTTCCAATTGATGAATTTAGAGTCCGTAATCAAAATTCCACTTACTTTATGGAAACCTTTAACTTTGTTCGGAAGAATCTGCCGCTTGCCGGGTCAGGACTCGGAGCTTCACTTCTCGGAGGTAAGATTAAGCCCAAAATGGCTCCCGCGGTTCCACCCCGCCGGCTCTCGATCGCTCTACTGAGCTCTCGGGCAGCGGGGGATCCGCAAAACGGAGCAGCCGCTGGGCGCGTGAGTCACCGGGACTCTCTACCCGGTGCTTTTACGGGGAGTCCGCTCGCTCTGCGGACTTCCCCCCCCCTCCGCGAAGCCAGGGACTTCGGCACGCGAAGTCCCTGCGTCCTTCTCTCCGCCGCGACAGACCGGAAGTCTATTTAAAGGCTATCCTTGCTGCCTTTCAGCTACACAAAGTGACTTGTGAAGTAGTATACAATGGGGGCAATTCAAATTTAAAAATAACAAGATTTCTTTTTTACCCTGTTCTTAACCTTGCACCAGTGGGCAAGGTATTTTGTGTGTGTGTGTGTGTGTGTGTGTGTGTGTGTGTGTGTGTGTGTGTGTGTAGATCCTTGCTTCATCTTTCAAACACAGAGACCAGCAACCAGCGAAGGGACTCTGATGAAGAACTTAACAGGCAGATTCTTCTGGGAGCTAGCAATCCCTTATGAGGATTACTTAGGCATGTGCTCATTGATTAACGGATCGCAGAATCTGTGTTGTGTAGCAGCACTCAAGTTTTCATCTCCATTGTGCGAAACCCTGAGATCACTCAGCTGTGAAACTCAGGGAGGTGACTTTGGGCAAGTCACATTTACCACCTAAGCTCCTAGAAGGAAGAACGAAATACAAATAAAGTCCAAAGTAATTTAGAGAATCAAATGCCAATTCCCAAGCTGGAACTTATCCTTGCAAATTGATATTTGAACTTTGGCAAGAAAATCCAAAGTCAAATACTCTGTTAACACAAATAGGCTTCATCCTCCTCCTCAGTGAATCCAAAATACAAATTTACATACTGAATCCATTTCAGCTTCATTAAAAACATATAAAGCATATTACCTTGTTTAACAAGCATATTCTTCCTATTCCACCCACCTACCTACATTTTCATGCTGTCTGCTCTACCAATCTTTATGGGGGGCTAAATCCACAAATCCCATCTGGAGGGTATTAATTAGATAAAATTCTTCTTTCTTTCTTTCGCACTCACAGCTATTTGACTTTATACACAGGAAGGTATTTTGAACTTGGCACACTGGAAACAGTAGCTTTTAAAAGCCCAGCAAGGGAAAAGCTACACATACTGTGTATACTAATATGAAATGACGGCTGCAGTACTACTGTATACATGTAGGGCAAATAAACACAATAAAACTGCATTGTCAATGCCATTCTGTAGAAAAGGTGCAGTGCAGATAGGCATTAATGGGCTCCTGCCAACCTAGCAGTTCGAAAGCACCTCAAAGTGCAAGTAGATAAATAGGTACCACTCCAAGCACCAAGCGGGAAGGTAAACGGCGTTTCCATGTGCTGCTCTAGTTCGCCACATGACCTGGAAGCTGTATTCCGGCTCCCTCGGCCAATAGAGTGAGATGAGCGCCGCAACCCCAGAGTCGGTCACGACTGGACCTAATGGTCAGGGGTCCCTATACCTTTTAGCCTAAGATGACTCATTCAAGACTGGTCAAAATGACACATTCAAATGTTGCTCCACACTTTCACCCTTAAGCATCAGACTTAAAAGGTTGTCTCCTGTCACAGGGTGGGTTTGGACTGTGTTCAGGACTGCCCAGCAGATCGGGTGTATGAGGGCAGTCCTATTCCAAAGTCTATTGATGGCTACTGATTCCAGACAGAACTGAAATGTGCATTCCCAGAGGCATCATTTGAAGCACCTCACGTTTTAGAAACGGATTGATTTTGGATGGCTAGCAGATATCCTCTTAATAAATCCACCTTTAACTAATTTCAGTTATGAGAGAGAGAGAGAGAGAGAGAGAGAGAGAGAGAGAGAGAGAGGGGGGGGGAGGGAGGGAGAGGGAACAAATGATTAATTTGTCATACTGATCAAACTCTTCCCCGCCTCTTGATATCACAGATTTCTGGGGGAGCCATTTCTGGTGTGTTGGTGAAAATTGCCTGACTCATATGGCAAGCTGTTACCCACAGGTCCCCTCACTGTGGTTATTGCATTCCTGTTAAACCAATTATACAAAAACTACAAACATGATACTAGATCAACAGGCCTAATCCACATCTACTATGGTACTTTCACTTCCAGAACCTATTTTGTTCCTGCTGGAAGTAAGCGTTTTTGCTGGGAAACCCAATTCAATCAGCAGTGCGGCTAGATTTTGAGATAAAGAAACAAAATATCAAGTCAGCTGAGTTTTCTGCCAGTGGATGGAGTGTGCTGGCTGTGATCCAGATCGCTTCTGGACAGCCAAGCGGGGTGAGCAACCTGCAACCTCAATTTATTACAGTGGCTCAAAGTTACAGGGTGGAAAAGAGCAGAGAGAGAGAAAGAAAGAGAGAAATGTACATTAGGTTTTTATTCCCCCTTCCCCCCTCAAAGCAACTTCATCACAAAGATAGAAAGGCTTGTGATACTGTTTCAGATATATCCTCATGAGGAATAACGTCCGTTCAGAAGAAAAGAGGGGGTGGAATCATAGGAACTCTGCTGGAAGCAGTGGGAAAGCAAGCACTTGGTGTGATACTGCACGATGGGATATCTGTGTCTGTTGCTCTCAGAAACCCCACTTCCTCCTCCCATGTAATGGCCTAGCACAGATAGATAAATACAGAAATGAACCATCAAAGTCCTCAGTTTTCCAGAGAATTATTTCTCTTCTGAAGCATAGTCTTTCCTCCCCTTTAAAATAATACGAAACGAAACGAAAAGGCAGTGTACGTAGGACTGAGGGCCAGGAGAGAGAAATGCATGCTGCGCAGATAATGGCACAAGAAAATGGAGAATGGGAGCACTGGAGCATAGGAAGCTGTCTTACACCGAGTCAAACCATCATCCAGCTCAGTAATGTCTATACTGACTGTTGATGGCTCTCTGGGGTTTCAGATGGGGGACATTCCCTGTCCTACCCAGATTGAATCCTAAACTTTCTGAATACAAGGCAGATGCTCTGCTACTGATATATAGCTTTCCCCACTATTGACAGTTGAGATGAAGGGCTTTGAAGGACAGGCAAAGGCGATCTGAAATTCCTCAACATTTCTGAGGCTTTTCTTTCTCCCCTCATCCACTTAGAATAAGAAGTCTACTTTGCAGTATTTTCTTTGAATATTCTCTACCATTTTTTGGCTGTCAATCCTCCCTGTCCCCTACCCCCATAGTGTGGAATGATGCTAATCTAGCGTATTGTGAAGGATGCAAAATGGTGGTTAGGCTTCACAAATAATAATAATAATAATAATAATAATAATAATAATAATAATAATAGGCAGCACCAGCAATAAAAATAGTTAGAAAAATGCAACGAAACTGTGCTACTACCACTGCAAATGGTGACCATTACCCCTGAGACACTGCTGGAGAATTTCTGCTCCTTCTAAAGAATTAAGTGAAATGTTCTCCTCCCAATTTCTCTACCCACAAATAGAGTGAAGAATTTTTGAGAGGACCCTTTTGCAGCATATTTATATCCATCCTGTTCCCCTCATAGAGTTACATTTCTCAGAATGGTTTACCTCTGAGACTTGCAGCTCTGTGAGGGGAATAAAGCACTTTAAATGTACAATGTGGATGCTTTTCAGAAAATCCTGAACTACCCATACCTATACCTATGATGCGTGCTTCTGAAAACACATCAGCCACGAAAGCTCATACCAAAATAAAAACCAAGTTGGTCTTTAAGGTGCTACTGAAGGAATTCATTTAAAAGCAAATCTTCAGCTGAAATGAATATCTCTAATTACCCTCTCCTTGCCCATTCACAAACAAAGGAAGAGTTGAGAACTGAACCATTCCATTAGCATTTCCATAAGCTAACGATTGTCTGATGGCAAATAAGCTGTAGCCTACCATTGAGGAATGGATATCAGGAATGAATGAGAAGCCATAGAAATCTTGAAGGACTTTTGCTTAGAGCAGGCATGTCAAACCTGCGGCCATAGCTGCCAAGTTCTCCCTTTTTTTAAGGGAAATTCCCTTATGCTGAATAGGCTTCCTCGCGAGAAAAGGGAAAACTTGGCAGCTATGCCTGTGGCCCTCCAGATGTTTTGGCCTACAATTCCCATGATCCCTAGCTAGCAGGACCAGTGGTTGGGGAAGATGGGAATTGTAGTCAAAAACATCTGGAGGGCCGCAGGTTTGACATGCCTGGCTTAGAGGGAGGCTTGGATACCCCACAGGAAAAGTCAAAAGTTGAGAATGCCTATTGGTTGATTTGTTGTTGTTTAGTCGTTTAGTCGTGTCCAACTCTTCATGACCCCATGGACCCCATGGTTGATTTAGAAAGTCTTAAGCCACAAGTGATACTACTGTAAAGAGAAATCAGTAAGTTTTTTCCAGCTAGCAAAGAGCACATGAGGAAACAAGAGGAATGATTCTTCCCAGTAGCATAATCCTTGACTTCTAATTATATATGGCTTTGGGATTAAAACTTGCCTTTTGGGCAATAGGTTAACCTGTTCCTGTATGAGTTATATCACCACTAAAGCTGAAGGATGTCAATAGAATGATCTGCTTCTGTTAGGGCAGAGAAAAGTATAGAGCCATCCGTGGGCGACTGTCATGTGGTTAAAGCTATTGAGTAATCGTTGTTCTATTTCTATTTTTACATAGCTGCTGGAAAAATCTGTCCTTGAATTTCTACTTGGGGCTTTCAAACTTCAAACTGTGTTATAAATGGACTGAGAAGCAACAACTTGCCAAGCACTGGAGCAAAGTGCAGGACTGGTTCTTTTAGTGGCTGTGTGTTTTTCATGAGACTTTGCAAAAATCTGAAGGACTGTTGAATTCATGGTACTATCAAGAGTTTCATTTTAAGATGAGTTGGGAATGTTTTATTACTTCGAAGTTTTTATCTCGTTATTTTACTGTAATATAACTTCAGCAATCTCCCCTACCTGACCCTCAGTTTCTGTAAACACTTCAAGGAGACGCAAAGGGGTGCTTGTTTGTTTAAGAGGTTTATAACATAAGAACATAAGATGAGCTTCCTGAATCAGGCCAATGGCCAACCAGATGCCTGTGGGAAACATGCAAAGCAGGATCTGAGCACAAGCTAGCCCTCCCCTCCTTATATTTGCCTAGCCTACCTTTCCACTACAGAGGTCTTCAAGGTGCTTTACAAATATGTTTGAATAAAAAAAATTCACAGGCCCAGGAGCCTTGGGCTTCCAAATGCACATCTTCTGTCCTAGAACAAGGAACAGACTCTCTCATGGTATGTCTGAAGTTTGCTCATGCATTTGCTGTCTAGGTCTCAGCAGTGGGGCAAAGAGTCCCAAAAGCACACTCCCTAACCAGAACTGAACTAGCCACACAGGTCTTCCCTCGGGCAGCTGGCTCAATTACTTAAATGTTAGGATGTTTATCCTCTCAACTGATTGTGGCAGAGATTCAGCTCAAATTCTAAGGTACTTCTGTCTGGTCTCCTAATTAGACTACTTCTTGAATATTCAGTTTTCAAGTCGTCTTGCTTCTGTGCCATGAGAGAGATAGGGGGAGTAAGTAGCATGCATATTGCCCCTGCCCCAGTGTTTCTGAACAAGCAAGGAACCCCTGTTCCACTGTTGATCTTTCTGCACCGAATGAGGAGATCTGAAGAGAGATTATAAGTGCATTTGGCCAAACATGCTCAGAAGTCTCCTCCTGACTGGGAACTCTTCTAATGTAGGGTTCCCTTTTGTGGAGGAGCCTTCTAAGCAACCTCAGGAGAGACAAGGCAGGGACAGGGATATTGAAGATGGGACCATCACATGATTGGCCATTTTTCCTATATACTTTGTGCCCACATAGGATGGAGCAGGGAGATCCTAGAGCTTTTCTCAGTCAGTTTTTCTGAGGTAATCTAAGGCCTTGAACAAATGCATATCCTTGCCATCCATAAAGAAACCCCACCAATGAGAAACAGACACCCTCCACCCCCTGAAGAAATTCAACATGACTGTCTCTTCAATTTATTTGCCCATGAATAGGGCAGATAATTTTGAGAGTCCATTTGTACCCAGCTCTGCCTTTAACCCCCTTGACAAGGATAGAGACAATCTTGTTTTAATTACTTTTCAGCATCACTGAACTTGGTTTCCTGTGCCCTGCAGATTGCTGTTTGGCTCTGTGGCTTATCATGTTCTTTGTTCATTTCCCTTTGTTTAAATTTTAATTTGTGTTTATTGGGAGTCCTCCCCCCCCACTCAAATTCTGTTATTGCTTTTATTACTAGTGTGTGCCCTTTGGGGGTCATTTCACACCAAAAAGAGGGTATAAATTTCAGCAAGCAACTTTTGCTATTACTCTGAAGCCTTTAAAGAGAAAGGGCTACAAGTGAAGATACCATGTAATATGGCCACTCTAAGGCCATGTTTTATGATAATATGGTAGATCACTGCAGGCTGCAGCAGAGCTTCTTCTGTGAATTTGAAAGAAGAAGAGGAAGAAGAAGAAGAGGAGGAGGAGGAGGAGGAGGAGTAGTAGTTTGGATTTGATACCCCGCTTTATCACTACCCGAAGGAGTCTCAAAGCAGCTAACAATCTCTTTTCCCCTCCTCCCCCACAACAGACACCCTGTGAGGTTGGTGGGGCTGAGAGACTTCAGAGAAGTGTGACTAGCCCAAGGTCACCCAGCAGCTGCATGTGGAGGAGCGGAGACGCAAACCCGGTTCCCCAGATTACGAGTCTACCGCTCTTAACCACTACACCACACTGGTGGAAGATCACAGTAACACAGAGCAGGGCTTTAAGTGTGGTCCCCCCTTCTCTGGAATGGTATTCCTGTCAACAAACAACAGGCACCCACTATCTGCACTTCCAGAAACATTTGAAGAAATTTTTGTCTTGACAGATTTTCATAAATAGGTATTGGCCATGGATATCTATTTCGTACAGTTTCAGATTTATTTTAAGCCTCATTCCAGGCCAAAATTGGCTTGGGACCCTTTTGCCGAGTGGTTCATGGCCCAATGAGCTGCAAATGGGGGCAGAGTTCTGCCTCTGGGATGCTTTCACAGGGACTCCCAGGAACAAACCCTCCCATAGGCCACCTCAGGAATGGGATGAGGTAGAAGCCTTTATAAGGCTCCCCCCTCTGGAGTTTGGGGACATTTTGTCCTGTGAGCTTCTCTCCCACCCTCCTTTGGCTTGGAACCTTAGTTGGGGGTCTTTCCCTCAGTGAAAATTATTTTGTTGTATTTTGTACAGGGGCAGAAATGGCATTGGACAACATCAACATAGTAAAGGAGGGCCCCCATAAGGGACCTGAGGCAGGCAGATTGGCCATGGCTTCCTTTAAGCTCAAGCTGGGGTAAGGAATCCTCAGCCCAGTTGCCCAGCGACACTTTGCAAGCTTGGCTTCCACCACAGCAGGGCTCAGTGCTGGCTGACTCCCATGAAACAGGTTTGGCATGGTGCAACCCCAGCAGATTCATCTGCATCAGGCAGGTGGAAAGATGAACTGTTCCTGACCCTACTGCCATGCAAGCTCTTACCCTGCCTGCTGTAGTCAACAAAGATTTGGCCTGTGTTCATCCCAACACCTGCTGTTCTGTCTTTCAATGGGCAAATAAAGCCAGCTGCTTTAAAAATAAATCATAGGCCCTGACACAACTCTCAAATTTTCCTTTGAGAGTGTTGGGAGATTGATGAAAGTTCTGTGCTTTGTTAAGGATGACGAAGTGGGGTGGTACCCGTGTGAGACATCCATGAGAAACTTAGTCCATTTCTTCCCACTTTTAGGCATGCTGATTTTTCTTTGTGAATCAATAGTCCCTTCTATTCACCATAGCAAACAATCTCCTTCCCAGTCCAGCACATGCTATAAATGTCTTTGATAATCACTTCAAGAGACCCCAGTTAATAAATTACTACATCCAAATATGGCTCTCAATGAAATGTATGTGTCTATTCATTCCTCTCCCCTATTTGTCTTTATATATCTCACAGCATTTGCCAGTAATTATATCCCTCTTTATAATCTGTACTCCCCGGTTAAGGTACATAATTGATAGCTCCTGAAGAATGGGGGGGGGGGGGAATCATTAATCCCAGAATGGATCCAAAGTGCTTTGCCATGCTGGGCAATTTCATATATACGTTGGTTTTTCTCCCCTCATAGCCTGGATGCTTAAATTATTGTGAAGTCTCACAGTTCACAGCAGAACTAACTATAGGATGAAGCACAGAATTTAAATAGAGTCCATATATCCCATTGTATTATCCCAACTTGTTGCTCTGTTGTTGCCAGAGGACATAACAATAAGTAGAACTGAGCATTGCCCCACCCCCACCCCCAAATGACCTGCTGCAATCTAGATTAATCTTATGATTTACCCTGCTAAATTGTTATGATGAGGTCTTGCTGTGTTGGAAAATTAGCAGGGGTGAAAGAAGGCAAAAGGGGAACAGAGATTCCACACTTGAAATTCAACTCTTGTGCTCAAAGAACCATGCAGGTCAGGAACTAGCTTTCAAAGAAATGCTATTTTCCTATTGTCATGGCACAGTTTTGCAACTGTAGGGGTGTGTGGTGCGAGAGAGAATAATTCTCAGCAAAATGTCATAGCTAATGATGGACTAGCAACTGAGAGGCAGAAAAGTTGAAAAACAGCCACAATAGAAATAGTGGAATAGAAATAGTGGAATAGAATAGTATGTGGATAATGTTCAAGTGACAAAGGATTCCGGGGGAACATGCACAGATAGGGGGTGGAGAAATTCTAAATTTAGGAGACGTATACATAGATGAGGAACGAAGAGACTGTATTAGAAGATAATGATGATAGTCATTAAATAGCAGTAAGAAAATGAAGGGGAGAGTTAAAGATAGCTAAAAGATAATGGGGATAAGAATAACAGGTAGGTTCTGTCCCCAAAATTGCAGTTCTGCCCCAGACTCAATGTGGGTTAAGAAAGAAAGAGATGCTAGATTCACAGCTACACTGGATCACATAAGGTGATGATATCATTGCTCCTTACGGTGATCTGGAGGCCTCTATGTATTATAGAACCTTCAAGTAACCCAAGGAAACCCCATGCTGAGGTTGGCCTCATCTGTCCTGCACAGGAGACCATTACTGCAGAAACCACCTCCTGCACCCGACCCAGCTGCAAGTTGTTGGAGGCTTGAGCAGAAGAATGTGCCCAGTGTCTCTGCCACTGCTGCCTCTTCCATCTCTTACTTTCCCACCACCACCACTTCCTCAGCTGTGGCCACTTTTATAGGGCCAGTGCTGAACATATGAACCACCACCGCCCACTAGCTCCTCTCCACCCTTCCTAGCCCAGGAAAAGAGGCTGAGGTTGGGCAGGTAGCAACATTCCTGTTGTGAAGGGAAGAGACAGAGCACAACTCTCTGTTCCCAAACGCTCCTGTCTTCTTTGTAAGCTGAAGGCTTGTGAGTTGTACTCCAAGAACTAGCAGCTGAAGAAGTGGGGAATCACTGCTCACCTGACCTATGGTGACCTGCATCACTGCTGCACACTGGGACAGAACAGGAGAGGGATCGGCAAGGTTGGCGAGATGGAAATCCAGTGCTTTCACCAACATATCCACATGCCCCCCCGCCCCATTCAAATATGAATCAGCAACATGGTAGATTGGAGGTCAGGTGAGCATTGCCACCCCATCACCTGCTACTGAGTCCAAAACCTATGGAGGGCACCAGGTTGCCAAAGGCTGCTCAACAACCTCAATTGTAAAACTCACATGAATTTTTGCTTTGACTTACAATGGTGCAAACCATATTATTATTATTATTGTTATTGTTATTATTGTTATTATTAGGACTTTTTGCGACAAAGAATGAGATTCCTTAAATTATCTTCTTTGTTCTCTGAGGGCTTCCTTAAATATCTGCCAGGAAGTTGCCCAACTAAGTCAAGCAGTATAAAAGTGGCAGAGAAGAGTTTTATACTATCAGGGCAATCAGTAACTGTCAGTCTAATACATTCTAGCTGCCTAGCTGCCTCTGCATTTATATCACCCTCATCACTTCATCAACATTTCCTGTCTCACTGCTTAAAAAATGTCATTGACAATTTAACTTGTGAGATGGTGGGTTTTTTATTTTTTATTTTTTATTTTTTTTTAAAAAAACACCACGCCACATTTCAAATGGAGACTTTATTTTAAGCTAAACACACAGACATAAAGTTTCTCGGGTATTACGATTGTTAGAGGGGGGATATTTTAAAACCAGACCCAACAGCTGAAACAGTCAAATTTACCATTTTGATATTGTGGGGGTGCTTCTCAGCTAAGCCTTATCTGAACCGTATGATTATTGGATTTTGGATTCTGAAAGATCCAAGCCAAATGAATGGGGCCTGTGCCTACCATTCTGAAAGCACTGCCCTAGATGGGCTTTGTGGGTTCTATAAAATTGGAGGGGGAGTGACAAACACTCAGTGTTGTTATAAATACCATCAGAGGCAGATTTAGGGCAGTGTGATCAGTTTTGCCACAATGGGTTCGAGCCTAGGGGCATCACACCTCTGACATAGTCAGTGGAGCAAAATGGAAGGTGAGAGGCTGGTGTGTATGTGTGTGTTGAACTTTGGCCTTGCACAGGGCACCATTGTCATTTGAAAGACCAAAATCTGCTCCAAACATGCAGTGCTGGTACAGATATATTCCAATATACTCCACTTTTTGAGCTTCAATGCTCCAAGGTGAATCTCAAGGCAAGGCAATTTCAAGCAAGTGCTTTCAATATTTTGATGCTTTCCTCCCCATCCCAAACCCACCACGTTAAATCTAATTGGTAGAGGTCTATAGTGGAGGATGGATTTTGGTGCCACACTTGAATCTCATGGGAAAGGTAAAGGGTTTCACCTGCTACATTCCATGAGCACAATCTATGCAACTGTGCACACAAGCACTTGTGCTGTAGACTCATACACATTAATGTTGAATGGGTGCATAGTCTGTACCTGTGTACAAATAATTGGCATGTATAAATCAACAGGTGTACACTCTTTCACATGAAGAGAAATGCTACACTGGACACAGGTACATCTGTAGAAACAGCTTGTATTTGTGTTCAGTGTAATGTGTGGATTCTGACAACTGAGAACAGGGACCCAGGTGGCTCTGTGGGTTAAACCACTGAGCCTAGGGCTTGCTGATCAGAAGGTCAGCGGTTCAAATCCCTGTGGCGGGGTGAGCTCCCGTTGCTCGGTCCCAGCTCCTGCCAACCTAGCAGTTCGAAAGCACATCAAAATGCAAGTAGATAAATAGGAACCGCTACAGTGGGAAGGTAAATGGCGTTTCCGTGTGCTGTTCTGGTTCGCCAGAAGTGGCTTTGTCATGCTGGCCACATGACCTGGAAACTATACGCCGGCTCCCTCGGCCAATAATGCGAGATGAGCGCGCAACCCCAGAGTCGGTCACGACTGGACCTAATGGTCAGGGGTCCCTTTACCCTAACCTTTATGTGGTCATGAATGGCCAGGAAATTGGATAAGGGCCACATTACCAGTCAGTTGTATACTAGGAAGATGTCCAAAGTATCTTAGATGCTAGTTCCTTCTTCCAGTTATGAAATAGCACTGCTTTGATATCTCATCCATTTAGAGATTAATTTGGCATTGAAACAACATTTGCAAAATGTGTTACTATTTTGTAGCAATATCTTCAAAAAGCAATATTTATGATAAAATCATGACCTCCAGGATGTAATCCATTTTTAAATCTCATCCTTTGCACCCCAATCTTTCAATCTAATTAGATTCACATCAGCATATTATTACAGAATGCAATCATTCCTTTTCTCTAATAGCATTCATGGATAATTTTATTTCTTGTTCTCAGACTCCTACTCCTGTGGTGTAATTAGGGTCTTTGGCACCTTCCGATGCTCTGAATGAGTTGCAGCTGCTAATTGCTAATTGAAAAATTAGAAACTCAGTTCGAAGAAGGATCTAATTAAAATAAAATTAGATAAAATCCCTCTGAACTGGCATCTTCCTCTTTGTTTCTCTTCCCCTTGTTTCGCGATCACAAAGCCATTAGACATTGCATCTAGTTGTTAAGCTTAAATTCTTTCCCCCTCTCCTGCAATAACCTTTTATTATGTACAAAGATATTTATATTCCTCAGAAAGCCTCTGAAATATCTTGCTCATTAAGCTTATCCTCCCTTGCTATTTTTTAAAAATATATTGAAATGTTTGATAGTCCCTGTCCATGTTCATAGAACAAGAATATCTGAAACAAGACTAAAAGCTTGATTCCTTGTATCATGATTAGATTGAACTGACCTTGCATGAATGCACATACACTTATTAGATGACATCCAAAGAGCCCCTTCTATGTGCAGAATGTATTTATTTCAACAGTTTGTATAGTACTGAACACCATAGAGCCAGTGTGGTGTAGTGGTTAAGAGTGGTAGACTCGTAATCTGGGGAACCGGGTTCGCGTCTCCGCTCCTCCACATGCAGCTGCTGGGTGACCTTGGGCCAGTCACACTTCTCTGAAGTCTCTCAGCCCCACCCACCTCACAGGGTGTCTGTTGTGGGGGAGGAGGGGAAAGGAGATTGTTAGCCACTTTGAGACGCCTTTGGGTAGTGATAAAGCGGGTTATCAAATCCAAACTCCAAACTCCATAGGCTCTAAGCGATATACAGTAATCTGCTCACAGTTCACTGGATTACATTGAATTGTTTTATATCTCTCGTATGTATCTAAGCATACCCTTATAAACACAACTTCCATTCCTCATATCATTTCATCTCATCAGTGAAAAGGCATCAAAGAGTTCTATTTTGAGCTTTTGTACTTAAATGTTGTAAAAGGGCTGTTCTGGGAAGGATTTTCAAACTGTTCAATTTTCTTTCCTGTGTTTCAAAATAATGTGATGACTATTAAGTATCTAGAACAAGTATCATGCAATATCTAATCCTTACAACAAACTGTAAAAGAAGTAATTATTGGTATATTGAAAATAGGGAAACTGAGAGGTTTGTCAAGGTGAATGGCAGAGGGTGGATTTGAATGGAGGAGTTCCTCAGTCACAACTCAACTTCTTAGCCGGACTTTCCTATAAATCAGCATACACAGGATTATAGATGTACTAAATTGAACTTTCCACCTATTGTGAACTTTGATTTTTTTTATTTTAAAAAAATCTTTATTAATTCACATTAAAATCCATACAAAGAAAGAAGAAATATACATTTCATTTGTACAATAGTAAATAAAACAACTTCCGAACTTTAACACATCACTTTCCTTTAGATTTTCTCGATTACTTGAGTTACTTTCCCCTAAAACAAGCACTAAATTTAGGTTCCCTTGTGAACTTTGAAATTTTTAATACAATGCATGACAGGTGAGAACCATAAGCCAGGACTTAAGTTCTTTCCACCAGAAATACCTCCATCCTCTCATATTAGCAGCTTTGTGAGAAAATTGAGACAGCAATGGGGGTGGGGGTGGGGGCGCTGTCTCTCTCCAAGACCCCAAAATCCTAATTTAACACCAACATCAATAATATAATGCTTTTAAGCACTTATCACTCCCCAGGAATTCAAGGTCAGCACTACAGGGATTAGCTTTGCTTAATTTTTTAAAAAATGTATTTCTCAACTTTTTTTATGCCTGTTGTCTTTGTCCATGGAGTTTTCTTGGCAGGGATACTGGAGTGGCTTGCCAGTTCCTTCTCCAGGTGGATCATGTTTAGTCAAAACTCTCTACTATGACCTGTCCATCTTGGGTGGCCCTGCATGGCATAGCTCATAGCTTCTCTGAGTTATTCAAGCCCCTTCGCCACAACAAGGCATTGATCCATGAAGGGGATCCTGGAAGGACAGATCCTGGAATGGACTGCAAGAAGATCAAACCTATCCATTCTTAAGGAAATCAGCCCTGAGTGCTCACTGGAAGGACAGATCATGAAGCTGCGGCTCCAATACTTTGGCCACCTCATGAGAAGAGAAGAATCCTTGGAAAAGACCCTGATGTTGGGAAAGATTGAGGGCACTAGGAGAAGGGGACGACAGAGGACGAGATGGTTGGACAGTGTTCTCGAAGCTACGAACATGAGTTTGACCAAACTGCGGGAGGCAGTGCAAGACAGGAGTGCCTGGAATGCTATGGTCCATGGGGTCACGAAGAGTCGGACACGACTAAATGACTGAACAACAAATTTCTCAACTTGTAAAGAAAAATCTGAAAGTGGCTATTATTTATTTATTTATTTATTAAATTTTGTATGCTGCCCTTCATCCTTAGATTCCAGGGCGGTTCACAACATAAAAATACAAGATAAAGCACAAAGTGCGTGATAAAAATGAGAACAACCCCCCTTCCCACAAACCAGTATACCTCATCAGCCCACCCCCTCCCACAATCACAGTCAGCTTATGCATCCATTACAGTGGCCAGAGGAGGAATGACTGCTGGGAGGAGAACAGGAATAGCCCAGCTGGATATTAAGAAATGCCACGGTGCAGCTGCAGCAGCAGCAGCAGCATAGCTGGGTGCCTTCATCTTCCCCTGCTGCAACAAAATAGGTCTCTTCCATATTGGTCTCTACAGCCACAGTAGGCACTGTAACCTTCCAACAATGGTGCAATACTCCATTGCTTTCTGAGACAGATGGATGCCAACCAAGGACTTCCTTCTAGCTTCATTAATCCACACACACACACACACACACACACACACACACACATGAACCCCATCCACAAGCATATGAGCCGAACTCATTGTCATGCTGTCCACTTTTCCCTTCAATATTTACAGCAGGCTAAGCCATATTAAACCGGTTTGCCAACCTCGGCATGCTTAGCCAAGGCTTTCCATACTATGTAAACCTCTTAATTTTGCAAATCTGCACTTCAGTGCCTTGGCTTTGAATCTGTTAACAGCTTTATCACTGCTGAATATGCAAGGTAAACCCAGGTGGAAAACACCTGCTGTGCTGCTGAAGACTTCAGACACAAGCCTTGGAGAAATGCCTCTGTTGTTGTGCCTGCACTTTTTAGATAGATCCAGGCAGAATTTGCCTGAAGCGTGTTGAATGTATGTTCTCATACCAATGATCCCCCAGGAGTATATACAAAAGAGGGTAGCAGTGCTAGTGTTGACACTGTGGGGGAATCAGAAGCAAGCAGGTGGTATAAAGAAGCCAAAAAGAGAATAGGAATCTACTGCTCTAATATTCAATTTCTCGCATTTGATTTCATGCGACGCAAAAATAACAGGTTTTACAGGCTCTTGTTCTCTGTTTTGCATTAATCTAGTCCAAAACAGGATTACCAGTGGTAAATCCCTTTATGGATGGACTAGTAAAAGTCAGCTCCGAAGAATGCTTTAATAGGCTCATCTGGGAATCAAGCCCCTGACATAATTGATGCATATACATGTCAGCTTATTTGCCAATGTTCTCCTCCATCTGTCAGAATGGCATCTCAGAAAGCCAAACAGTCCAGCAAAGTACACTCATTGTGGACAGAGGCAATTCCCCCTCCCCATTGCTCTTGAAGAGGATCAGAAGGGCAGGATATAGTCCTCATTCTACTTTTCAGTTCGTCAGGAAGTTTCATCAAGAACATTGAGGGGAACGGTCATAGGTCAGTGGTAGAGCATCTGCTTTGCATGCTGAAGGTCCCAGGTTTGATCCCTGGCAACTGTGTGGAGTGCTGGCCTGTAATCTCAATTCAGTTTTCAGAAGCTTTTTTCAGGATAGGGGCATTGTCTGGTTGTGACAAGCCGGGTGTGTGGGTGTGTCACACTAAAGTTTTAAATAAGTCAGTAAGGCAAGATGTTGGGCACCTGTTGCCCTCCAGACATTGCTGGCCTCCAAAATCCAACCAGCACATTGGCCAATGGTCAGGCATAATGGAAGCTATAGTCTAGAAATATCTGGAGAGCCATGGGTTCCCTGCCCCTGAAGGGAGCATGCCATATAACACATTTTATTTTGATTGGCTAAAGGAATATAGCCAACAACATATAAGCAGTGGTGAAGCACTAAAATGAAATACTGAAGTGCTAAGAAATTAATTATCTGGAAGGCTGAAAATTCCAGTCCATGGAAATGGCCTGCAGGTGCCAAATGACGTTTATTTTGGCTTTAATAAACATATTCAATATAAAATATTTTAAAGTGGCAAAAGTATTGGATATGCTATATAATGTCTCTGCTTTGGGGGGAAAATATTGTGTTACTTACTGCGGCATTTTACTGTAAAAATTATAACTCATTGGATTGAATGCATTTTAGCTTGATTGCCAGTTCATTTCAGTGTCAAATGTATCATTTGGAACCTCTACGACTGATGGAGCGAATGAAAAGACTGAAAGACTTTCTTTCTTATACTTCTTTCTGTTGCAAAAACTTCTCTGTCTTTGTGATTATGTAACATGTAGGTCAGTTGTCTTCTGGCAGATTCTCAAGGAATATGAGGGCAGAGGGCTTAAAAAGAATGTGGTCTCCAGCTTTTTGATACAGGATATCTTCAGTCTTGGACCTCATAGGCCATCCTTAATGAAATCCACCATGTCAGCATGGCTTAGCAGTAAAAGGAACGGCACTGGTGTTTTAATTCTGTGAGCCATTAGAATCCCTCTGTTCTGGGCAGTGGGCTAGTCTGCTTTTCTTCCTTGAGAAAATCAGACATCAAGGTTAGAACAATGCTTAGACGGAAGGTAACTAATAGCAATGCAATGGTTAAACAAGAGGTTTTCTAAAAGTCATAGCTGGTGCTTATGTAACTTCAGTGAACTACTACTGGTGTAGAAGAGTATGCTATCAAAATAATATGTCTGTTACAGGCCATCATTCTTATCTTAAGCATAGATGGGGAAATGTATTTTAGTGCTGCATACCCACTTCCCCAGCTAATAATAATAATAATAATAATAATAATAATAATAATAATAATACTCTGCCCATCTGACTGGGTTGCCCCAGCCACTCTGGGAGACTTCTGACATAACATAAAAACACAGTGAGATATCAAACAGTAAAAACGTCCTGATACAGTGTTGCCTTTGGTTGTCTTCAGAAGGTTGTGCAGCTGTTTATCTGTTTGACATTGGATGGGAGGGCATTCCACAGGGCAGGTGCCACTACTGAGAAGGCCCTCTGCTTGGTTCCCTGTAACTTCACTTCTCGCAGTGTAGAAACCGGCAGGAGGCCTTCAGAACTGGAACTCAGTGTCTCAGGTGAACGATGGGGGTAGAGATGCTCCTTCAGGTATACAAGGCCAAGACCGCTTAGGGCTTTAAAGGTCAGCACCAACACTTCCAATTGTGCTCAGAAACATACCAGCAACCTGTAAATATCTGGAGGAATAACAGAGATTGGATCACTAGTAGTTAGTCTTTCAGGAAAAAAAGCATTAGCAGGGTGTGGTGAATTTATTATTCTTGGCTGTCCCTTTACTAGTCTCTTTTTGTTTGCTATCAATGGGTAACCCCAGTTGGCAAACACATGTTCTGCAGGATTGGATGCAGAAAGTCTGGTATTTGAATATCCATTCGCAAGCTCCTCCCATATTGATGTACTTAATACATGCAAATGTATCCTACAAGCAGAGTTCAACCGCAACTCAGCAAATGTATCAGTGGTGCATCCCAAATAGTTCCAGCAATGATGCCAAGGCAAGCACTGTCTGGTTCACAATCCTGCGATAGTGCAAGGCCATCAAATAAATGCAGAAGATGCCTCATCTGAGTCAAAGGGGTACAATCTCAGTTTGTTATGGTTTGTTATAGAGGTGGTAAAGTGTTGAAGCTTCAGGAGGAGCTGGTCCTGAACTAGTGCATGGCAACTTGTGTCACATTATTCTGTCATGGTTCTTTTGGGCCATTTTCTCATGATAAGCATAAACAAAATTAGCAGAACTAACAACTCTTGGTGTGAAACATGCTGATGCACTATTTGCTTGATGCATTGACCATATCTATTCAACCCACTTGCCTGTAAACTCCCCAGGGTTCCCCCCCACCCATTATTTCCCCATTTGTTATCTTATTTTCTTTTTTTCAATCGTGGCATGCTTTAGAAATGCATTTAAGTGGCTTTCCTAATTCGGTTAATGCACTTCCCAGAATGTTAGAGCTTCCTTTCTCCAAAGTTAATCTCTACAGTGACACAAAATGCCATTATGCTTTAAATAAGGCAGAAGTCACAGGCAATAATGTGATCTGCCCTGTAACTGTTTTTGCATTAAATTCACTGAAATGATGAGTGCCAGAGAGTGTCTGTCCAAGGGGTCATGAGCAGAATTTTAAATATCCTTGCAGTTTCTCTATAAATTCCAGAGCAAGTAAGTCCTGCCAAGGAAGGAAGAAAAAGAATGGAGTCCCCATGGCAGCTGGACAGGCGGGAGACTATCATTTAATTTATTATAATTTATTTTACGAGATTTATATACCACTTAATCAAAACAAATATCTCTAAGCGGTTTACATGCAATATGATAACATGTTCATTAAAAGTAGCTATAAAAACAGACAATCAAGTTTCATTCACAGTAGACTGGTTGAAATTAATCAACATTGCTAATTTAGGGCCACTAATTTCATTGGATCTAATCTGAGTAAAACTTAGTTGAATACTAACCATGATCATTTTTTGTTATGTTGGGTCCAGTGGACACAGCAAAGGTCTGATAGGTCCCTCCACAAGCAGGAAATGGCTGTTTTAGCATCTCTTCCTAGGATGAAATCATGAGGTTTACCTAATATCCCCATAATTCATGCGTACCATCTGCAGCTAATGAGAGGTCCTGTACAATGATTTCTTTCATTGTAAAAGATGTGCAACCAAGCATCAGTTCCATTTAGGAATTCGAAAACTTCTGTTCTCTGGAGTCCTACTTTACTGCCACCACTGGAGCCAATCACCCACCACCGCTTCAAGAGAAAGATGCAAGCAAAAGCTGCAGATCCATGCCAGATCCATGCAAGCCTTTTTATTCTTTCTGTTTCTTTGTGTGTCTGCTCCTCACCACCATCCCCATTTTTTTACACACATGCGCACACATCACACACACACACACCCTGGAAACACTGTTTGCATGCCTATGAATTCCTATCAAGAGGTAAGTCCCAGTGAACTCTGTGGGACTTATTTCTGAGCAAAAACTTGTTACTTGGCTATTAATTCCAAAGAAATCCTCCCAGTACTGAGGTGTCAAAAGGGCTTCAATGGATACTACACAACACGGAGAGAGCTTGTCTTGAAATGTGTTCCACCATATTTATTTTCTGCACCAAAGGAGGAGGACAGGGTGTTAGCCAAACAAAGCAACAGGGAAACATCATTTTCTTGTCTCATTGCATTTGATCAGGTGTGCACTCAGCTCTCCATCCCCTGATGAGATAGAAAACCATCTACATTTACTCTGACAGCTTGAGATGCGGTAGCATGCTTGAAGAACAATTGGCAAGAAATGGGAAGGATTTGGGTCTGTTTAAATGCTGAGATTGCAGCAGTGCAATACTGCAGCTCCAAACAGTGCACATCACTGCTTTATAAGAGTGCGTTTTCCACTTTAGGGAATTCTCTATGCTTTTTATTTTCATTCTCTCCCCCCCCCCCCATTCAGTCCACAGTGGTGGGACCAGATAAAAATGTTGCATCTCAAGTTGAAACAGACCTGGCATGCATTTCAAATTGCATAAATCTACAGCAAATGAACACAGCATATAAGCGTAGACAAGAAGGCAGAGTTCAGAACATGCTGTATCCTATTTCTGCTCTCTTGCAATGTTATCCCTGCAGCATCGTTTGTGTCTTTATCACTCATCTCAGCTTAACTTGGGTCTATGTATGTCTAGATAAGATAACCAAATGGGCTTTTTAAAAATGGTCCATCCTTTGGGAACTGAATGCACAGAGGAAACCATAGTCTCTTAAAATCTGGAAGCAAAACTTCATGTTTAACCCTTTTAATCTAATGATTACTGTATATCTGATTATATTGGTAACAACCTCTGTGTCAAGTCAAATCGGCTTCCCTGCCTCAAGGTCCTGTTTGTTTGTTTGTTTTCCCATGAGAAAGGATCAGGTGGTTGTGGTAGTTGAAATATTGTGCTGCTGGAGACTTTATAGGAAAGGATTTTCTCTTCTCCTGCGGGGTTAATATGTTTAGATTTGTTTTGCTACATGACTTTCTATTCTTAGCACTTGATTGGTACATATCACATGGCAAATGATGTAATGCATTTGGTTTGGATCATATCCCAAGGAACTGATAAATGGATGATTTTGGTCCCATGATTGTGGCCTGGCTGGGTGAAGAATCTAATTGGAGCCTTCAACTTATGCAAAAGGAAAATTGGACCAAGGTTCAGACATGTTCTTTCCCATACAACCCCCCTGCAAGTGACAAAATGTTGTACAGTCATATCACTCCCAGAGGGACTTTCTGCATTGTACTCAAAGCACGTGGTGGCAAAAAGCCCTACATGTTAGCTGCTCCAGGCTGTGGGCAGCTGGATGACCTATTTCAAAATCTTTTTAAAAAGAGAATACCTTTTGCCAGAGCAGAGGCAATGCTGCAGCCTTTGGACACAGCTGTAAAGGGATCTTCAGGTCTACAGATTCTGTAGACTTATGAACCTATCCAAGTCATGTTCTACCTGGGTTGAATCAATTTAGTGTACTCTGTAAACCAAGTTCAGTGGATTCTTCCCCTGTCTCTATACACTGAGCTCTGGGGGGTTGGAGCTTGGCAACTTGTGACAAGATTAAGATCAGGGATCTTTCTTTGCTTGTTTTACCATCTCTGTGGCTAGCAGCAAATGATTTCTTCAGTGTATCTCTCGTATACAGAGATTTGTCAGGTTAAATTAGCTAGTGGTCCATAACGAAAGAGAATCGGCCTGACAATTCCTCTTGCTGACTCAGGGAAAGACGCATTATCTATTTTCTCTTGGTTCAGTCACCCTTCAGAAACAACAACAAAGAGCTTTGCAACACTTTAAAAACTAGCACATTTTATTATGGCATATGCCTTTGTGGACTAGAGCCCATTTCATTAGATGCAAATTCATCTGTGGGCTCTAGTCCATGAAAGCTTATGCCATAATAAAATGCATTAGCCTTTAAGGTGCCTCAAGACTCTTAATTCATTTGGCTTCAACAGACTAATGCAGCTAGCCCTCTGGAAATTCAGAGGGGGCGGGGAGGTCTGTGGCAAACTGAGATAGCCTGAAAGTTGGTAGCTGTGAAGCTGAAATGTCCATTCAATTCTGAGGCATGTCTTCAAATAATTTTTAAAAATGCAAAGAGGCAGGGTTCTATTCTATCTTCCAGGCTATTTAACTGTGACATCTGATATGAAGGTATTGTGCTGAGGTACATTGTAAGTGCATGCTGCAGTTGAGGAAGAAGTTGCATGTCGAGGTACCAAGACATCCCCCCAATAACTCTCACTTCACACAGAATTTAAGTCTAAGGTTTTTGGCATTAATTTGGCCACACCTTTATTTAAATACAACTAATGTGAGTGGTTGCTTAGGCATTGGTTCCCGCCATCTGTCCCCCGCCTGGGACAGATCCATAGCTGCCAAGTTCCAGATTGAAAAATTACGGAACCAGCAGCAGCGCGGCACCGGGAGTTGCTTCTACGCGACTTCTGGACATGCGTAGACGCAACTTCCAGCGTCGCTCTGCCCATTTCCAAAATGGCCACAGCGCCAGAAGTCGCTTCTACGCACTTCCAGACATGCGTAGAAGCGACTTCTGGTGCTGCAGCCATTTTGGAAATGGGCAGAGCGGCACCAGAAGTTGCTTTTATGCACTTCCGGACATGTGTAGAAGTGACTTCCGATGCTGGCGCCGCCTGATTTCTGGTGCCCATACATGGGCAGAACGGCACCAGAAACATGGCCGCTGGCAGGAGCTGCTTTCTGGGGATTTACAGGATATAAATCCATTCGGGAGACCAGCGGGAAACGGTAAGAAAATATGGGGGGTTCCCGGGAAAAAGGGGTACTTGGCAGCTATGGACAGATCCAACTGACTCCCGCTAGCGTACTAGGGAAGCCAGTAAAGGTGAGCACCCTTTGAGAGGACGGAGCAGGGAGCCACACTCTTCACCTCTCCCTTGGATGCTCCCCGAGGCTCATGTATGGTCCTAGCCCCTACCGGGGGTACGGACAAACATGTGGAACCCCAGGATTCCTTTAACGGAATAACCCTATAGGCAGCAGTAATTTTGAGGGGCAGGCCCAACCAAATCCTTACCCCTCCACCATCCAACATAAACCAATGCCTAACCGCAACCTTACAAGTTGTGACAATTTGCTACGCAGTAGGCAAAAACCACATGGCAACAGCCAATCAGCCAAGTGCACAAAAATCGTACCAGGCCCCTGCTCCAAAACAGGCAACCCCATGACAGGCATAGCAGTGTCAAGGGCAAATGACCCCTAAATATAAGGAGGGAGGGAGGGAGTTCCATTGCAGCAGCAAAAGTGAAACTGCACGCTGCTTGCAAAGTCAGAAATAAGTCAGAAATAAGGCTATGGCTGTCAATCAAATCATTTGCAACATTGCAAATTCCCCAGCAACAGCAACCATCAATCATTCCTGTGGCCATCCAAACTGACCCACCCATCAAACCAGGGAGTATCTTGTTTACCCTTCTGCAACCCGAGCTCTCCTTAAGGGGGAACTCGCTCTATTGAACATGCTGCTGATTGCAAGGGGAAGGGTTTAACTTAAGCACATATTTCCTGCTGAAGCAAAGGAAACTCATTTGCAATTTTATCCCACCCTTCAGCCAAAGAAAGCCAGAATTAGATCTGGTTTGCAGGCATTCTGAAACTTGGCTGCCTTCATTCCCGCAAAAGGGGTGACCATAGTCGCAAAATGCATCTAACTCTGGCAGAAAATGAAAAAGTGATAAGGCAGGATTCAACTAACTAATCGTGGTGCTGGAAGACAAGACATTTGCTTTCCCCCTCCCTCCTCTTACCCACAAACCACACCATTGGTCCATCTAGCTCAGTATCAGCAACGCTGCCTAGAAGTAGCTCTCCAAGTTTTCAGGAAGGAGTCTTTTTCAGCCCTATCTGGAGAAACCAGGGGTTGAGACATTTTGCACGCCAAACATGTGCTCTGCCATCAGGCCACAGGAAAAGTCTGTCAGAAACTCACAAGGAAAACCAATTTCAATGGGACTCTCCCATTCCTAGTCCCCAACAACTGGTATTCAGAGGTCATCACCATCCCTCATGACCTACTGGCCTTACCTTGCTTTCTAACTCTGGGAAATGATTCAGAGAAAATAAAAACAAATGCCCAGACTAGCACCACCCACTCAATGTAACATGTGAACAAGAAACCACTATTTCCTTAATGCCTCTTTGCCATATTAGCATAAGAAGCCACATTTGGTCCAAGTCCTGGGAAATCTACTCTCACTCAGGCTTAATTCAATGGAACCCTCACCAAATTCCACTTCTATAATATCACATCTCAACCTCCAAATATTGATTTTCTTAACTTTTGTAAGAATGAAGGTATTTGTCAATTTTGGTTTCCTGTTTTCCCCGTCTTAAATACTGTTTGTCTCATTTCTACATACTTCTGCAAAACATTTTTATTAAGTCAGCATGAAAAGTGGTGTGCACTTTAGTGCACATTTCTCCTAATGGTCTCATTTTGTGCATTATTTTTGCTGTTATGCATATTTTCTGCATGCACTTTTCAATAATATATGCATGTATGCATGTATGGTCAAGCTGCATTGCAAGATTCGGAGAAATGTGAATTCTGAAGGACAGCTGTGTTTCAGTTCCTGCATGGGCTTTGGAAATGTGAATGTGATAGGTGGGCATGAAAATGCAAACTGATTAAATTTGTCCCCCATCCCTTGTTTTATGATACTTTTCCTTCTACCTGAATGAATAACATTTATTCATAACAGTGTTATTTGCAGTAAGGGTTACAGATCATTCCTGTGACCCTGGCAGAAGTTGGAGTGGGGAAAGGCAGGGTCACTAGAACAGAGTGCAAGTCTCTCTCTAAATTGTGGTTGTCCTGAGACTGCTCCACTGCCTTATTGTAAATATATGAGAAACCAGCAAGGGTTACATGAGGATGATGAAGACAATAACTGCTGCAGCCAAGACATATTGTAGAAGTCAAGCTTGGGCTCTCATGTATTAAATTTAGAGATGTATTTTAAAGGTCTGTCACTCAGTGCTTCGCTCACACAAATCAATACCTGAAATCCACTATGGAAACCACCTGAGCATAACTGTGTCCCCAACACTGACCCTGAAAACAACACTAGACTAGCAGGAAGGAAATAACTTAGTGTGTGTGTGTGTGTGTGCTTCTTTTAAATCCATCATTTATTTTTGTCTCTTCAAGCCTCTCACCCCCCCCCCAGACATATCCCAGTTCATTATCTTTCCCTTCCATCAGAAGGAACATGAAGTTGCCGGGGCTTTTGCCTACCCTCCCCCCCCCAAGGAATTTGATTTCTGCTTCTCGGCCAGTCAATTGAGATCAATTTCTTCCTTGGGGACTGAACATGTTACATCCATGAGGCATGCCCTGGCTGTCAATAGGAATAAAATCTTCTTCAGACTTGAAATGGGAGGAGGGAGAAGGAGAGTACCTTCTGCAGCACAAAGGCAGGGTCAGAAAGTCAGTCTCCAGACTCATCCCAAAACCCACATTCCCAGGCTCCGTAGCCTAAATGCCAGCAGCAATGGAAAGGAATAGCAGTACTCAGTAAAACAGCAGTGCCACAGCTGCAGTGCTCACTGTCAATTTACAAGTAGCTGGTGGGAGGACAAGTAAAAGTTTACATCAGGGAGGTGTTACTAAATGCTGCACACACATACACACAAAAATAACATTACAGGGTAGACAGGAAACAGGCAGTGCCAAATTCTGATAAAATGAACATTTCTTGTGGTGAAATGTCACAATTAGTGAAAAGGAATCAGAAATTTGATTCCATATTTTGCGTTAAAATCAAATAGTATTTCTTTTCTTCTTTCAGAAACACAGTGAACAATTCTCATGGCCCAGATTCAGCTAATCTGGTGCACAAGTGGAAGCCAGTAGAAGGGACACCACTATTGTTACATGGCTTTCCCCACATCTTCCTCTGCACCACCCCCAAATCACCTTGGAAGGTCCTTAGAACCCCCAGAACAGTGGGGGCTGGTGGGATTGTTCCATCTGTCAAGCAGAAATGCTTGCACTGTGTCTCATTTAACTTGGTTGGCCCCCACCATTGGGTGGTGCGCTTCTCGCGGCTGGGCATTCAATATTAGAAGTCATTCAACATATAACATTACATATTTATTTCACGTTGCAAAAATATACAGGCACTTCTCTCAAGATCCATTTTAATAAGTGCTGGCAAGACTTTATAATTATTCTCGGTCAAGATATTAAAATCAATAAATAACACTTTCTTAATGATACGGAGAGAGAATTTGTCAACATATGAAGGGAACTGTATCAGCATAACACATCCACAACAGATTCCTTTGCTTTTCATTAAGGCAATCATGGCCATCCCTTGATAAGCAGAAGGTTGACCGAGAATTCTGCATCTGCCAATTTGTGGTAATCCCCCACCCCCAATAATTTTGTACAAGATGATTCATGGGGAATATTGCGTGGTACTGTTCGTATCTTAAAACATTCTTGATTCTGCCTGCATCCTGCAGTCCCAAATAAATGCTCATATTTCACTCTAGTGGTAAGACAGGAGAAATAGTTTACAGTTATTGAAATTCTATAGATGCTACTTTGCGAGGAATGTTCCCAGAATCCATTTTATCAAGTCATGTACTGAAGGGTTTGTGCTGCCAGCTGTACTGGCATTGATCAGAGAGGTTATAGAATCGGCTAGAAGTGCCAGGCATAGGATGCCAACTTAGGCTGGTCAGTGCCAACGATGGCGCCCTTCACCTCAGCTATACATATCTTTAGAATCAAGGCATTTGTCTCATACCATATCGACTTCCAGTCAGATGCTGTCATGAAAATGTGCCTAAATGACTAAGTCCCTACAATCCCAAGTCCCCACAAAGCTATTTTTCAGCATTAGGGGAAATAAATGGCTGGTGACAGTAAAGGACAAAACAACCCTTTATTATCTCTATATATGAACAAATCAGATGCTTTCTTGGATCAGCCTGAGGCCCATCTGACCCAGCATCAAATGCTAACAACGAAATACTATTAAGGAAGGGCTGTAGAGCACATGCCTTGCATGCTAAAATCCAAGTTTCAGCTCTGACATTTCTTGGGAGGGTTGGGAGAACCTTGGAGAGCAACTGCCAATCAGCATAGACGATACTGAGCTAGATGGACCAATGGTCTGACTTGGTATTAAGCAGCTTCCTCAGTTTCTTATGCATGTCTACTCAACAGTATGTCCCATGGAATTCAATAGGTTTGATTTCCAGGTACAGGTGTATTGGATTGCCACTTGAGAGGTTTATTATAAAACATGGAAGATTTGTCTCATGATTGTGGCTAAATGGACAGAACCTGTGTCAATTTGTCTAGCCCTTTTCAGAAACTGTCAAAGCTAATGACCATCCTCACCTCTTACAGCAAATGATTTTTCCAAAGTTTAATTCTCCATTCAAGAGGATTAATTGTCAGCTTTGATTTTTACATGATTTTTTTTTTTACCACAGGACATGAGTTATTAAAAAAGAAAGGAGGAAGGAAGGAATAAAGACAGGATTTAGTTACTAATTTTGCAAATAAGATTAATTAATTTAAAGATTATGTATTATTGTTCAAGGTCTAAGAATTATGAAATAAGTGACTCGTGATTATATATATACCGTATATATACTGTATTCCCACATGCATTCTGAGTTTGTTGAGCACATTAATAAAGCTTCTTTTAAAAGAGGGACGAACATATGAAAAGCCCTGCTGGATCTGACCAAAGTCTCATCTAGTCCAGCTTTCTGTTCTCACCATAATCAGCCAGATGTATATGTAAGCTCAAAAGCAGGACAATGCCTTCTAGAGACCTGGTAAGGCAGTGCACTGCCTGCCTGATATATAACTGCGGCTTACTTGGTCAATAAGGAGGGTGAGGCAGTGTGTTGATGAGGTTGGGGTTGTATGGATGCACCAGTGAAAGTAATGGATTGGATTTCCTGTGATGGGTTTGTCTAATATCAGGTATGCCCTACATTCATATACACACCGATGGAAACCCATCTGCCCTTAATGATCTTCCCATTGAGGAACCCCTGGTTTATTTGAAAGCTGCTGCTCTAGAGTATACTAGGCAGAGACATTGTTAAATGGCATCTAACATGACTGGCACTCGCAGTTCTTCCATGTGTGTAGATTCTGGGAAAGCTCTGCACATTCCGTGAAGCTAAGCAAAACCTTTGCTCCTGCAATAAATGTCAGCTAAGCACACGGTCCTTCCAACGTCAGCCAACGAGTCCTGAAGAATGGGATCATTGACTTTCACACAGATCCTACCATCAGCTTTCTATAGGAACAAGACATTTAATATATAGCCTTTATGCTATGCACTGCTTTTTAAAGAACTTGCTTATGCAGCAATGAAGCAATTTGGGAAGCAAAGCAACACTAGACCCATTGGAAAGAGATAGTGATATTGAACCAACAATAGCATCTTTGCAACCTTCATTGATGTTTTTGAGGAATTCACTGACCCTTTCCTAAATTAGGCTTAGCTGGAATGGATGGACCACTACATCAAAAGATGTACATTGACACAGTCAATGGAGCAGCACTAGTGTACACTAGATGAGTTTGTAGCCTGATCAGAGGTCACCTCGGGTGAGTGCTTGCACAAGCACAGAGTGTCTTATTATCTTCCAAAAAGGCAAAAGGCAAATCAATACTTGCAGTTCTGACTTAGACCATTGTTTTTTGAAGTGATCAGCCATGTTCATTAGATAGTTTATCTTTTCAGGCATCTTTTCTCCCCCTAGCAGCAACTTATATATTACTGCTTGCAGCTTCTCTGAACATAAATACTACCATAAAGGCAACTCAATCTGGAAGTCTTTGCTGCAGAGATGACAGAGATAAATTATTGGTGTCTGCATTTTCTGAAGGACTAAGTGGTGCATACTTCAATGATTCTTTGACAGAGATGGGCAGTAAACAACAACTAATTTACAATCTTCTACTTTATTTGCCTACTGAGTAAATGACAGCTTCACTAAGGTGTTGCAATAAGATGCATCTACACAAGTTGCAAACGACATTTAGTTTGATGTCGTCTTTGCCTTTGATTTCACAATCTGCTTGCTTTGTCCATACACACATGAGAGCGTGCCTGCAATAGTTGCCTTAATTATTTTTATCCTCGCACTAAGTGTCAAGGAAAAAAAGATCCTACTGGATGCTGTTAACTTTAGAAAGTCTGTCAGAGCATTTGAAGACCAAGCACCCTGTATGGTGATTATACATTTGTTCTCAGTAAGACCCTGGAGAGGGGAAATGTAAATTGGGATATGTTTTATAGGTATGAATTCTATTATATGGGGACGGGGGAATATGACTTTAGGAAATGTTCATCACAAAGTTACTCATGTGGGCTGATGGATGAGTATAGGGAAGGAAGCTCCTAACTCCTGTATTGAGTATAATTATATAAATAAGGTTTGCAATTTCCAATTAACCTTATTTTCCATTGCTCCTACCCATTTAGTGCCACCCTGATAAATTTAGGCATATCATCTGTAACTTATGAGTAAAAGAATATTTCGCCATCTCTTTTGACTACTTAAAATCAATGCGCTGTGCTCACGAGGTTCTTATTTTAACAGGGAGATAGTTCAATTCAGCTTTGTTTGTTTCAAGGAAGTCTATTACTAAACAGGTTGTGGTAGTTGATTGCATTCCCAAAGAGTGAGCCATTAATTTATTAGTTATTCGTATGCATTATTTATCTGATGAATTACCAATCCTGACCTGCTCAGATAAGTAATGTCTCCTAGAGATAAAAATGCTGCTGAAGGCACTTGGCTCTTGTGCCAAAGCCAAAACGCTGAAAATCAATTTTAATCCTTTTTCATTAAGGTCCTTGTGAGCCAGTGCTTTTCAGATTATGGCTTTGCTTTACGGGAGGTCTCCAAGAAATCTATAAATTAGATTGCTCTGGCTACTAAGATTCAGCTCTGTGTAGAACATTTGCTGTTTATAAGTGTATCTTAATAACTTGACTTGGGTCATTGCAACATTAAAAGGTCATATTTTATCGAAAATGGCGCTTTTGTGAAAATGTCACCTTGCAGCACCCTTGTTGAGATAACAATTTGCTGGTACATTTATTTTCCTATTGTTGTTTGCCTGAACTTTAGAGTTAAAAGAAACACTCGTCCCAGTGCAATCTGCTCCATGTGGCTTTGCAAGCGCCCTAGAGGATTGTTCCCAGTGCTTTTGCCAGCAAATGCACCAGTTTAATGGTTTGCCTGCTAAGGGAAGCATCATGTGGCAATTGCATTGGCAGCATCACTGAATATGCCAGTTACAAAACAATAAAAAGCTTGTGCTGATAGACGTGGCAAGAAGAAATCAACTGCTCAGCAGGCATCCCAAGAAGGGGGGGGGGACATTTAGAGGTGTGATTCAGAGAAGGAGAAAAGCAAAAGCATGTTGAACCAGATGAATCATGGTTTCTCTTCACCCACCCAATCTATAGACACAAACACATAGGGTGGTACCCAACTGAGGGCCCATCCACCCTTCCTTTGTGCTGTGTTTCTAGGCACAGAAACTCTCAAGGTCTGTGTTCAAGCGGTGGGATTTTTTGTCCTAGAACTTTCCCCAGGAAAACCCAAGTTTTACCACTCAATAGGAGCAAATCGCAATCAGGGTCTCCATGAATTGTGGTTTGCTCTGATTTAGCAGGAAAACTCAGGTTTTCCTGGGGTAAGGTCTGTGGGGGAGGGGGACCCTCACAGACAGGGACCTTGAAAGCCTAGAAAGTGCAGAGCAAATGTAGATGTCCTGTTCAGAGTAGACCCATTGAAATTAATGGACCTAAGATTGCCATGTCCAGTAATTTAAATGAGTTTGCTCTGTATGTCTAGGTAAAAAGGTAAAGGGACCCCTGACCGTTAGGTCCCGTCGTGACTGACTCTAGGGTTGTGGAACTCATCTTGCTTTACTGGCCGAGGGAGCCGGCATACAGCTTCCGGGTCATGTGGCCAGCATGAGTAAGCCGCTTCTGGCAAACCAGAGCAGCGCACGGAAATGCTGTTTACCTTCCCGCCGGAGCAGTACCTATTTATCTACTTGCACTTTGAGGTGCTTTCGAACTGCTAGGTTGGCAGGAGCAGGGACCAAGGAATGGGAGCTCACCCCGTCGCGGGGATTCAAACCACCGACCTTCTGATCGGCAAGCCCTAGGCTCTGTGGTTTAACCCACAGCGCCCCCCACGTCCTATATGACTAGGTACAACTCATTAAAATGCACTTCTCTTTACATATTATTTTCACAGCTTCCCTCTCTGTTGTTCTCTCTGTTTCATTTTAATTTATTTTTTAATTTGCATAGTTTGTATAGTTTTAATTTAATTTAATATTAAATTAAGTTACATCAAATTAAATTAATGTTCCGGTTGCCCCTGAAATTTCCACTGTTCTGGCAGTGTTCTATTCCTCATTCTCATAGTGGCCACACTATGGGTATTACAAATTTTTGCTGCGGCTTGAAACAGAGTCACTGTTTCCTTGCCTTATTCCATTAACTTTCTTCATGCCTACGTGGACTAGAAACTCAGAAAAGGCAGGTGGAGTTGGAGGGTACTATATTCCTGTGGTTCTTTGCCTACCTCCAAGGCCAGAGCAGTCCAAAGCATCAGATGTTACATATGGATCCAGTGGAATGAATCATTTTGCATATGGACAAAGCTTTCAGTGAAATTACTTTTGCTATTCATATCTGCACAGCTGAATTGTACAGACACTTTTGAACTTTAGCTGATGCTTTGAGCAATTCTGTTCAAATAAGCGATGGCATGTCACAGTTAACACTGCTCATTTGTGATGCTAGTGTACTTCTAATTTTCCAGATAAATATTTGAGATCTAATCCCCGAAGGAAAAGGAGAAAAGCTGAACATCCAATGATTTTAAAGGATTTTTCAGGTTGGATTTCTGTCTTATTCCCAGCATCTTGAATAGATCGTTCTTCGTATGAGGTTTTTCTTCATTCTCTCTGCAGTAGCTCACAACTCTCACTAGTTTACCAGTATTAAATTTGGGGACTGAACTGTTTACACAGCAAAAAAAAAAAGCACTAAGTGCCTCTAATGATATTGAAGGGTTCCAGTAATATATTTCACTGGTGGAGGAAGAGATGTGTTAGAGCTATAAATCAAAAGAATGTGATGCAATATTGTTGTGATGTGATATAACAACCTCAGCTGCTCCCTCTCCTCCTCTGGCACAGGTTTATAAGGGCCAAAATCCAAAGCTTAGAAGTTCGGAACATTTTTTCATTCGTAGAAATGAGCTGAGGAGCAAGGATGACTCACCAGACTTTCTTTCCTGGGACAAAAGTAACTTGGAAATGTATATGATTAATTATTTTTGATGACTCTTTTTTTCTTTGTTTTAAGCGGTTCTTATTTTTATACGTAAGAGCCAGTGTGGTGTAGTGTAAGAGCGGTAGACTCATAATCCGGGGAACCGGGTTCGTGTCTCCACTCCTCCACATGCAGCTGCTGGGTGACCTTGGGCTAGTCACACTTCTCTGAAGTCTCTCAGCCTCACTCACCTCACAGAGTGTTTGTTGTGGGGGATGAAGGGAAAGGAGAATGTTAGCTGCTTTGAGACTCCTTAGGGTAGTGATAAAGTGGGATATCAAATCCAAACTCTTCTTCTTCTGAAGTCCTGTCAGGGGGAAAGGCAGGGTATAAATAAATATATCTAAAATTCATTTTGTTCTAAGACTCAAAATAACATTGGTGAGGATGGAACAGAACTTCACTCAACTGAATCTCAGCCATTAGATATTGACTGATAGATATTGAGATTCAGCAATGAAAACAATTCCTGACAAATATCTATAGCAAGAGCAATTACTTGTGTGCTTCTAAAGAAGAGGTGGCTAATCTGTGGACCTCCTCCAAATTCTGATGAATTAGATAGAACTTATCCCTGGGAGCTGGAGTCCAACAACATCTGAAGGGCCATAAGCCAGCCATCCACAAGCCATTTTAAAGTATCACATATCTAACATTTCCCTAAAGGCCATAGAGGATCGCAGATTCAACATAAACTGCACTGAGGGTTGGGGTAGAAATAGACGCACATGTTAGGCAGTAGGATCCCACCTCTTAGGCTTCATACATACCCGTTCCTAGAGAGAATTGTTATTCTTGTCACCCATGCTGCCTCCGTTAACCCACAATTAGTTCCAGCAATCATATATCTATCCAATTGAAAAAGTCTAATGTTGTGAATATAAGTAACTGAGTTGAAACTATTTACATGCAAAGCTCGATGCATTAAAACAATTGACTGGCAGCAGCCTACATGCTTGTGTTGCGTGAAATGGGGGAGCAGCCATGGAGCAAACTCTCAGAACCATCTTTTTTTGTGACTAATGAAATCCTCTTTCTTTTCCAGTGGATCAGTAAACTCTAACAAAAGAGCTGTCTTTTTAAATCATGTTCTCCCTTCTCATCCCATTCTCTCTACATACACAATCATGTTCTGTTTGTTGATCCTATCAAAGAAGCCTTGGGGCCCAAGAAAAGTCTTTTTGAGCATGATTATATACTTCTCTTCATTGTGATTTCCCCCCCTTTCTACTGCCATTCAGCATTACAGAGTTCCATTCCATTGCAGATTGAGTAAGACAACAAAATGCTATAAAGCCATGCATATGCTGTGTGAAATTAGATGCACTGGGGGGGGGATTTAATATATTTAAATGACTATTTTGATGTCTGATTGCCAATGTGCCACAAAGCACTTCAGAGCCCCTGCTTGTGCACTTGTGGCACTTTGTAGAGATCCTGCTTTGCCTCTGACAACACTATTCTGGATGTTTGGCTTTCCAAGGTGCCACAAAGTGATTCAAATGCCCCTGCTTCAACCTACTCTGCCGTGTAGGGATCCCAAAATACCTCTAAAACTTACACAAGGCGTGTGTAAATTCTGTTCCACGTCAAGATTTGTCTCAATCCAGTACATGCACCATATATCTATACCTATATTTTGAGAGAATACGGTATATGTGGCATTGTGTCCCCACTGTGGAAGGACGTGTGGATCCAGAATTGGCCTCCACAGTCACTTACAGACTCACTGTTAAGACCGTATTCATGGGAGACAATCTTTTTCGGCTACGAGTGATTGCCGAAGAAGAAGAAGAAGAAGAAGAAGAAGAAGAAGAAGAAGAAGAAGAAGAAGAAAGGCATTATTACCATTATTACTATTATTTTATCACCAGTGATTTAATTAGGTACATTTTGCATTTGGAAATTTGTAGAAGGCATTTCTTCATGCCAAATGGTTGAAACACACACACATAATACAATTAACAAGAGTCAACAGAACTGTTTCTCTGTCTTCCAAAACTGAGAATAAACTACTGTAGGCTCAAGGAGTATCTGCTTAAAATGAATAGATGATACACTCAGTGTTTCTGGATTGTGCCTTTACCAGGGGATGCGGAGGTGGCACAGCATCACTGGATTTAAAAAAGGGCCACAACTTTCTACAGTTGAATAATTCTTATCTGTCATATCTCTCTGATTAAATGCCTAGGCCCAAGACTCCAGATACCAAATCTCTGCTCAATTCACACTTTACTTTTTGTTGAGTCTACCAGCAGCTATCACACTAACACTTGGACATGTGTATAGACATCATGTATGTGTGTTCAGTGTAATATGTGAACACCCCTCTTGCTTCTTTAACAAGATCACTGGTGTCATCTTTATCCTAGTTTCCCCTCACCTTCTCCATTACTGACATAATCCCCCACCCAACACCCAGAAGAAACAGAACAGCACAGAATTAAGAGAGGAAGCACCTGTAGTTGCAAACTAAGGAATGCTGGAGAAAAACCAACTAGTGTAAAGAAGCGTCAAATCACTGAGAGGCATCTCTCTTCTCCTTATATGCTTTTTACACTATTTACTGTAACAATGCTTTGCTTTTTCATGCTCTTTATTCTTGCACTTTAAGATTGGCATTCATTCACTGCATCTCAGAGGTTTGGAAGGCTAGCTCCAGAGAGCTAAATGGCAGAGTTCCTAATGGATTTGTGAAAAGTCAAGTTTCTAAACATATTGTACAATATGGCTTTGGGTCAGGTGACAATGAGGTATTTTTACCACAGTGTGGGGAGCGCACACAGATTGAATCCCTGGAGATCTCTCTCCCTCTCAGATACACATACACTCCATTTGACCTTTCCCTCCATCTCTTTCTCAAAACACACACATAAGCACCACACACAGTTTACTATCATCAACATGCAATATGCAGTAGCATTGCTTATTGATGAGTAAACCTTTTTCAGCTCACCTCATAATTATCTCTCATCCCATAGCTTTCTAGTAGTATTCTGGAAAAGAATTTCAGGGTTCCCTAAACATACCCTGGTGAAGGTGAGGGTTAACCAATGGCTTAAGTCCTGTGGAGTTTATATCGCAGCCAGAAAGCAATGGAAATGGAGTTGTTGCCAGTGTCCCTCTTCTTAATGCATCTAGCACAGAGGTATTGGGGACGCAATTTCCCAGGTCCCCAAACCCAGTGACAATGAATGTTTCTGATCTGCCTCAGCTGGTGCCCTCTTTGTGAGCCTTCCATGGCAATGCAACCTCCTTTGCTGTCTAGTGCTGGCCACTGGGGCAGGACATTACATGTTGGGCACAAACATTGTGAGGAGGGGTTGGATTCAAGTCATATTGACACACTATCTTGCGTGCCGAGGCCCCCCAGAAAATTCCCCCCAATAACTCAGACAGACACATCATTTTAGGTTTTGTTTTTGGCATAATTTTGGCCACAACTTTATTTAAATTACAAATTTTAAATTGAGAGTTGGCCATAGGGTTTGGTTAATCTTCTGCCCCACGGTGGGACAGGACCAGCTCTGGCTTTCCTACGATAGGAAAGTCAAGTAAACACCCCATGGGGGAGGAGACAGCTGCGTCCAGGCGATCTCCCCCACCAGAAATGTTCCCCAAGGCTCGTGCTCTGTATTGGCCCCAGCCCCGCACCATTGTGGGGGTGTAAGGACTAGAGCCCCGGAGCCCCAGGATTCCTTTAACGGAATAATTCTATAAGAGCATCACTGAGGGGCATGCACCTCCATGCGATACCCCTCCCAAATTTATCAACCAAAGCCTAACCGCCAACCTAACAAGTTGTGACTATTTGCTGAGCAGTAGGCAAAAACCAAATGGCCACAGCCAATCAGCCAAATGGCAAAATTCCTACTGGCCCCTGAATACAGGCGGCCCCAAAGGCAAAGCAAGGTCACTCTAAACCTGCCAAGAAAAGGAGGTGGGCGGGAGGGAGATTCAATCAGCTAGCAAAAGTGAAACTGGAAGCTAAAACGCTGAGTCTTAAGCACTCACCCTGTCAATCAAAGAACTGATACATGCATTTTACCCCAGCAACACTCAGCCCTCCAATTACCTTATCTCCCTTACTTTTAGACCCACCCTTTAACACACACACAGCCTTTTTCTGCTAGGCCCTTCCGCAACACTCATTATTCCCTAAGGGGTTAATGAGCTTTGTGGACTGGGGCAGCTACGTTCTGAAGTCCCTCAGTCCCACCAGTAGTGTCACGTTGCCTAAGCAAAGAAGTGTTCTGGTGAGACTAAAGAGCAGGGGTCCCAAACTACGGCCCGGGGGCAGGATGCAGCCCAATCACCTTCTAAATCCGGCCTGTGGACGGTCCAGGAATCAGCATGTTTTTACAAGAGTAGAATGTGTCATTTTATTTAAAATGCATCTCTGGGTTATTTGTGGGGCCTACCTGGTGTTTTTTACATGAGTAGAATGTGTCCTTTTATTTTAAATGCATCTTTGGGTTGTTTGCGGGGCATAGGAATTCATTCATTATTATTTTTTCAAAATATAGTCCGGCCCCCCACAAGGTCTGAGGGACAGTGGACTTGCTGAAAAAGTTTGCGGACCCCTGCTAAAGAGACACAGAGATGCATTTTTAAAAAGCGTGAGAAGTAATGCCTTTCTCTACTTTGGAAATGCTGTAGTACCTAAGTAAGAGATGGGAAATTTACATTAAAGTAAACCAAAGACAACAAAAGGCTTAGAAGATTCAGAAACAGCAGGAAGTTAATGCCCAAGAAGTCTGCATTACAACTGGATGGACAAAGGATCAAGGGCTAATCTAATAAAAAAAACTGGGCCCCAGTCTTCTGCAGGCAATCAGGAGTGACCAAAGTGTGAGTTTGTATAGGCCAGGGTTTCCCTCTGCTTCTGTGTAGCTCTCTGGAGAGGGTAACTAATTTCAAGGCTGGCTGGTAAGAATGTGATCCTTAGTGCTCAGACACCAAAAGGTCTCTCAACCACTGCTCAGATGCTCTGAGCAATGAATTCTGGTAGTCGGGAAAGTGAATGTTGAAAAGAGCATTTCTTTCTTTCTTTCTTTCTTTCTTTCTTTCTTTCTTTCTTTCTTTCTTTCTAAAACCGGTTTTGATAAATTCCTCAGAATTTAAAAACGGGTAGACTCCAAAGCATGTATTTTAATTTTCATGGTTTAGAATTAAACATTTTTGGCAGGGCCGGCTCTAGGCCCGCCCCCGGTGGCGCGGGGCACCAGGCCACCAGGGGCGCCTCTGTGCTTGCTGAGAGACGCGGCTGAGGCTGCCCCAGGCGTGCCTCCGCTGTTCAGCGGCTTCAGGCTGCTCTCCGGAGGTGTGCGGGCCTGGGGCCGCATCTGCCGTGCGCAGGGGCGTCGCAACAGGGGGCGGGCAGCGCCCCCTGGCCCAGGGCCAGCCCTACGGCTGGGTGGCGCAGTGCAGCTGCGCCCGCGGCACCCCCGCTGCACCCGCCCGCCCGCCGCGCTGGGAAACGGGGCGGGGGGGCGCTGGAGGGATCCGCCGCACCACGGTGCCAGGGCGCCGGGCATGCTTAAGACGGCCCTGATTTTTGGTGTGTTTTCCCCTTTGTTAGGTATGGATTGAAATGTACCTAGACTCCTTTGGGAGGAAGGGCAGTATGTATATTGAATAAATAAACAAATAATTGTTTGGTTCCTTTAAACTCTGGTGTGTTGCTTACAGACAGAAATAATAGAAACCAATAGTAAATTGTACAGAACATGGCAGGGAGGAGCCAAGATGGCGACAAACTAGCAGCTACTGAAACAATACTAAATGCATGTTAACATAAAACACAGCACAATAAAGGCAACTGAAAAGGAAACAAAACAAAGGATCCATCCAGCTAGATGACCCTTTGGGTCCCTTGGAACTCTACAATTCTAATAAAATAGAAGCAGACAGTAACCTCATCCACATTCACTCAGAAGGAAGGCCCACTGATCACTGAAGATCTTACATCTAAATAAGAATGTATAGGATTTCAAAACAGGTTTCAAGAAATGATCAGTGACTAATCAGTTAAAGCCCTTCAAAATAAGTTGGTCCTAAGTGTTAACCATTCTCCTAAAAATAGGGAATGAGCTGGCTTGACAAGGAATTCCACATTTAACATGCCACAATGAAAAGTCTGTGGAGCTAGCAGCTGCTCGTCATAGCCGCCCAGAGTGGCTGGGGGAACCCAGCCAGATGGGCAGGGGTATAAATAAATTATTGTTATTGTTATTATTAGGTAGCTCAGAACACAGAAATAGCCTCAAAATTCTGCTCTGCGCCCCACTCTGAAAACCTTAAGTGGGGGGAATAAAACAGAAGGCTTTGATTCAAATAACCAGGAGGAGGAGGAGGACGAAGAGCCATCCTGTCATATAAGGAAGAGTCCAGCACTCTAACTTGTGCTCAGAAACTAATCAGGGACCAGTACAATCCTTGGGTCAGCAACTTGACCTTTTTGTTCTGGACCAGCTTCCAGACAGTCTCCTGACAAAGCCTTCATTGAGTTTTATAGGCCTGTTCAAATTACCATTATGTGCTTCCGAATGGTCACCTGCGATTTTTACATATAAAGTATTAGTCCTAACTGAGTAATGCTAACACCCTCATTTGATGTCTAGGGAACTGAGGTATTGAGAGGTGTGCAGCGGCCTTTCTTCTGGCTCCAGCAGCAGGGAGAAGCTCCACTGTCCCCGAAATCGGGTCTTTGAGGGCAGAGGGCAAGCAGCTTTGGATCAACTAGAATCAAAGACCTGCTGATCTCCAAGAGAAAAACTCCTTGAGCTCCTCATCTATGCCAGCCTAGAAGTTGTATCCCTTAAAACTGAACCCCACAAGCCTTCCACGTTCCACCTTGGCTGGACAGAGCTTACTAGGATTTAGATGCAACAGAGAATCCTTCTGTTCCATTTCTTCCTGGACCCTCATAATTGCTATGTTAGAAATGCTCAGTTGCTTACATATCAAGAGCCTTTGCAGCTATTGAACACTGGAACATCTACCCAACGCCTCACCTAGAATGTAATCATCAAAGAACCTACACTGCAATCCTGTGCACAGTTAAACTACCTAAAGCCCAATTCACTTGATTTCAGCATCTTCTCTGCAGGTTTTTGCTCTTCAGGAAAATCTATTTCTCCCACTAGCAAGGTCAGATTGGTGCTGATAATACTAGTGGCTATTTCACTCTCATTTTGAATGAATCTATACTCATGCTTGGAACATTGCTAATGAACTTCTGTGCATGTAGATGAATTACATATGAGAGAAAGAGGCTACGTTGTGTCCATTACTAACCATCGCTTTTTTAATGTTCCAGCCAAAATTAAAATATCATAAGATGAAGGCTGCAAGGGGACCCCTCTAGGAAAAGCCTCTTTGTCTAATGACCTTTCTGGCTCTGTGATGGCAAATACAATAGCCACAGCTCATAAATCATAGTGCAAGAAAACATCCAGAGGGCATACTTTGACACTGTTTGCATATTTAAATGTCACCACTCTCATAAAAGAAACACAAAATGCTTTTTTCCTCTCTCAAAAATGTCAGCCCAGACTGGATTAAGGAAGATAATTCAGAAGTATTTCCAGAGAATAATTGCCACTGTCACCTACCTGCAATGTACTTAACAAATGAGGATAGGGTTTTTATTATTAGGAAAAATTATGATTATTAGAGTAATTAATCAGCCTCTTCTGACAGCTTCTCTGAGAAAATAATCTCCAAAGGCCAAGGAACTACAGCAGGCCATTTTGTTGATAAAGCACCACAAGCAGGAAACATTTTCTCACCATTAGATATAAAATAGGGGGCTTGTCCAAACAGATTTAAGTTATTTTTCTGAGGATCAGGGAAGACACTGCACTTTGTTAGGCAAGATGATGATGATGATCTTGCTCACTAAACAAAATACATTTTTGGCAATGATGACTGCGGTCTGCTTCTGTTTACTTTTTGCACCAGACAAAATGACTTCTGCAAAGGTAGTCTTGTAGGCAATTAAACAACAACAACCACAACCACAACATTACATTGCGACAAATGTTTTGTGCTGATATGGTCTCTCCAATTTTCCCCATTAAATTTTTGGAAAAAATGAATTCTGTTGTTAACATATAAAACTGTTCAAAATGTGTGAATGTTAAATCAATGAGAAATTTCAAACCCAACTTTCATATTCCATTTTGCATGTGAAATTTAAACTTTATTTCTTTGAAATTTGAATGCTTTGGACCTTTTTTGGCATCTCCTGATTATTCGAGGCTTTGAATATGAAAGAGATGGTTCCCCATCTCTAGCTTCTCTACTTCTTAGAATTGCTTCCTGTCCTTGTCCCTCACAACTTGCCTAACCCTTCAAAGTAGAATGGAAACTTTTTAAAAAACCAACTAGAATGTTCGTGAGAGCTTCTTGATGTCATAGCAGGTCAGCCAATTGTTGTCAGAGTTTCCCTGCCAAACCTACAATTAGATACAGATGGGAACACTGGAATCAAGGTACCTTCAGACATACTTGTCATTGTAAAATGGTGACATATTGTGGGAGAAGATCATATTATATGCCAAATTACCTTTCTTCATTTGATATATTATTGTAAAGCACTTATATAGCATTTTGTGAAATTATTATGCTTCAAAATAGCCTTGCCATGTACACTACAGTGGTACCTTGGTTTACAACCATAATCTGTTCAGGAGGTTCAGATAATAATAATAATAATAATAATAATAATAATAATAATAATAATAATAATAATAATTTATTTATACCCCGCCCATCTGGCTGGGTTTCCCCAGCCACTCTGGGTGGCTTCCAACAGAAAAATAAAGCACAATAATCTATTAAACATTAAAAGCCTCCCTGAACAGGGCTGCCTTCAGATGTCTTCTAAAAGTCTGGTAGTTGTTTTCCTCTTTGACATCTGTTGGGAGGGCGTTCCACAGGGCAGGCGCCACCACCGAGAAGGCCCTCTGCCTAGTTCCCTGCAACTTGGCTTCTCGCAATGAGGGAACCGCCAGAAGGCCCTCGGTGCTGGACCTCAGTGTCCGGGCAGAATGATGGAGGTGGAGACGCTCCTTCAGGTGTACTGAACCGAGGCCATTTAGGGCTTTAAAGGTCAGCACCAACACTTTGAATTGTGCTCGGAAACGTACTGGGAGCCAATGTAGATCTTTCAAGACCAGTGTAAACCAAAACAGGTTGTAACCCAAGGTGTGCTTTCGCCAATGGGGCCTCCCCAAAAAAATGTCTTGTAATAATAAAAAAATGGGTTGTAATTTTTTAAAAAAGGGACACACACTTCCGGGTTTGATGTGGTTGTAATCCAAAACGGTTGCAATCTAAAGCGGTTGCAAGCCAAGGTACCACTGTACTGTTATTCCCATTATACAGACAGGGAGCTAAAGCTTCCATGCCTAAAGTACCCAAAGAGTCCATGGCTGGGCCGCGTGTACCATCTCTATGGCTATCAGACTCAGCTATGACAGTTGTCTATCAGAATACCTTGACTCTCCCCATCTATCAGAATGATCACATCTAGGAAACAAATTGGGGTGGGGGAGTGGGAAGGGATACATTAGACAGGGAGAACCATTGCTTCTATATTTACTAAGTATTTCTCCTTTTTATTTTATTTTTTGCCAAGATGCAAATAGTATTTTACAGGGCTTTCAAAAATCAATATATAAATATATACAGTGTTTACGAACTCTGGCCCCAAGGAATGGACAAGACAAGGGAAAGTCCTTACCATCTGCTTTTATTCAATATTCACAGAGAGAGGCTTGGAAATGTGGCCTCTCAGAATAATGGTGTTGCTCCGAGTGAGTCTCCACTCCCTCCCTCTCTCCCATTATGCGTCATCACTACGGGTGCTGAGATGTGCCCTCTGTCTCTGAGCTTTTTGCTCTCCTACTTTAAATGCCCACTGGGTTCTGGGAGAGGGAGAGCCTGGAATGCTTTCTAGAGACACTGAGTCCATCAGCTGTCCTGCCTCTGGTGCTTCTTCTTCCTCCTCTCCCATTATTTCCCAGCTTTTCCCCTCTTCTGCATCTGAGCGATGATCTCCCTCAAATCCTGTTGTAATTCTGAGCTGTCTTCTTCTCTGGAAGGGTCAGGCTGGGGAGGCGGTCTCCACCATTCCTCCTCTGCCCAGTCCCTGACAGTACCTGAGCATCTGAGGGAACTTTTTGTACCAAATGAAGGCTTGGGAGGGAATGTTTTCTATTGCATCCCCTCAGCTGTGGAACTCCCTCCCCACAGAGGTGCATCTTGAACCATAACTGCATAGTTTTCACTGTGCGCTAAAAACATAGCTTTTTACCCTTGCCTTTGATATTTGAGATATATTTTTAGGACCACACTGGGCCAATTATCAGCAGTCTGTAATACATAGCTGCCAAGTCTCCAGTATTCCCCGGGAACCCCCTGTTTTTCCAGCCATTTCCCACTGGCAGGCCGGATTTTTAAAAACCCCATAAATCCCCCGGATTCTTACCGGCCCAGGGAGGCTCCTTCTGCGCATGTCTGGAGTCTCTGGACAAAATGGCACTGCGTCCATTTTGGAAATGGGCAGAGCATGCGTAGAAGCAACTTCCGGTGCCGCTCTGCCCAGTTCCAAAATGGCCACAGCACAACTTCCGGTGCCGCACTGCTGCCGATCTGGGAGTTGACACCTATGAATACATCCCAGTGCTGACCCAGCCCCTTCCTGCTTCCACTGCTGCCTTTTAATGCCTTATGGCAAGAGTGGCAGGCTGCTTGGTCTTCCCCTAGTCATATTAAGACCCTTCTGAATTTTATTGTTACTTAAGGAATGAAAAAAATGAGAGCTTGCTATACGCTGCAACAGTAAATTCTATAATAGTAATTAGCATTCCATAAATTATTATTCTAATTAATTGTTTATCACAGAGAACAGCCCAGCCAACCATGCAGCAGTGACAAAGACCACAAACCCAGCTTCCTGACTTCTTTACTTTGAATGGATCAAGTTAGCAAAATCCTCTTTATTGGCTTCTAAACCAGGAAAAAAAAAATCATGGTCCAGAAACTACTTAAGTGGAGCCACAAGCTCTGGGAGTTTTATTGTATGCTAGACATTTCTGACTTCTTAATAAAGAGAAATGAGGATAAGGTCATGCAACCGAAACTGGACCAAAACTGGGCAATAACTCATGTGGCCATTTTTCATTGATAAAGTGGGGTAGAGATACCTGCCTAATTTGTACCACATGTACCCAGGACAAGCTGCAGACATTTTGATGCCTTGAGCTGAAGACAACACTCACCCATCTTCTCAAAATCTCAACTTCAACATATAGAGTACAGAATCTAACTGGGCTTCAAATTGAAACTATTTTGTTTGTTTGTCATTACTCTGGTGATGGAACAACATCTTCCACCTGAGGACAGCAGATACCTGAGGACAGCAGACTACTTTAGAAGTTGCAGAGCAGACTAGCTTGGGGGCACATGACCCTGGAGGAATTGTGGGGAGTGCTGCTGCCCTCTGGCATCTGCTGCCTGTAGTAGCTGTCTCACTCTGCCTAGTGGTGAGACTAACCTTGCTTGCAGTAGCATTGGTAATTCAGATTTCTCCCATGAAAATGGTGCTTTAAGGGGCATTTATCTGACTAGTTATGGTCTCACTGACTTCACTGTGTAAGCAGATTGCCTATGAAATATAAAAGCACAAATTTCATGAAAATTATGTAGATCTGGAAGAGCTGGACATTAAGGCTGGTGTTGTTGGTATCAGTCAAGGAGTCTTGCCAGAGCTTGTCATCAGCAATCATATGCCCATGCTGACAATCCCCATATGGAGACTAACATTTGAATTCCTCTCTGCCCATCTGCTGATCCAACAGAGGCTAATGTAGTATGATAGTGCCCGTATGGCACTTGCTTACCTATGTCACATTTCAATAACATATCATAAAAAGCCAAGTAGTTAAAATGTTACTCCCATGTGTGGATCACCAGCATAGACAAGTGCTTTTGGGCAACAACCATAGATGGAGGAGTTTGTTCAATCAATCAATCAATCAATCAATCAAATCTTTATTACGGTCACCGATCAGCATAGTAAATTACATCATCAAGATTTTTTTAAAAAAAATAGACTAAAATAATTTATCTAAAAAATAATCAGCCATCGTTTGATCTTTAGCTAATATATAAAAGTTATTTACTACACAATATAAAATTAAGAACGAAATCTTTTCTAACTCTAATCAGGAGTTTGTTTGTTTGCTTGTTTTGAGAACATGTAGGCTGTATTGAACTAAGAGTGAACCTTGACATCACGGTGGAAGAGAGAGAGAAATGGAGGGATATGATCTTTAAAGCAAGAGGGCCATGTGGGTGAGAAATGTATAGCTGGCTTTGGTATTGTGACTTACCTCAAGCTCTTCTCTCCCACAGATCTGATATTGAAAGTATCTTCAATCTCACAGATCAGATACTTGGCTGAAAAAGAGATAAGGAAGGTAAAAGAGAGGCTTTAGCTCAGGCATCCCCAAACTCAGCCCTCCAGCTGTTTTGAGACTACAATTCCCATCATCCCTAGCTAACAGCACCTACCCTGTTTCTCCGAAAATAAGACATAGCCATAAAATAAGCCATAGCAGGATTTTTAAGCATTCAAGGAATATAAGCCATACCCCCAAAATAAGCCATACTGATAGACAGTTTAACCTTGCAGGTTAAACTGTACCATACTTAATAAAAAAAATAAGACATCCCCTGAAAATAAGCCATAGTGGGTTTTTTGAGGAAAAATAAATATAAGACGGTGTCTTATTTTCGGAGAAACACGGTAGCTAACATCCCTAGCTGGTCAGGGATGATGGGAATTGCAGTCCCAAAACAACTGTGGGGCCGAGTTTGGGGGTGCCTGCTTTAGCTCCTCTCACTTCCATACCCTTTGCATTTATAATCTGACCCGACCTGCCAAATGTGTTCTGTGGAGGTGTTTCTGGCAGTCTTTCTGGGTTCACGTTAATGGATGATCTAATCCAATTTCTAGAGGAAGGGAACAAACCAGGTTGCAGAGGCTCAATGATAGACTGAGAGTAAATATCTTAATCTGAAGAAACATGTATCTGATGCTCACCAAAGAATTTATTTGATAGTCATCTTCAAGTATCTAAAGGGCTGTCATGTGCATTCAATGGATTCAAGTTACAAGAAATGAGATTCTGACTAATCATCAGGAAGAACTTTCTGTTGGACAGTGGAGCAAATGCCCTTGGGAAGTGGTGGATTCTCCTTCACTGCAGGATTTAAGCAGAGGTTGGATGATCAACTGTTGTGGGTGTTTTAGCTGAGATTCCTACATTGTAGGGCTGGGTGACCCTTGGGGTCCCTTCCAACTCTACAATTCTATGATTCTATGAAATGTGAAATGTGGTATGTTTAAACATCTAGTGAACTTCCACCATAATTCATTCCATTTTTGATGGCCAAAGGCTAGTGCTGACTGATAGGTAATGAAAACAGAAATTCCATTCAGAATATGGAGGTATCATCAACAGGCTTTGGGGAGCCCCCGAGTTTGCAGAAGTACAAAAAAATAGGAAAAAAGAACCTCAAGGTGGCTATGATGGCTCATTATGCTCAGTAGCTGCAATGTGCTAAGTGACTGGCTTTGTTGATGGAAAACTGGGTGGGTGGGGAAATGGAACATGGTGGAAGATGATGTGACCGACTGGCTAGCTGGCTGGCTGGCTAGAACATAAGCTCTCCTCACTGTATCATTTTGTTGCTGGGCCCACTTATCATGTCTAATTTGGGCCTAGATTCTCCTACTTCAGTCACCAGACAGACGCCTGAAGGTGGTTCACATGCGGAATGTAATGGTAAGTCCTCAGGACCTGATAGAATATATTTCTTTGAACATCTAAAAAAGACGATGCAACAACTGGAAGACCTACCGGTATGTGTTTACACGAATTTCCTGATTTATTTCTTTTTTCCAGCATTTCCGTAAATGCTGTCACAGCATTCTGCAGCATTGTAACTGATCAGTTGCTTATATGTTGTATGTAAATGTGTCTTCCATTCAATTCCTCTTAAGTTTGTTCCCTATATATTTCAACAGATGATTGAGTATCGTGCAAGGGAATGAGTAATCGCCATTCCCCGATTCACTCTCTCTGCAGCATTTATGATATGCCATAAAGCAATTGTGACCTCAAACTGACATCCGCCTGCAGCAATTAGTGGCTCAGAGCCACCCTCCTTTCAGGTGTATTGTTGGAGAGAGGGGGCCTAAATACTCCTTTAAGGAGATGGTAATAGGCCAGAGAGCTGGTGGCACTCCTGGAACCTCTTTTACTCCGACTAGACTGACTGCATGCCTATCCAGGGGGAGTTTTGTCAATTTGCTCACCGAGACCATCCAGTCAATGCCTCTCCTGTCTCTACCTAATTTGCGCGTGCCGTCTCTTTGCTTTATCTCCCTTGCATTCAGCCAACTTCAGAAAAGCTGCATTAAAGAAAGTGGTAGGTGAAAAGCAACCATAAAGCCAGTTAAGTATGATGATTTCATCCTACTGCTCTACTGGGACCATGTACATTTCTTTCAACTAAAACGAGTGTGTGTTCACAGCAGACTAAGTATTGCAGAGGGGAATGCACAAGCAGCAGGCCGCTGTAGGCAACAGCTGAGAAATATATTATTTACATATTTATTAGAAACCAAGGGCTGCCTTGAAGAGCAAGTCACTTCAATTCCAATAAGTAAACAACCCATTGGGAAAATAAGGGAAACATGCACTGCAGCACTTTCCTCAAAGATAATGTAGTAAAGCAGCAATATCCTGAACACAAAGAGGTTTAGCAAAGGGGGAAATGTCCCATCACTCTGACACACCTTCTTTCGTTAAACAGACAAAAAAAGGGGGGATACAAAAGTAATTTAATTATCCTTGCAGTTGGATGCGGCACAGGCTTGTGGAATGGCAATTACTTCTCCATTATTTGTATTACTTGGAGGGTTTGTCTAAATTGTCCCCTCAGTAATAAGCACTCCTTATGTGTTAGTGAAGCTCCTCTTGTCAGTTCTGTCATCCCATTTTCTCTTTGTATGGAACTGTGGGAAAATACTAATCTAGGAGGTGCCCAGGAGACCATGCTGTTTCGTTCCTGGGAAAGTAACCCAAGATGAATGACATTACATATTTCTTTTCTTAAGACACACCCACCCTCACCTTGCATTTTCTTATGAGTAGGTCTAACAGACACAGAGTGCCATTGGTGGAATCCTAAGATGGCAAAATGGGCTGTTCACATTCAAACTTCAGGCTGGAGATGTCATTTCACAGGGGGCACCGGTAAAGAATGGCAACAGAAGAAGGGACATCGATCAGTTGTGGCGTAAGCTGGCACAAGCATCACTTCTACCTACTGAGCATGTGAGATGCCCACTCATGGTGGCCTGTGGTAGGCACTGAAACAGAGTATTCTGGAGGTGGAGAGTGAGAGGGGCTGAGCTGCTCCATGATCTGGGTCTTAATTCAGTCCCATAGCCATTGCATGATGTCATTGAACCCTATGAACTCCAATGGCAGTGATCTCACTACCTCAGATGCAATGATGGCCCCATAAAGCCCTGAGGAAGGGGAAGTTTGGACTACAGGCTAAATTTAAAAGGTAAACTATATGAAGTGGACCTGAGAAAATTATTCCGTCCTTGTTTTAACTTGATACTACTCTAAAAATGTATCTACAAGCTCGGTGGAGAAAAAGGAACATGCCAATATTTGTCATTCATTGTAGTAAAAATCAGTGTAGGACCTATTTCCCAAGCTTTTATTTGTATCCCATGTCCAATTGCCCTGATTTTTTTTTAAAAAAGTAAATCTACATTTAGAGTAAATGTAGGGTGCCCTTAGGGTGTTGATTGACTGTGGCTTTTTCTTTTAAGATATCAAATGGGGCCTGTGGACTTTCAATTACTTTCCTGACCTGTAGTGTTCTATAGAGAAAACAGCCTAGCTGAGGCACAGGACTAACCAAATGGGTATGTCTAGACATTAGCATTGTGAACAGTGGCTCAGAATTATGTAAAACATTTACAACCTGGAAAGGCTCCATTTTCAGTTCTTTCATTTGCATTCTGTAGTATTTCAAAGTTAAAGAAAAAGGGCATAAAATGGGCAAGAAAAGGAAGGATTTTCACCACTTTTTTTGTTATAAAATGTGAGAACATTTAGAACTCTTAACATAACCAGAAATCCATCATAGAAATTAATCAAATGTCATTTTGAAAAGAAGCTTTAGAAAATGGCCTTTTATTATATGTTTTCCCACTTCTTAAGAAAGCCCATATGTAATTGTCAAATAAAGAACACCTAGGGCTGCAGCTCACAGTAAATGTCAAAATCCATAGATTAATAATGCCTGCAGTGCTCCAAAACATACTTCCGTATGCAATGGAGCTGATTTCGCAGCAGTGAGCAAACGCCTCGCGCTTTCCTATACACTGGAGTGCAGAGAAGGAAAGCTTTGCATTTACGAACACAAAAGTTTGCTAAAAGCAAAATTCCTATGCTTTACTCCTAGAAGCTTGGTTCAAGGCAACATAACTCACTGAAGCTAATTTTAGGGCTATATTCATCAAAAATCTATTGGGATTCAGGCCAGCAGTCTTCTGAATAGGAGAGGGGTAGGCAGTATGGGGTTTTGCAGGCTTTTTTCTTTTCTTGAGTCAACAACAGCCAAAGGTCACTGCATTACCCTCTGGGGGCAGGAGTTTACATACAGCTGTAAAACACATTTTTAAAGACCCAGAATTATAAACATAAATCTCCAAATCAAGAAAGAGCAGCCTCCCTCAATGTGTTGGTTCTAAGATCTTCAGATTCTCAGTTTTAGCCAACAGTTTTATATGTTACAGGCATGTTTAAGAAGAGGGGACATTTAGAATCATAGAATCATAGAGTTGGAAGAGACCACAAGGGCCATCCAGTCCAATCCCCTGCCAAGCAGGAAACACCATCAAAACATTCTTGACATATGCCTGTCAAGCCTCTGCTCAAAGACCTCCAAAGAAGGAGACTCCTAGACCTCCGAAGATATAATAATTATGTAAGATAAAAAAACTTTATCTTGGGTTGTATTCAACTACAGTAATTTTACTCAGAGCAGACCCATTGTTATTAATGGACCTACATTAATAATGGCCATTCATTTTAATGGGCCTTCTCTGAGGAACAGTTAGTTGAATACAACCCTTAGTCTCTTTGTACAGTGAAACAGATAAAGTACCTGATCCTCTATGTCATTTTGGATGGAAAGGTATGTTCTCCTGAATACTGTCAAGAATTTGGCGTTTTAAGATGAGTGCCAGACCCTTGTAATCCCTGGATCCAGCAAGTGTTCAAATTAAAAGTCAAAGCTTTTAATCCTTGCAACAGCCAGACTAGCCTCAGTGAGGTGAGAACCTGGGTGATGAGCCATTAATGAGCTTAAGGAGCTTGGTGAAAGACAGCAAATGAGTGGGGGTCCCTCCCTCAACAAATAAAGTCACAGTTTAGAGTAGAGAGTTGGAAAGCGTGATGTGACCTAGAAGTAAAGCAGTCAGAGCAATGCAGGGAGCAATGTTTGATTTCTGCTTGAATCCAAGGCTGCGGCTATGGGAGAAACAAGAGCCTTTTGGGGTGTTGATGCTGTGAACCTCTCTGTCACAGGCTCAGGTTGTACATACTACCAGACTTTTACAAGACATCTGAAGGCAGCCCTGTTTAGGGAAGCTTTTAATATCTGAAGGACTACTGTATTTTAATATTTTGTTGGAAGCCGCCCAGAGTGGCTGGGGTAACCCAGTCAGATGGGCGGGCTATACATACATACATACATACATACATACATACATACATACATACATGTAAAGGGACCCCTGACCATTAGGTCCAGTCGTGACCGACTCTGGGGTCCAATCGTGACCGACTCTGGGGTCCAATAGGTCCAGTCGTGACCGACTCTGGGGTCCAATCTGGGGTCCAATCTCTGGTCCAATCGTGACCGACTCTGACCATTAGGTCCAGTCGTGACCGACTCTCGCATTATTGGTCGAGGGAGCCGGCGTACAGCTTCCAGGTCATGTGACCAGTATGACAAAGCTGCTTCTGGCAAACCAAAGCAGCACACGGAAACGCCATTAGCCTTCCTGCTGTAGCGGTACCTATTTATCTACTTGCACTTTGACGTGCTTTCGAACTGCTAGGTTGGCAGGAGCTGGGACCGAGCAATGGGAGCTCACCCTGTGGCAGGGATTCGAACCGCCGACCTTCTGATCAGCAAGCCCTGGGCTCTGTGGTTTAGCCCACAGTGCCACCTGTGTCCCAAACATATGTGTAAATAAACCATATGTCAAAAAGACACCACAGTCTCTTCTGTGCCTCATTTCCTAAAGCAAACACAAACCCTGGGTAAGTGCCCTGGAATCTCTCACTGCTCTGAGATTGGGATGGCGTGCAACAATACTGTTGAAAGCAATGACCAATATTTTAAATTACAAAGGGTTCCAACTTTATTTGAAGTACAATGGGCACAATCAGCTATGAACTGATCCATGAACGTCAGCATGGTAAATTTTATGAAACAAGCAAACAAACACAGGCAAAGGGGTAAGCAACCGAGTTTCCATATGCATATCTTGAATGCAGTCCCTTTGTTCCTAAACCCTTTGTACTGATCAGTCTGTTGACACACAGTGCCAGCTGTGTTTGGTGTGGAATTACACATGAGGATCTAGGAATTGATACCTTGGGAAGTCAGTCCCCCCCCCAATATAATTGGTGATATCGAGTTGTGTCTGCCCATGAACAGAAATGAACAAGAAGATGGAAGGCCCATAGCACGACCAGACATTCACTCATGTGACAATAGCTATTGCCCAGTGACATTACAAATAATAACCATATGAATACATATTTATAAGGTATAAAGCGAATGTTCAATGGCCAAGTTCAATAGTAATAATGCAGCCTGTATTAGTGTGCACCAGGTACTACAAGACATCAGGAATGTGGACTAGAATACTAAGTATCTTTATATATGCAATGCTGTATATACAACACTGTTATGCAGATGAATATCCCACAGATAAAGGTAAAACCCAATATTTCATTATAGCAAAGCTGTCTGAAGCTAGAGGGAAGCCAGTGTTTTCAGCAGACTAAAATAAACAGGTTTAAATTGAGTGGAAAGCCAGGTCATATTCAATCCTAGTCTCTCTTTTTAGCCTCTTTTTCTGTCTTGGGTTTTCCATCTGAAATTACTATGAATTATTTAGCTCTGTGATCTTGGCTCATCTAGATGCTTCTGTCCCTTGACTGCATGGAGGGTACAACAAACAATTTTATAAAAGTTATCAATTCATATTTGAAGATTCATTTTACTCCATTCATTTTTGCGTGTTTAGACTTTTAAACCTCCACCTTAAATAAATTCAGACAAGACTCAAATTTTGGTTTGGTTTTTGGCAGAATTTAGGCCACAACTTTATTGATTATAACAAGTGAGTCGTTACATAGGCTCTGGTTCAACTAGTTCCCTGCACCGTTGCAGGTAGCGCTGACTCAGGGCACCAGCATAGGTCAGCCTAGGGTGAACACCCGGATAGGCGGAAAGCCGGGAACAGGCTATGTCCACCACCCAGATGTCCCCCGAGACTCAGGCATGGGCACAACCCCCTCACAGGGTTGACCAACCATTGAGTCCCTGGATACTTTTAACGGAATACCCTTCACATAGGGATGGCGAGAGCGCTCCCCCATCCCTATCACCTGAACCAGAGCCTATCCGCAACCTTACAAGTTGTGACAATTTGCTATGTGGCAGGCAAAATCCAAATGACACCAGCCAATCAGCCAAGTGCGGAAAATTCCTGCCGTGCCCCTGTCCCAATGACAGACAACACACGTCGGCATAGCAAGGTCAAGCGCACAAGCCCTAAAAATAGGGAGAAGTTGGCGGGTGTTCCAATGCATGCACCGAAAGAGGAAGCTCTGGGTCACGTGCATAGGTATATATACCGGTAGGTTCCTCGATCCTTGCGTCCCATTGGCCTGATTAAACCCTGCATCGAGGGACCTACCAATTGGATGTTGTGGCTATCCAATCATACCCACAACACAGGGTTTGGTTGCCAGGTCTCACCGCAACACATGCCCTCTTTAAGGGAGAAGACGATTTGTGGAGGTAAATGAAGAAGGGTAGATCTGTTATGTTGCACTGAAATGGGTGAAGGAAAACATTGACACGGCAAAAGATGTGATTTGTCAGACTTGAGAAACTATACAGTACTTGCATGTTTGATGATATCTATCTTGCCTAAAGACTCTTTCCCTGAATGAAGGTCCTTGGGGCTGAAAAAATACAGCAGTAGTCTAAAATGCATATTTATCTATCCAGAACAATAGCTGTGTTAGTAACATCAAAGAAAAAGCAGGCTAATTTATTGCAGTAAAAGCTTTCAAATTCAAAAGCCTTCTTAATCAGATGCATGATGTGGTTTGTGGTGGTGCTGGATATATGAAGACACACATAGGTCCAATGGAAAGGAAATTATTTTGCAAGGGAAAACAAGAAAAGGCCTTGGAAAAATCCTGAAAACATCCTCAAAGCAAATGGCCTAACTGATAAAAGTTACATTTGCTGTCCAGTGGGAAAATTCAAAATCCCATTGATATGAATGTAACCCACCTGATACAAATACCTAATATTTGTTAGCTCATTGTTGGTACTAGTACTGAATCCTGCCTTCTTTGGCATTCAGAGAGATGCTATTTTAACTGAAGCAAATGATTTGGTTTTAAAAAATAGAGAGTAGCATTTAAGAAGTGCTGGGCTTTCTTTTCTTCTTCTCCCAAGGACACCTTTTATTGAAGTCTCAAAGGGAGATGGGAACAAATTGCTCCTTGCCACTAAGCAACCAATCTCTTCTCTTGTTTAAAATGTGGGTGTCTTCAGAACAAAAAAAAAACATCATTTGCTAAATGAAGCAAAACACTATAATAGGTTTAATGATGTAGATTTATCTTCTAACAGTTGTTTTGAGATCACAACAAATCATTAAAATCATTAACTCTTGGAGCTAAATTAGATTACAGGTCTTTGGGAATGCATGACCAATGCAATTACAAAATTGACAGTGAAATTAACTGGACTATGCCAGCAAAGGAAAAACTTGCACCCACAAAATGTCCACATATTGTATTTTAGCTAGAACATCCCTAGTCCACTCTATGGAGTATAAGAAGCAGAACAGAAAATTTGGCTGAGATACCAGGATCGCAGCTATGCAAAAGCTCTAGGAGACAATGCCATTTGGGGGTACCAAAACAGTTCCCTAATTTTGCATTTATGCAGTCCAATAAGCATCACTGAACTTACGAAAGGGTCTTCTGCATGTTTGCACCTATAAGCAGACTGAATTTTCCATCATGATTGAATACTGTACCTTAATTATGCAGAACTTCTGCTACTTTAACTTTTTCTCTTCTTTTTGATTTCTCATCAGAACTGCTCCAATTTGAGATCAGCACATGAATCACAAGCACCTTAGTTGGTATTTTTACATACCTGTGATGCTGTACATGCCACCCCAAGGTGTTTTGCAAACTCTATTTAATGAGACACATCTGGATGCTGTAATCTTTGCTTACCAACTTCTGCACTCCATCGTAGCCGAGTCAACTGCCAATTGGATGCCTGAGAGCATAACAACTTTGCTTTTAGTTCAGGTTCATGCTGCTATGCTACTTCTTTTCACAACAAATCCACCCTATACCCCTCCTTAGAACAGAAGAAGCTGACTCCAATTAGAACCAAAATAAATACTGTGCAAACAAGTTCCAGAGAGTCAAAAATACGTTTTATAAAGTTAATGGCATTGGGGGAAGGGAATTCTAAATGTGCATTTTGCTTTCCTGAAATATATATGACGCTAATGAGCTATCTACAGTTAAGCTACAGTTTCAAGTTATTTCAACAGTTTGAGTAAGAACACCCAAGAGTCTACTGGATCAGGCCAATGACCCACCTTCTCCAGCATCCTGTTCTCACAGTAGCCGCCCAGTTGCCTATATAGGAAGCTCAAAAGGGGGGTCTGAATAGATAAAAAATTGTAAGCAATTTGGGGGATAACAATGCAATCCTATGAATGCCTATCTAGATGTAATTCCCATTCATTGGACTGCAGCCCCTGAGACATTAAAATTGATTGTCAATTTTTCAGCAGCTTTGAAAGGGATGTGAAGACTGAGACCTGGTACAAATTCTAACTCATGAACTCCTTTCTATAGCGACCCGTTTTCTGTAAAGCACCATGCACTTGGACCACACAAAATAAATAAATAGTGTTTTGTTTTAAAATATACTCTTTGATTTATTGATTCTACTGGATCGAACTTTTTTTTTTCAACTGAGCAAAATTATGGCATTCCCCTGTTGGTGATTTTCATAGCCTTTGATTTATTTTTCAGACTTCAGAGAATGAAATTTACTCATTGCCTTCAAGAATAAATGATAACTCCCAAAAGGGGCAGGCAGGGAGCAGGGATATTTCCCCCACTCTCCTTTACATGGAAATGAATCTGGCCCAATGCCCCATGTCTAATTTGAACCAAAAGATCCTTCAGTCAAACAAATGCACAGAAGTTTGAATTTGTGAAACAGGTACGATAATGTTGCCATACTATTTCATCATAGCAAGCGGATTAGGCAAAACAGTCACCAGCACTCTATTGCATGCTTTGTTATTAGGTGAAAACTTGGTTGAGGCAATATCTACCTTCTGTTGTTCTTTGTGTTAGGGTAGCTAGTCAACCACCCACCCCAAAAGGTTATGTTTTAAATTTCTTCATGTAGACATCTTAGAAAAACAAATAAACTGTACAAAAGTCATTTTACTTAGTGAATAAGAGACATTTGCTGTATAGAAATAATAGTAATTAACATTCTGAGCAGTTTGACTTTTTAGTTGTCAAAGCCGACACTTAGGCACCACTGATGGGTACATTGCAGGTGCGATATTAGCACTAACATTTTACTAACATTTACATTCAGTTCGATAATTGAGGGCAAAAACACAACAATGCTGGGGAGAGTTATGCTGAAATCTATGTGAGTTGATGAGTTTTCTCTTTCTTCTCTGCTCCATCCTTAAAATAACCCCAACACGACAAGAAAAAACAAAACAACTATTTAAATTACCACTGTGTGAATTTTATCAGCTTTTGTTCACATCATTTCCCTGTCTTTCTCTTGTTGCACAAATTCACACTTCTGTGTATTTATTTATTTGTCTGGAGGGTCTATAAATTAAAAAAAAGTCTAAGGTAACAAATTACAAATTTACAATCACCCAAGAGTCTAAAGTTCTATTTTGTAGAGCTCGCTGGCCAACAAGATACAGGGTGAAATTATTATTGTGTGTAGCTGATTTGTCACAAATTAATCTTTGCCTTTTACTGCACCTTTTAAAGCTATTGTGAGTCTTCATCCTAGTTATTTTTAATGCTTGCTTTTAGTGGCTCGCATTTTCAAGGTATATATTATGTATTGAAACTGTATTTTTCCTTGCCGGACTATTGTGAACCACTCAGGAATCTTCTTTATTTTTTAATGAAGGGCAGTATATAAATGTCTTCAAGGAATTAATTCATTAAATAAATGTAAGCATCCTGGGAGGAGAGAAGGAAAGGAGAATAGGACTGCCTCAGGGTGTTCAACCAAGGTAGCCTGATTTACCAACTCATATTCCAGTGCTATCTGCCAGTTGCGACCAACCAAAGCAAGGAGCTAAATCAGACCATCCTATCCTCAGCTGAGCACAGGGCAGTTCTTGAGACTAATTGCAGAATTCACCCAAAACATTCCTACTCAGCTGGCTCATCAGTGCTGCCACTGGGGCAGCTTACTGTGCTGGATTCAAAGAGGCTGCATTTAGGGTGTTTTACCCCTTGCAGCAAAGGCCCTCAGCCCACATTCTTCATTTCTCTAGGAAGGAGGGACCAAATCACTCCCTTCTGATCACTGGGGAAGTAGCATATTTCCCTAGGGCTTTCAGATCTGTTTTTGTTTGTTTGTTTCGTTTTTCCTTTCCTGTGCTGTGCTGCCTAATTACATTTTTTTATTTTATTGGTTTTGTTGTTTATGTGATTTTAATTGTCTCATAAGCCCCTCTGGAAATCTGCCTTGGATTGAAGAGTAAGGTAAATTGCTGATTAAATAAATAAGCAACCGGTTGTCACAAAAACTGCTTACCTGGGAACTTATTACATAAGGTCTTGCGGTTCTGACTACCCCCCCTCCAGCTTTTTTTTTTTGTCTCTTTAGTGGTAGTGGGATGTCTTTGGGCAGGAATTGCAGAGGAAGTGGAGAGGCAGGGCCATCTTAAGCATGTCTGGCGCCCTGGTGCCGTGGTGCGGAGATCGCTCTGGCGCCCTCCCCGCCCCGTTTCCCAGTGCAGCTGTCTGGTGGGTGCAGCATGTAGCGCGGCTGCTGCAGGCTCAGCCGCGCGGTGCCCCCCCCTGGCACCCCGGCACCCTGCGCCACCCAGCATTGCCATAGGGCCGGCCCTGTGGAGAAGAAGTGCAAATATATATCCTTCTTAGCTCAGGAACATCCAAAAAGTTAAGACAGGGTCCCTAAACTAAGGCCCGGGGGGCGGATGCAGCCCAATCACCTTCTAAATCCGGCCGTGGACGGTCCGGGAAACAGCATGTTTCTACATGAGTAGAATGTGTCCTTTTTTAAAAAAATGCATCTCTAGGTTATTTGTGGGACATAGGAATTCATTCTTTTTTTTTCCAAAATATAGTCTGCCCCCCCACAAGGTCTGAGGGACAGTGGACTGGCCCCCTGCTGAAAAAGTTTGCTGACCCCTGAGTTAAGATATGAAGGGATATTCTGAGGTTGCAATGTTGCGTGTGTAGACCTTTTAAGGTAAAGGTAAAGGGACCCCTGACCATTAGATCCAGTCGTGACCGACTCTGGGGTTGCGGTGCTCATCTCGCATTATTGGCCGAGGGAGCCGTCATACAGCTTCCAGGTCATGTGGCCAGCATGACAAAGCCGCTTCTGGCGAACCAGAGCAGCACACGGAAACGCTGTTTACCTTCCTGCTGTACCAGTACTTATTTATCTACTTTCACTTTGATGTGCTTTCAAACTGCTAGGTTGGCAGGAGCTGGGACCAAGCAACGGGAGCTCACCCCATCACAGGGATTTGAACCGCCGACCTTCTGATCAGCAAGCCCTAGGCTCTGTGGTTTAACCCACAGCGCCCCCCCCCAATAAATTCTGACAAGACTCAACTTTTTGGTTTGGTTTTTGGCAGAATTTAGGCCACAACTTTATTGATTACAATCAAGTGAGTGGTTGCATAGGCTCTGGTTCAACTAGCTCCATGCACCCTTGCAGGTAGCGCTGACCCTGGGCACCAACCATAAGTCAGCCTCGGGTGAACACCTGAGACAGTGGCAAGCAGGAGCCCTGCTAGACCTTCATCCAGATGTCCCTTGGACTCAGACTCCAGGAACAACCCCTCACAGGGAAGACCAACCATGAGTCCGTGGATTCCTTTAGCGGAATACCCAACGCATAGGGATGGCTAGGCATCCTGCCACCCCTATCCACCTGAACCAGAACCTATCCACAACCTTACAAGTTGTGACGATTTTCTACGTGGCAAACGAAACCCAAATGGCACCAGCCAATCAGCCAAGTGGGGAAAATTCCTGCTGTGCCCCTGTTCCAATGACAGATGATGGTATAGGGAGAGGTGGGCGAGTGTTCCGATGCACTGAGCCCCAAAGAGGACCTCAGGGACACGTTCATGGGCTTAAATAGAGGTCCCTCAATCGATTTGACTGGCATCCCATTGGTCCAATTGCACCCAGGATCGAGGGACCTCCAATAGGGTGTTGTGGCCATCCAAACGTTCCCACCCACAACACCGGGTCTGGTTGCCAGGTCGCACCACAACACATGCCCTCTTGTTAGAGAGAGCTTTCAAAACAGGAATGTTATTATTGTTATTATTGATAAACGCACGGACCAATGAGAGGTAATAAAGAATCCATGCAATAGGGAAATATGGAAATCACAATGTCAAATAAAGATAACTAATATACATAAGGAACTTCCTTAGATGGTAAGTAGCAAGTTGGCTCTACACTTAGTAAGCTAATCAAACACATATCTTCAAATGGATCTGATTCTCATGATGGACCAGGTCTGACAATTTCCATAAGAGAGAATCCTATGGAGGATTTAATTTCTGTCACATTGTCTCAGCATACTCGGAAGCCACCAAGCCGGAAGGGTGAGGCCTACAAGGTCTCTCCCGTCATTTTTCTTAGCCAGCCCTTCTTGTCATCACTTCTACTCCTTTCCCCAGGAAATGTTTGTTTGGGAAGGGGAAACTGGCAGCAAAAGCCAGGGCAAATATTTCCCTTCCACGTTTTCTCAAATAGCTGTCAGAAAGACCCTAAAGGGTGGTCTTTTTTAAAGGGTTCTCTGAGGAAGCTCAGAAAGCCTGAACTAATTACAAGGTGAGCTGGGGAGCATCACTAATAGCTGACTGCTATAAATGTTGCCACTGCAAACTGAAACAGGGGAACCAGCATTACAATATGCGGTACTTGCTATTCTCAGGAAACTAATTACGTGTGATGTGAATTTGAAAATATAGCAGACAAAACAATTAGAGACCCTCTTGTGGAGAAAACTGCTTGGCTTCGCACAAGACTACAATTGTTTCTAGAATAAGACCTCATCCTGGAAAAAGAAGACATGATACTTACAAGTAGAACTATTTGCTTCAGCTGGTGGTTCAGAAAGGGTGGTGGATTTGCCCTCCCCTCTCCTGCCCACCCACATATAATTATTCATCACCCTGCAAGCCGTTCTGCTACTTTGAAAGCAGCCAGGGACATTCTCATGGGGCTTTCAAGGTGGCAAGGTGCTGCTGCCACAAGGTGCCCAAGGAGCTCGTGGGGGGAGGGGGGACGAGGAGGAGGGCAGGGCCCCCGGGGAGTGCGCTGGGAAAACAATAGGGCTGCTTGGGCCTGATTGGCCTATAGGAGCAGCTCAGAATTAGCCAATCACACAGGGCCCATTGTGTAAATAATGTATATATAGCAGACGTTTGGGGAAAAGTTTCAATCATTGCTACTACGCACAGAATAAAGAGCATGAAATTCACACTCGACTCCGAGTATATTTCAGTTTCCTAGGATCCTTCATTGACTGAGTAGCCCTGGAGAGCTTTGTCACACCTCCACTGCAACTGCTAGAGTGGAGGAAAAACAAAAGGCAAGCAAAGTGGAAGTGGCAGGGCTAGTGATAACTTTGCATGAGGTGGACGGAATTCTTGTGGTGGCTCTGACTGCAACCCAAGCTTAGACAGCTTAGAAGCAAAAAGAATGAGTTTGGATAAAAGATGGATTGGCAATGACATATGTTCTTGACATCATGCATGGCTGCAACTTTTCTAGATTCTGATTGCCCTTGAAGTCGGATTATGGTTTCTACCAAGAACTTTAATGCTCAAATCAGTGTTGCGCATAGACAAGGCAAAGGTCAAAGGCACATTTAAAGCTAAAACTTTAAAACAATTTTTGAATTGTTCCACCCCCTGATCCTCCATTATAAAGGAATGGGGTGGACAGGGCTTGAGCACAGCAAGCAAGAAGCATCTTTGCACTGGGCAAACAAACAAGAACTCCTTCTAGTAGAGTTTGGGTTTGAGACGTCTGTCCATACTGTTGCCAGCGTCTCCATGTCCTAAGCTTAGGGGGAGGAGAAAGCATCAGTTGAGAGGCAGACTTGACATCAGAAACCTTCTCTGTGATCAGAAGCTTGTCAATCAGAATAGGGAGTGATGGCAGTGCTGGAGGCAGAGCAAAGGCACCAGGGTCGGACTCACTACTGACCACTTCCCTGACTACTAAGATACTTCTTGGAGTCTGGGTACAGCCTTTCCCATCTCCCTTCCCCAGGATCATCAGCCTCCAACCCCTTGAGCTCTTTCAACCCTTCATCCTGGTCTGCCCAACCCCTGAAGGTGTCTGCATAGGATTCAGGACACTAAGTATATTTATTGTTCTATACTGTACTGCTTATCCAATGGATTCTCAGCAGTATGACTACAGACTTCAATGAAATGACACCAATGTAAAAGTGGGGCACTGCAGTGTTTTCTTTGACTGTACTCTTTCCTCTCTCCTCTAATTCTCCTTCCTCTGCAGTCAAATAAATGTAACCGGATGGATGCATTCCCACCTCAAACATTTTACTGCTCCGAAGGCAAGCTATCCATCCCTGCTAATGACTTTTAATATTTTCTCACAAATCCACATCTTTCCGCGCTCTTGAGTATTTTCTTCCTGCACTTCTGTAGGCTTCCTGAACTTATCTGATATTATAGGACTGGTTTTCTTTGTTACAGTGCCAGCTTATGTAGTAATTTTCACATTTACATTTTACAGCATCAGCAGACACTACTATTATTTTCACTTAGGCTGAGTTCACACATTGCTGGTTTCCTCTTGTAAGTTCAGCTAGAGCTAAAACTTATTGGTTAAGTTGTATTTGCACTTTAAAAAAAATCTAAAATTAGAGTGCACATTAATTTCTTTTTTTAAGCCACTTAATTCAACCATAGTTAAGAGCTGAGCATTCTAAACCAGCATTCTAAAGCAGGGGTGGGAAACTTGTGGCCCCCCAGGTCTTGCTGGACACTGAATTCCCATCAGTCATATCTAGCATAAACATCTGTAGGGTCACTAATTGGACCAGACACATCTCAGTGCAAAGGACTCACCTTCACCTTGCTCATGATCCTCCCAGAAAAGATAGTGCTATCTTTCATTGTGTCAATTTCCTGGAATTTTCATGCTTCCAAATTTCGAACCCACAACATCTGTCTGCACTTCAGTTAATGTCTAGGGGAGAACATAATGGGGTCTTTCAACTCTTTCCAACGTCTTTTTTCCAGATCTGGAAGTGTATGTAGCTCAATGGGATGGAGCCACAGCAATACCCTCCTATCTCAGTCATTGTCACCTACCAGGAGGGTGAGATTAAGGAGTGAGGCAGTGCTGAGAAGGTAAAGGCCACACAGACACACTGATGAAGCTGATTTGACACCTCCATCGGTGCACCAGGCTGTTGCTGCAGTTCTGTCCCACCTGGAAAGATGTTCCTGCCTGCGGTCAACTTTATATGTTATATCCATTTCTGTTGTAAGCATTAGCAGCTACATTATCCAGTGAGCACTGATCCACTAGTATGATCTTCACTAGTATGTATATTTCATTGATAATTATTTGGTATGTACCTCTTTATATATTTTGTTCTACTGCATATCTTACATACAGGTTGCTCAGTTTTGTTTTCATTCATTGCTTGCAATTCTATTTCTAGCTGATGAAGACTTTATTCTGAAACAGTTGAACTATTCCGGATGCACTGTCCTTTTGAGATTTTTGTGAGACGTCTTCCTTTGAGAGACGGTTTGGCATTCCTCGCTATTCATTGGTTGTTTGAACCTTTGTTTGCCTCTTATACATATAGCAACTTGCAGTTACTTGTATCTTTTGTGAGATGTGTTGTATGATATATATATTATTTCGAAGTGGCTTATTTGTATATTTTGAATGACATCATACCGATTATATATTTACTAACAGTTATTAGCCAGTGTGTTGCTTTTGCATTTTTGTAGATGGTCACATTTTGCAACATAGGGGTTTGTGTTTGTTCTGCCTGCAAATGAGGCAGGAGAGTGCATGCCCATTTTGCAGAGGAAGAAAATTTCATGAAACTGGAGGACATATTTTGGCACGGCACTAATTCAAAACAGATAAGTGGATGGTCTGGAACCATGCCACATCAAAGGGTAGTGAAGGGTAGAAGATTTGGCATTGGGTGTGCCCTTGATGTTTCTTGCATACATACTTTAGCAATCAGTCCTTCTTGCATTGCTAGGAAGCAGTGGTATCATCCTATGTGACTACAAATCTTTTCAAATAAAAGAGTTACAGAGAAAGATGGCTAAGGGCATCTGAACACCTCTCCACCTCCTCAGTTTATATCCCTTCCACATTGCAGGTACCGAGTCACATTCTATATTTCTTCTTTCTGGGATATTTTTCTTATTGACATCAAACATTTGTCTTGGGTTTTGAAAGACATCATTTGGCCAGAGAAAATAGATCATCGGTGTTAACTCTCACTGAAATATCTCCAAGCCTCATTCATTTGGGTGGGGTGGAGTGGGGGTTGCAGAGCTCGGAGCCAAAAAGCAAAGAACAATTCTCCAAGATCTGGCTCCATTGCCAACTGGATATACTGTATGGCAGGGAATGGGCTTAAATTTTAACATCTGTAGGAGGGCTTTAGGAGAAGATATAATACAATAAGGCAAGCCACCATACATGGCATCTTGTTTTAAGAACATCCATATATTCACTGGATTAGGAGGAGTTTCTGAGCATTTGTATCAAGCTAATTTCTCATTTTGTGCTTCTGACTTCAATGTATGTAGTCTTCTCTGGCTTAAAACACTTCAGCTTTCCTCTTGAGAAAGAGCTGTAGCTCAGTTGTAGCCTTTTTTGCATGCAGAAGATTTCTGGTTCAATCCTTGTCAACTCCAGGTAGGACTTGGGGAGATCCCTATCTGAAATTCTGGAGAGCTATTCTGCCTACCAGGACCAGTGGCCAGGGATGATGGGAGTTGTAGTCCCATCAGTTGTAGTCCCCAGATAGTAACATCTGGGGACCCAAGGTTGAGAAAGGCTGCTGTAGGCAGCACTGAGCAAGATAGGATGAAGGACCTGACTCAGTATAAGGCATCTTCCTATCCCTCTGTGCTTTGATATTTGTTTTCATGGTATCTGCCTCTATCCTTGTCTAAACTTTAATGCAGAGACTTTGGTCAGAGTTTTGCTGAATGCATGGAATTAGCAGATAGGACAAGCCAGGACCCCACTTTCTCTCTCCCCATGGGTTCACTGAATATATCTACAGAGCTCAGATGTGTTCCAAATATGTCCTAGGTTAAATTGCTCTCACAGATATGGGAAGTCAAGTTACCGTGCCTGCCTTGAACTTGCAATTGGCACAGCAACAAAGCACTGCTGGAAAATGCAGATTTTCTGCCATTTGTGAAAATTAACTTCCCTAATTAACTTACACATATAAATGCACTTAGAATGAAGACATTAAGTTGATTATCTAGAAAATTGCTACCTTGGTAGATTCCCGGATGCCACAAATGCCCCTGATTATGCCAAGAATGAAATTGCTCTTGTGGTTCTGGTACATCAATGTGATTGAAAGCTTAAGAATGGAACGCACAAAACCTCCGCCTCTGGCTAATTTAAACCTCATTTCACTGGGCAACATTAACAGGATCTATGGCAGTTTATTTGATTTGGGTATTAATAATCAGAAAATTTAAAATGAGCACCCCCACTGCTTTCATAAAAGACCATCAAATACTTTGTATAATAGCTTAATTTCACATATGATGCTTTCCTTAGGAATATTCTACTTCTAACAGTTCTCCACAGATAGATAGATATAGATATTTAAATTTATTTTTGTTTTCTCTGTTTGGAAAAGAAAAAAATGAAAATGAAATTATTGATCTACTTCTCTTAAAAAGGGGGTTTCATTGCACTAGTTTTGCTGAACACATATATGTAAATATTTTATTTTTCACATCTTTTCCCATTCTGATGTCAGTTCTTATGTGGCTGTGATATATTAGGTGCTGTTGGTTATGTTGTGCTGTTTCATTTTTTCTATGTACTTCTCTTTTCTGTTTTAAAATTGAAAACAGGCACACGAACACGAACACGCACGCACACACACACACACACACACACGCGTTTATAGCCAAAGAATTTAAAAGTTTGACTATTTATTGAATTAAAGTTTTATCCTGCCACTCCTCACAACCAAAGAGCAAAGCACAAATAACACACACAGGTTTTAGAATGACAGTTTGCTCTCATTTTAGTTGACAAAAATATTTAGTGACTGGTTTTCTCAAAAATCCCTATGAATTAGCAATCATAGCAGGCAAAAATCCAGTCTTTGGAAGAAAAAAACCCACCACGTTTTGACCAAAGGAGGGAACTGCCTTTGCCAACCTGGCAACCTCTAGATATTTGGACTCCCATTTGTCCCAGCCAGTGCTGTGAGAGCTGTAGGGCCAGCAGCTTCAAGAAGCATCAGGAGCCCAGTCTGTGAACTTGATTCTTAACCACTTTCAGAACAAATTGACTTCAACTTCTTTGGTCAGCATTTCTGCTTTGGCTGGACTGAGCTTCACTTCATTAGTTCTCATCCAGTTCATTACTGATTCAAGGCTGAGATGGCTGGACTGATGGAAATTGTACTCCAAAACATCTGGGGAGTCAGGAAGGCTGACGTAAAGGCTATTTTTCTATATGTTCTTTGAGCCAAGTATCCTCTTCTTTGCAAACACATATGCCGAACTTAGCACAAAACTAATCCAGTCCTTGACTGATAGAATTTCAAATCAATGCAGTGGAAGCCATCAAAGCCTGAAGTCAATGTAAAGCCAGATCATCAGCACAACCTCACTTCTTGATTTATGTCGCTTGCTGATGGGCCTTTTACTAAGGAAGAACAACTAGTTTTAAACCCGTGTCTTTTAATAAAAAGGAGCTCTTGTTCAAATGTGTTTAAGCGATATGTCATGTTAGATCATATCAGCTGTAATGTATTGTGATTGCAGTGATGCAGAGGCTGGGAAATTTCAGAAATATACAAGAGAAAATGGCCTGCTTTGGGATTGTATACTTAACAGCGTATAAGCAAAGTGACAAAGCCTGAAACTGTGGCCTTAGAAAGGAAGCGTGCCCCAGAGTTATCCACTCTGTTCAGTTTGGAATGAGAGCTTTTCAAAATACTCAACGTGTGCCGCTGCTTATTTTGTCAAGTTCAGACATTTGAAGCAACTTTTTTAAAGGGAAAAAAATGATAATGTACTGGTAGATGTCATTTATCTATAGAAGAAGATGAAACCAAAGAATGAAGCAAAATGAAATCTGGAAGGAATTGTCATCTAAGCCTTCTCTAGGAACACCAAGAAAAGTCTCCTAAGCCACATAATTCATATAGGTTCTGTGCAAAAGACCTGATGAATGTGTGGTGGTTTGAAGGGCAATGTGACCTTCCTCCTCCTCCCATTCTTTTTCAAGGCAAACTAAATGAGACACAATTCACATGATTAAAAATTGTTACTTAGCAAATGGAGAAGGGGTGGGGGAATAGGGCCCCTGGTGGGGAAGAGAGCAGGTTTCAACATTTTGCAACTTCCATACTATGGTTCCTCCCGCAGTTGAACTGGTAGTTGAATCTTACTCCCAAAACTGGTGAAAAGAAAGTATCTTTCATTGCAACTGAGAGCAGCACATAGGGGTTACAGGACAGGTGACATGGGACTCAGAACTCTCTCCCCGCCCCACCCCTCAGCATCTGCTGCCTGAGGCAACTGCCTCGCTCTGCCTCATGATAGGACTGCTCCTGCCCCCACTCGTGACACCAGACATTTGTGTTGTAAGAAAAGCTCCATACACAATGATGGTGTGAATGGTGTCATCTTTGGTTTGGCCCTCAATATTCTCTCATTGGTAAAATAAACAGGATTGTAGTTGTAAGTCAGAGGGACACTTTACAGAAACATGTTTTATCAAGTGATAACCACAGCTATTGAGGGATAATTTAGTTGTGTGGAAGGGAGATCAGCCTTCATGAAGCAAAACAACTAATGGAACCAAGGTTGTTGGTGTGTGTGTGTGCTGATAATTACCCCCAGTCTGCTTTTGTGATTTGGCTGCGAATCTGAGAAAAGATGAAACCTAAATATTACAAACCAAAACACAATCATATGATGAGTCTTGAAGACATTAAGAATATGACATTTTATTCAAAGAAGTATTATATTAATTTATTTTCTGAGGTGCAACTGGTGATTGGGTGTTAATTCAGTGTATGCTTCAGGGCATGTTATTTAACTGAACAAGGGATGAATTTTCTTTAATGCTAGGATGTGCTAAATTAGCTTATTTCAATGTCATGTTTGTGGAAACGATATGCAAAGAAGCCTAAACAAGCGACTTGAAATGAGTCAGTGACACAAAAATTAATTAAGGTTGCTTAACAAATTATGGATCACACTGCAGTTCTGAAATCAACAAATATATCCACCGAAACAACGTGGAAGTGTTTAGTCCTGCCCAGCTTAAAGTTAAAACAAAATAAAAATATTCCTTCCAGTAGCACCTTAGAGACCAACTAAGTTTGTCCTTGGTATGAGCTTTTGTGTGCATGCACACTTCTTCAGATACACTGAAACAGAAGTCACCAGACCCTTATATATAGAGAGAGGGTGGGGAGGGGTATTACTCAGAAGGGTGGTGGGAATGGGTGATTGACTGATAGGTGTGGTAAACCTGTTGACGACTGTTAACGACTGCAATTGGTCTTGCAGGAAAAAGCAAGGGGTATATTGTTTGTGAATATATATTGTTTGTGAAGCGGATAATCGGAGATGAGGCAGCAGTAATAATAATAATAATAATAATAATAATAATAATAATAATAATAATAGTGTGTAATCCATGAGATATTAGGATTTAGATGTTAGTTTTGTTATCCAAACATCCAAGATTTAAACATGGCAGGAGGGAAAAGAACAGAGGATAATCCCAACATTTCCATGAGTTTTTTAAATTTCCAACAGTCTCAAGTGACTACCGTAGCAGTAAGAGCTGGATGCCAGTTTGTGTTTTCCGGTGCCATTCCTTGCTCTTCCCAACTTCCACATTGTGAATTTCAGCCAAGGCACGTTGTTTTGTTTTTGGATTGCAAATCACCAGTGCTCAGGTCCATTAATCAGCTACTGCAATTGGTATTAATGGCAATCAGTGAAAAGCAATCGTATTTCAAACTATCAATTCAGAATGGATAGGGTGGGAATTGGGCATGTTTTATTTATTTAATTAGTTTGGCAATTAACTGCTATAATTATCTTGCTGAACACCGTTTAATGAGGTAACATACCTTCCAAATCTAATTCAAGAATTCAAAATGAAAGGCCAACCGTGAATCCTTACTAGGCTGACAGGATCAGAGGGGGATACAATAGATCAACATGAAGACTGATATTTTCCCCTCCCAGCAGGTTGCCATGAGGTTAAGCACTTAAACTACAGTGTGTCACAAGGCCTTTAATGATCCAACTAATATGTGGTCCAGCTACTGCATAGTATTCTGGGGCTTGGTACATAATTGTATTTGCTTGGATAGTATGGACAACAGCCATCATTTACAACAGGAGTGGAGGACCTTTTTCACCCTGATGGTTGCATTCACTTCTAGATAGCCTTTCAATGGCCACATGCCAGTGGGTGGAGCAATGAGTGTCAATTTTACCCTCCTAATTTACCTAATATGGACAATGATCTCTAGACCAGCAGTGATGGGTTGTCTCCTGCAAAGCAGCTTGCAACATGAGAAGAGCTCACGTTGGCATCTCCTGTGATGCTGCAAGGGATCGGAGGCATATCTCTTGGCTTGGACGCTGAGGTCATATTTGTTCTGTGTTTTCTATATAAAATTTAGACAACTGTAGTGAAGACAGAAAAACAAGTCAGGGTATTTTTTGGAGCAGCGTTATATATGAAGTCACAGTTGCACTTTAAGAGAACGTCGGATGGACATCTGTCATAGATGCTTCAGCTGAGATTGCAGGGGTTGGGTCCCTTCCTTGGGTTCCTCCCCCAACTCTATGATTCTGTGAATAAGTGATCCATTATGCCAATGTCAGGAACAAATTCTATTAGGTTCTTGTTATGCAACAGATGATCCCTGGACTGCATCTGGTCCATTAAAATTTTGCTCCAGCATATTCTGGTAGCCCAGAAGGTGGTGACTGATAGGAAACCAAGTTAGCTTTGCTGCATTATCTAGGAGGAAGTCTTGATGGATCAGATATTGCTGGTGCCCATGATGTGGAATTAGATGGGGGGGATGGATGTCAGTATTTTCACTGCCACTATTGCAGAGGGTCACATATTCGGATTATTCATTTCTTATAATTGTGTGTGTAAGCGGAAGTCAGGCTGACAAACTTCCGCTCTTTGTTCTCTCTCTCCAGATAGAGAGCATGTGTGAGAAGCCTCTCTCACAGCACACCATGTTTCTTTTGTTTCCTTTGCTGTAAATAATAAAATGCTTGATGCCACAATTCGTACACAATCTTGCTTTTGCTCACTCTGCTAATACGTACACATGTATTGTGGATGTGTGTCGAAGATTTATACGGGAGTCTGGCAGTTATTCGGGATACTCCCAAAAAGGGGATCCTTTTACTCAGTTTGAGCCAGGAGGCAACAATGGTGGTGAGATGGGTTTTCCCTTCAGTGTGGTATCGAAAGGCTTTTTTCTGAATGGATTCTTATCTTTATTGATGGCAACAGCTTTTTCCCACTGGGTATTTGCATGGAGCTGGATACAGCACCCCTGCCCCCACCTCCCAGCATTGAGAGTTAAGGGTGGGCCTTTCTCTTTTGCCAACGATAAGCACTGCTAATTCACCTACCGGTAGCAAGCAAGCTCACCAGCTATCACTGCCAGGTATGCCTGTAGGCTAGGCCACAGATTGCTTCCTCTGAATTATTTCATTTAAAAAGCAAGATATAATTTTTTTTTAGAAATGATAAATGACTAGCAAGCACCCTGAAAGTGTGTGTGCCCATGCAGCTTTCACAGTCACATCTATAAATTATAGCCATATGTGCTTCATGAGTGTTTAAAGCACAGGGCTGTTAAAATTGGGCACTTAAAAAGTCTCATTAATTTCAATAGCAGATTTAAGCACAGCTTTCCTACTGACATCAATTGACTCAAAAGCGTTTAAATTTGGCTGGTTCATGTCCTTATTGTTTTCTTGAGTATCATCTTTCACTGGGTATCACTATGTCAGCCAGGAGCAGGAAGAAAGTTCGTTTCCCTACCAATCAGTAGCTCACAGGGACAGATCTTAAGGAGGAGATGTTCCCCAATGCTTCCAAAGTTGCTGCTATTTGTGCTACCAAATCCTCGATTAACTTGCAAAAGATTAGGTTACAGCAGCACACATGCACACACGCACATACATGGTTAAAAGGTTTGTCTCACTTTCCTTGATCCTTCAAAATTCTAAGGTCTTCTGATGGGTTAAAGTGTACTTTAGTCATTGGATCCTTTCTTAGGATCTTGTGGCTGGTTGTTCTAATTTAAAATTCTGGACCTTTTTCATAAATCAGTGGTGGCAGGAGGGAGGGAGAGAGAGATGCTATTTGGTTAAATACTACCTATGGCCTTAGGGCCCAGGATTTTCTTTACTGTCGACAGCCAAGACCCCATGTCAGAGTTCTCCAAATGTCAGAAAATTAATTATGGCCTTTTAGCAGTAACCAGTAAACTAACTCTATTGTTTCTAATGGCATCTCTGGAGACTAAATGCAGGAAACCAGCTTGTTAGCTCTTGAGGGACCATAAGAAAAACAAAGTGTGTTAAGCTTTCACCAGACCATTGTTTTCAGACTCTAAAATTGACAAAAATGTAATTAAGGAGCAGTCCTTGTTGCTCCTTCTCCTGCAGTGTGCTCCACAGTGCTCCTCAAGTGTCACTTTGCACTCTGTTGATAAGAGCGAATGTTTTTATGCCATGATTATTGATCATTATATATAGCTTCTATGACCATTGCTAAAGTAGTAAGCAAAACCCTCAATCCTTCTACCCTTCCTTTGTAGCATACAGTCCAATTTTGGGGGGAGGGGAAATTGTGAGGGAAGACATGTGGGTTTGTTTGCACCCTGGATGAATGTCACAGTGGATGGGTGCAGCCTGTGTCAGGCTTAGGGGACTGAGAGTAGGGAGGTGTGTCAAAAGGAGAAGGGGATGTGGGGGACCATCACTACCCTAGTACAGTATTGATATTATTATGTAACACATTATGCAATGTTGTTCACACTTTAATCAATACCTTGCACCTTGCATTACTGTACTTGCATTGCCTTCCAGTTTTCATTTTGTCATTGTGTTTTGTGCTGTGTTGGTTGAATACAAATTTGGGGGTTATGGCTGTGATTGCTTTTAGCCTACAGTTTTCATTATAATTGTCTTTTCATTGCGTTATTACATACCATCACCTTCCCCAGGACCTTCTAGTGAATGACAGGTAAGGAATACAATAAATAAATAAAATGCTTCTCTGGGGCTCTCAAAAATCCAGTTCAATATGCATACCGTTAAGACTTGGTTTGATTTTGTGTGAGGAGAGAGAGAACATTTATACTCTTCAGAGGTAGCTGAATAGAGGGGAGGGGGGCATTCCTCTTGTCAATGGCAGTGGGAGGAAGGCTCTCATGCATTACACCCCCATTTGCCCTGTGTGAGCCAGCTCTGCACTGGCTCACTCTTTCAGGCAAGACTGGAAACTTCTGGAGTCAAGGTGTTAGGCAGATCCACAAAATGGCACACATCTTGGATAAACAAAGGAGCAAAAAAAGAGAGCCAGAGATATACACATAGACATTTTAATGTCATTAGGAAAGAAGGCAAATAGATATCTCTGTATATTCCAAAGCTGCAATATAGCAAATGGGAAGACTCTATACTGCAAAGCCATCAAATGGACCTCAGTGATTTTTGATGTGCATCTGTAGTCTTTCATTCATCTAACTGTGTGCAAGGGTATGGCACATCTATGCACAGCACTGAACAAACAGTACTTTTTCTTTTCTTTTTGTATTTTCTTTTGTTTCTACTACTGGAACTCTGGATCAAAAGCCAAAGAGATTTCAAACTGTCAGATAGTCTCCGTGTACAATAATGGGGGTCAGGAAAGTACTTTCAACACAGTTCAATGAAAGATAAGGAAATGCTCTATCTGTTATTGGATTGATAGGATATCCCGATGAAAGGAGAACGTCCACAGCCCCGTTTCTCTGTGTTACAACATAGTTCTCTACCTGCTCACTTTGTTCCAATTTCCTCTGATATTTGTTTTAGTATGGCAAAAATATTCCTTTGCTCCTGGTACGTGTACTTGATCTCACTCCAGTATTGAAGAGTGCTGGTACAGACAGTTCCTTTTATGTGAGATGAGATACTTAACCTTTCCAAAGAAGAGAGTTGTTTTTAATCATTGCCTCTGATTTGCACGCACTAAGCAATAAACCTATATCTATCAACATTCTTGGGCTTTGCACTCTGCATTTTTAGATACATCTTCCTCCCCGCCCCCATTTAAAAGATTGAAATTCTGAGTCACATGCTCAATTTTTGGTGACTAGTCTGCACCACTCCAAATGCCCAATACATCATGCGGCTGCAGACTCAGCCGCTGAACATGGTGGAGCCAGGCTGTCTCAATGGGATGTGTGGAAGCAATTCATATAATGCATTTTATTGATCTTGTGGCTAAAATGTGTGGAAGGTGGAGGCGTCATGACCCTGCGTCTCTGTCGGAAAGTCAAAATCATTTACTTTTACAGCTTCTTCGTGTAAATTCAGAATTAAATGGAAATATGTCTCTGGCGCCATCGGATAAAAATTGCTGTGCCCCTGAGATGCTGGTTATTGAACTTACATTTTCATTTTTATCCATGGTGGATCAAATATTTTCTAGATTCAGATAAAAAGTTATAATTTCAGGGCTTAAATTACTCCTAAGGAGATACTCTAGTCCACATATTTGGGTGAGTACCAAAACATCCTGATATTTGTTTTTTACTTATTTTTATTTAGAAAGTCTTTAGGGGTTTAGAATCAACTTGAAACTACTGTATCACATCCATCACTGTTTAAATTAAGTTTTATTAAAATGTCATCACAATTCACCAGCACACCCATAATGAAATGCAACATATATGGAAGATGGTTATATTTATTAGCCAAATCATAGGAGTCTGGATAGGTGGGTGACCTAATAAGGACTATTCTGATTCCTCTAATCTCCTGAGCATGTTTACAACCACAACCTCTGGCCATGCTAAATGCCAATGGAACCAAATATACGTAAATTCCACTCAAAAAGCCAAACTGCATTACTCCACGATATGAAGTAGATGGAAAGGAGGAGACTCAAAATCCACTTAGGAACTCTACCAAAACATTCCTACAAACAACAAGACTAGCAAATCTCATGCTGTAAAGGGAGGTAGGGATGAGTGTGGGGTGGAGCCAGCTTAAGAAACCAGGCAACTGCCCCCTCCTGATGGGGCTGAGAACCCTTGTGCACAAAACCACCTCCTCCTCTAGGAGAAACCACTTGAAGCTTCTCTCAGGGGAAGAGTGGTATGAGTAATTCAGCCCCACCTGAGAATCAGTGTTGCAGTGTGTCCAGTATGGACTTTTGACATGACCACAAAGCCACTTGTTTGCTTGATTGACATGTAGGGCATAGGAGTGTGCTGTGACCTCTCGTGCAGGACAATGTATGTTTTTTACTGCAACAAGGAATGAGCATATCAGCCCCATTTCACTTTCACAAGCACTCAATCATAGGTCCATTCTGAAATATCAGCAAGCTAAACTCTTTTGGTCCAGTGATAGAATGATTTTTAGAATGATCCTGCCAAGGGTGATGGGGATTTTGCCACACAACAGGCACATATGTATAGTAAAATGTACGTATATAAGAATACCTGGCACAATGGTAATCTTTATGACTATCTTATTCCACTCACAGTTTCCCAACTGGAAAGTGTTGACTTATTTTTCTTACACAACACAGATTGCAATCTCACACTGAATTCTCAGTAGTAGGAAGAAAATTTGAAAGCGAGCTCTTCCTCCACACCATCTGTTCTGTTCATCCAAAGCTTCCTATAAGAGCTACACGGCTTATTTCATGCAAATTGCTAAGTCCTGCTTCTCAGACCTATATTCAAGGTAATAGGATCCTGGATGTGTTGTGTGTTGCTAATAAATTAAAGGAAGAGATGAGATCTGTCTTCTTAATGTTCTCTTATTCTCTGTATGGTCATCAAGAGCACACACCACCTGTTCCCACCTGTTTTGTTTTCCTCATCTCGCTTCTGCGCCTTCTTTCTTCATCTCCACGTCAAGCCAAACACAATGCATGATAAATCGCATTTACATAGGAGAGATGACTTAAGTTTTTCTGCACAAAAGCTGATGCTGCTCAAGTCCCCAAACATATTTTCTCTTTCAAAAATCTGTCTTTTTTGCAGCCGTATCTTGAAACTCTCTGTCACCACGGCAGCAGAGATACGCTCAATGCTAAATAACAAAGAGGAGAGGGGGAAATTATATGTCCCCCCCCCAACGTTTTGCAGAAGACAGTGATCCCAAACTCTGGAGAATCACACAATCTATCCTACAAAGTTCACAGAAGGAATATTTATTTGCTGTTTCAATACTTCATATTGTCTCTGCATGGCTAAACTGAGATGAAACTGATTCTCAAGTTGGAATCAAACTGGGTGGCATTTGTGCCACACTCTGGAAGTGGAGATCACAGTTGCAAGCATGGCTTGTTATAGCTTTTGAAAAAAGAAGTATAGTTTGTAGAGGTTCTTTCTTGGAAGATGACTGTAAACTTTGCCCTAATGGAAAAGCAACTGATCCATAAGAAAATGTTAATTTCATAATTCTAGCACACGTACTGCATCTACTCATTCAGATTGCACTTCTACTAAATCTAGTTTATAGTGGTTCCAAGTTAATCTCCACTGGAGCTGGAGTGATAATAAGCATGGGGCAGGAGTCTGGTGCAATTCTGCAGCTACAAACCATGTACAGTGGTACCTCGACATCCAAATGCTTCAACTTCCAAAGGTTTCGACTTCTGAAGTCGTCAACCCCGGAAGTCTTTTCGGTCCGCGCATGCGCAGAAGCGCAAAATTGCGCTTCGCGCATGAGCACAACGGGCGCTTCAACATCCAAAAACCTCGACTTACGAAGAGTGCCGCGGAACGGATCGTCTTCATAAGTCGAGGTACCATTGTACATCCTCCTCTCTGCAGGGCAGAAGGGTTCCATCACTGGCCAAGAAACATCTGGGAAGGAGCTGTGCAAACTCCAGGCACTCCTCCAGAGAATGCTTTTGCTTAGGTCTGCGTCTTACAGGGAGCACTGCATAGTAGGAAACCAAAGAAAAATTGGACTCGGGTTGCTGCAACATCTGGCTGTGGCTAGCATGGCTCAGAATCAGATTGAACAGCTGCTTTCCCAACAAGCTGCAACAATAGAGCAATTTGCTGGTGAGCTGTATCAGCATCCGATGGATGCTGCACCTCCCATGGCTCAATTTCTGATGGTCTCCTGCATGCTGCTTTGCTACTTATCCTATTACAAAGCACAGAGGTATTTAAAAAGGCACTTTGCAATTCTAGAACATTGCCTGAAGTCTATGCCCACCACCACTCCTGCCTGCTTTTTGTTCAATGATAATCAAAGCTGCCCTGAAGTGCAGAGATGTGTGTACATTGTGTGGACCCTGTAGAAATGCAGTTCAGGATGGATGAAGTCACCAAAGTGAGGACACATGCAAATACCTTCCTAAGCTTCTTGAATATTACCAGGAATAACTAGCTAGTCCGATTAAGCATGTATGGTCCAAAAGTTAACCTGGAACCAAATGAAAAAGTGCACTTCTGCAAAAGAAAAAAAGAAAGAAACATATACATATACATATACATTCACTTCTCTCCTTCTCCCAGTACTCAGTGAAGCTATTTCTAAAGTATTGAGGGGATCTTAAAACTTTAAGATGGTTCATAGAACAGAAATTCAACTTTGCTCAGTTGCTGGGAAAGAACTACCAAAACTATGAGAATTGCCTTCTATAGCTGAAGTTCATTCATTTCAGCTTTGAACAAGATTTTGTTTTAGAATATATTCCTTAGAAAATGGGGTCATTTTCAACTTTAACATTCTGCTAAATGTTAACATGGATTTAGAGTTATTTTGCAATTTCATTACAAACCTTTTCCCCATAATTTATTTTACAGCACACAATATTTCTGGAGAATGAAGCATTTTTTAATTATGTACCGTACCTACCATACATATAGACATATATATTGTCAAAATGTGTTGAGATTGCAAAAACAAATCTATAGCTCATGGCCATAGTCCAGCAATTGATTTATTTAGATAATTTATTAATTGCTTCTCAAGAATGCTTCTCTTAAGAATGTATAACAAATAAATAAGAACTTGTGCAATCTGCAACAGAAGTTTCTATGAACATCAGTGGAACTTAACTTTATATGAATTTTTAGGAGAAAAATGTGCATAGTTAAAATGGTTATAGTGATTGTCTAGGGTTATCACATTCCTTAGTTCAATCATGCACTGCAGGAGAGAGAGCAAGCCACTTCAGGAAGAGTGATCTGGCTGTTAATCTGATGATATCCCATTATCAGAATGTAGTTGCCTGATAACTGCATCTGACCATTTGCCCATTGCTCACTACAGACAATGCTAGTTGGCAGTGGCTCTCCAACCATACCTCGAAGCATGAGAGATAGAACTTACAACTTTTGCTTGCATAATATGTCCTCTACCATTGAACTATGGCCCTTCTCCATGTACTACAGCTTGACAGTGAGGAAATACATGGAGATTTCCTTTTTAAAATAATGCATCCATTTAATTTTTTTTTCAGACTTGCAGCATGACACTATGCATGCTCACCTGAAATTAAGTCTCACTGTGTCCAGCAGAGCTTTCTCCTAGGTAAAATAGAGATCTGCAAGTCTCCTTTGTGGAGCATTTCAGCAGGTTATGGTGTGTGTGCCCACAAGTGCAAATAATAGATTATTTACTACAGAACACTTGCCAGTTCAGGAGACAATTACACTACAGCTTTCAAACAGTTTAGCCAGATTCTGTTGTCAACTATCCCAATTGAGAATTCTAACTTTTTGAGGGTGCTGGTATTTCTCTGCTGGTAATCTCTGACTTTTCAATGAATTGCAATTCCTGGATTTCCTTGGCTGAGAGTGACATAATTTTTTTGAGTTTCAAATTGTCATGTAACTATGCCTTTGGATGCAGCTGTAGAGCTTAAGAGTACATGCCTACTCAGAAGACTTCAGTGGGACTTGCTTCTGAGTAGACATGTCTAGATTTGCACTGCAAGTTTAACAGATCTTTGTAGTTGCATGCCATGACCATTAATATGTGTACCAACTAAAACATTTTATTTTCAAAAGCAAAGAACTGTATGGCAATATTAATATGCAGCAAGTTTATTGCAAGGTCATTGGTAGACTTATCTGGTACTATTTAAAAAGGGAGGGAGTATAAGAGAGAATTAATTTTTTAAAAGCTTCTGATAAGATACAGCAACCACACTGCAGAGCACCAAGCCATTAGGGTATTAAGTAAACTAGGCTGATGACTGTTCAATAGCCCACAAAATACTTCCCTCAAGGAAGGTGGAATAGATGATGCAGACAGTAAGAGGGACTGCTATACCACATCCTTTATAGTGTTTATATTGCTTTTGAGATACAATTGGATGCTACGTTTGACAGCATTGGGAAACTGTGCCCCTACATGAGGTTTATCCTTACAACATTAAGATTCTATATTTCATCATCTGTGAATGCATCAAAAGCTTTCAGGTTCCCACCAGGAATCATAAACAATGGATATCATGGCGTGGCTGCCATAAGGACTGGGTGCTTGGTCACATGTTCATAAACTTTTTCTCTCCTAAATTATCTGCAGATACAAAGTATCAGAGGCCAATGTTCTTATCAAGCAGTGTATTCTAGTGCTGTGCTAGAGTTTCCTTCTGTTTTTTTTATTATTATTCTTCACAAATTAATGATAAAAAAAAATCCCAAAGGGGAAAGAAATTTCCTAATAAATTCTCATGGTGTGTGTTTTTTGTTTCAAGGTGGCTGAGAGATTTCCTCAGGGTCTTTTATTTCATTTTACAAATCACCTCTCCAGTTGTCTTCAATCTGCAGTCTTCCCAGGTGCCCGTATTTCTTGAAAACGGCATGATGTCATTTCCTGTAAGCATAGGGAGGTGGAGAGGCTGCCTACTATGCAGCTCACAGCTTGTCATTACAGTATAGTTATTTTTTAAGTGAAGTCTCTGCATTGATTTATTTAACAGTTAAATAAAATATTTTTTAATTTTAGGAAAAGGAAGAATGTTCATTAAAAACAAAATAATTGACGGCACTAAGCTCAGGCACTCAGTAGCCAATCTTCCTGGGCTTCCCAGACTTCAGTTAAAGCCCAGGAGGAAGACACCACGAGGTTACCCTATCCATGAGACTTTTTCAGAACAGGAAACATAGTTAGCCATGGGAGTCACAGAGTACTGCAGAAATGTTTACATGAGAGCACACGCCATCTCTGGTCACCTCACAACAATAAAGTAACCTTATTTTCTCTCTTGCCAAAATTATAGATATTCTTATATAGATTGTGAACAAGGCAGCAAATCAGAAGCCTGTTTTGTGAGGAAAGGTTTGAAATAGAAAATAAGAGCAGGTTTTGACATAGCACTAATCCATTGCACACAGTGTCTACCATCTGTCAGAATGAATGGTTGTGGAGAGTAAACAGGTCGTTTTCCCCTCACAGTTTTAGTTTGAATGCAAACCTGGCTGTAAGGGAAAATTCTTCTTCTACAAGTTGCACCTGCAAAAAAAGAAGGAAGAATCAGTAGCACCTTAGTTTGTGTGTCATGGCAATTGACAGGTGGGCAGTCTTGCCTACTTTTCAAGTAGCTCGTGATGGGCAGAGGGGTTCAGGCTCCGACTTACTGACCAGAATCTGTTCCTCAACCCTGCTGTAACTCAGTGTGGAAGCCAGAAGATGGACTAGGGTTTGAGAACACCCTCCTTTCCCAAGTGATGAGGACAAAGATTCTTAGGGGGTTCAAACAGAAAGGGTGAGTTCTGAAGCAATTGAGGGGAAGCAGGAAAGTAAAATAAAAGCTGGCTAGGAACTAACAAGTGAGACCCATAATAAAATGTTCCGGTGTGGAATGCTTCTCTTCAATGAGCCAGCCAGCCAGCCATACTCTCTTTCAGGGTTCCATTCCCTGCACTGTTTTTCCACACACACCCCAACAAAACACACACACAATATTACATGGCCACTAAGCAGGCTAAATTCTCACTGGGTTGTTCTAGTTTATATAGTTTAGCTGAAGAGTTTTGTAATCCTGAGGGGTTCTCTGAGCCTGTAAGGTGAGCCTGCACATGATGCTTCTTGCTTTCAGGAAGCAATGACACTCACCTCTGATAATTGGAAACAGAGTGAGTGATGATACAAGATACAGCTGTCAAGTCTTCCTTTTTCCATAATTATTGATAAGTTTTCATAAATGCTTTCCTCAGGCTGTTCTGTGCCTTTGGGGTATCACTAATTTCTGCTGGGCAGTTGAAGCTGAGGAAGAAAAAGAACCCAGACAGATGACATTCCTTGAAAGGGGACAGCTGGTAAGTGTTTTGATAAAGTATTTTTCTTACACAAGAAAGTAAACAATTACCCTCTGGTGGCATGTTAGTACACCTGAATTTCTGATTCATATTTTATGTGAGACTCTTTGCCAATTAAGATTAAGATGGTGAACACTCTTGCAATTACCATAAGGAATTCAATTACCATATAGAAAGATTGGATGGGCTTTCATTCCAAGGCCTAGCATAATAATATGCCATGTGTTCTGTACAAAGAAGCCCAAAGAGCTGAAAAAGATGACCTTTGAAATACTTATTGGTCTGGGTGTTGAAAAGCATACATTATGGAGTTGCTGGAAATGAAACACAGTACAGATTTTAGAGAAAGGGTGAGGGCAGAGAAACTGGCTGCAAAACTTCACACTGCCCTTACAGTTTTACTACAGCAAAGAGTAATGTGACTCTGTTTTCATTTCTTTTAAAAGACTTTGTTGGGTCTTGATATGATTCGTTTTACATTCAATACACCTGGATAAAATATGCAGTGTGGAATGGTTACAATAGCTCATGAGAAAAGTTATAGTTTCTGTTCATTGGGTTTCACAGGTTCTTCCATCGCATACACTGCATGATCCCAGCTGGCTGAGATCACTCCTATAACTTCCAATGATCCAGTAAGCAGAGAGGGAAAAGTATAGATATATGTTTTCACAATTAAATGATTCTTTAGGACATGTTTCTATTGTCCTGATAAAAACACTGTTTTCAACAACAAAAAGCAGAACTGGAAAATATTCAGTAAGTCAAAACTGAGATCCATTTCCCCCCAGAAACATAAAGCTATGGCACTACCCACCAAAATTTACATTATAGCAAGAGTTGTCTGAAAATAATGCGTTTATGCATACTGTATTAAAAATGACATCTGTTGATATTATCCCACTGATGGGCATGAATATGAATAATCTCCAAGCTGCTTCGTTATAATAATGAATTTGTTTTCTTATCTTTGTAAGAATGTATAGGTATTATATGTGATTTCTGAGCTCATAGACTAGAACCCAAATTTTAGTGATGATAGTCAAGTCAAATAAATGCTGAAAATATTCCATCCCCCACCCCCATCTTGAATTTCAACCCCATCCTCTCAGAATAAACTGTTTCTTTGCTCTGGGCACCCCAAATTTCTGGACACCTTACAATAATTCTTTATGTAGACTCTCCCTACCACTGAGTTTTCATAAATCTCTTATTAGAGGTATGGGCTTTGCTATGATGGCTGTGAAGCCTCAGGTCATTGCTGATTTTAGAATTAAACTTTGGGTATTAGCCCCAAGCCCTATGGATCTTATGAAAGTGAAATAGAATGCAGTTCAATGAAGAGGTAGTACTCAGAACATACTTAGAGAGGCAGCACCTTTCAGCATTCAGGTAAATTAGTGAATTATAAAAGCCAGGAGGCTGCCCTCATTGAGCTGATATGAAAGGTGCCATCTGTGAGTTTTAGTAGTTAATTTGCATAATGGATGGCAATTCTGAGGAATGCTGTGTTGTAAAAGCCCACTGGCAGTTCTTTGTTTTCTCAGTTTGGACAAACCTTTAACAATGCTCTAGGCAAATGGCCCCTTACAATGAATAATTATTACGGACTCAAAATTCTACAAGCCTAGCTACAGGCATCATAAACAGAGCAACACCCCCCCTCTTCCCAAGCTAGCTCATTTGAAAGGGCAGAAGACAAGCTGAGACCATGGAACAGTGCTAGGTTAAACGTGAGGGGGAAATAGTACATTTTAAAGCACTTCTAAAATGTCACGTACTTTAGAAATAAGACCCTAAAAAAGAACAAAATAAATAAAAATATTTTTTTAAATAGCTATTAAAGAAATGAGTCATAATTGTGTGAGAGTGGAGTTGCCTTCAATCAGTCCTCCAAGGGTGACCTGTCGGGTCATATGCATGGGTTTATCCCATTTTCACAACCACCCTATGAGGCAGGTTGAAATAATTTCTCAGCACTACCCACAGAATTTCATAGCTTAGTGAGAATTTCAATCCAGATCCTCCTCCTCCTATTTTGAGAACTTAATCTGCTTTACCATACTATCAACCTGTGACTAGTTAACTCTTCCTATTCACGTCAGTCTGAGACTTATTCATTGCTAGCTAGGGCTGGAAAGTATTTTCAGGCCAAGCCCTTTTCACAGGTTCCTTGAGTGAAGGGGCAAGGCTCGTAGAAAAGGGTTCTGGTGCTGCCTCTCTGACATTGACCCCGAAGGCTCAGCCCTGCCATCTTTGAATGCCTAGGATAGCTTGCATTGCAGGGCGCTGAACTAGATGACCCTCAAAGGATAGGTCAAATGATATTCCACTGACCGTGGCAAAGTTTATTTCAGAGGTCACAAGATACAATGACCATCATGCTCTAGACATGCTCCAGACATAACAAAATGACTACCTCTTTCACCTGTTGTTTGGTTGTCTTAACTGTATTTTGTTTTGAAACTGTTTTTGGGGTCTATGGACCGCAATAAAGATACACACACACTGTATAGATGACCCTCAGGGTCCCTTCCAACTCTATGACTTCTATGATGTCTGTGTAGATTTCCCTCAGTCTGGGACCCTGATCACAAATTTTGAGAATCACAACAATGTGGAAATGGGATGGAAGGGTCATGTAATGAACAGCTGTGAAATTGATACTGACCAGCAATAACATAATTCATCCATTTCTATTCTGATGGATTGTGATAACCTCTTTATTTCCAGGATTTAAAAGGCCATTTAAGAAAAAGGCAGGCCCCGCCCCACCAATGTAGGAAAAGTTTTTGCTCCACACCTCCACCAAATTGTAAGATTCATTTTTTGTGTTGGAAAAATTGTGCTACACTAGTTTCTCCTTCCATAGTTGTGCTGTGGTTTCACAAACACTCCACTTGCACACTTAAAAACCTCAGTGAATGTTTTGCAGGTACCTGAATGTGCATTTAGCAACTGGCCACCGGTCAGTCAGAAAGCTTTCCCATATTGCTGCACCAGAAGCTTGCGGTTGGCATATTATGCAGACCACAAAAGCAGTTTAGTGTTTCCCAGAACCCTTCACAGAAAACAAATTTCATTAATTAAAACTGAACTGAAGGCGGGATGAAAATGGAGTAGGAGGCGAGTCTGAAAAGCAGGGGAATAAATAAATGCTTTGAGAATACTTTCAAAGCGAATCATCCAAGTCCTGGTGGAAAATGCTGCTTGCTAGTCAGTTTAGGGTCTGAAAGTGAGGCTAATTCAATGTAATGAGAGGTGAATGGTACTCAAGACCCTGCCTTTGCCACTGGAGACTCCTTACAAACAGTTTTGCTCTTTCAGTCATTAAATTTTTTATGAAGTTTAATAGGCCTGCAGCCTAGAGAGCTGCCTGGATGTTGATTAGCATCATATTTTTCTCTCATTAATGTAGAATCTGATTAGCCCTCGTTAAAAGCATTTCATGTGACTCGGCAAGCAGCATTGTTCTGATATTAGGAATTACAAGTTTACTTCATCTGAGGGAATAAAACGCTCACTTGTTCAAAGTCTCCCACTGCACCTAGCAGCAAGATTCTCCAACCTACTTAAAATTCCCAGGGAGGAGAATAAGCAGAAATTGTCAAGTGAATAATAACATAATAATGTATTACAGTTGAGCAGGGATTTAAAAAAAAAACAAAACAAAAGCTGACAATATCTTTTATATATATTGCAAAGCTAGCTTATAGGTGGTGGACATCCAGCCACATATGCTGTTGGTGAAAGATTTAGAAAACATTGGGGTTCTAAACATTGCACCCTGGTATGTTATTTCTCCAAGAAACGCTAATTAGAAGGGATGATCCAACTGTCAGTTTAAGATACTTATCAAACTGTGCTATGAAGAACCACAGTGAGCCAGTAATGTTACCGGTAGGCAAGCTTTCTCAATATTTATCCAGCTATTAATCTTGATGTACAATGTCCAACTAGAGGATAATTCAGGTATGTTCTAGATAACACTTGTAGTTTATATGGGCCAATGGTGACTCCTGGCAAGACTTGAGCAGGGTGATATTTGATACTAGTCCTACTCAGAGTAGACCTGTTGAAGTTAATAAGCATGACTAACTTACGTTCATTAATTTCAATGTGTCTACTGTGAGTGGAACTCAGTTCAGTGCAACCCCAAATAATTAAACAGTGGATTGTATCTAGAATAAGTTTGTTCTGCTTAGTTTCCACAGAAATGAATGGGACCTCGGTGTGAAAAGGTAGTCATGATTTATTTCAGTGAGATCTAATGCAATTAACTGGCTCTGGATCAAGCCAATAACAAATTGACTTTTTATCAGGTTAGAGTGCATTTCTATGAATGTTATAATGATGACAAAGATTTCAGAGCCTGGAGGGTGGAGGAATTAACCTGGTGTAATATTTACCAGTTGGACATCAAAAATGTAATCTCAGATGCTTCAGCAACAATTTATTTAGCCAATTGCTGTATTTTGCTTTTTTTGTCACCGCCCCCCCCAAAATGTTAATATTTCTTATACATCTCAGAGGGTAGTTTTTAGGATGAAGGGCATAAGAATTACAAATTGTTGAAAAGGTTTGTAAAAATAGGCATGCCATTGCTGCAGGCGTCAGGAAACTGGTTCTGCAGATATTGTTAGACCACAACACTCACCCTCATTGAGCATTGACCATCTTGGATAGAAGTACTGTAGTGGGATGTGTAGCTCAACTGGAGGTGCCCCAATCCTGTGGTAATAGTCCAAGAAAAAAGGATAACAAGCTTTAAGGACAGAAGTGTGCATGCACACGAAAGCTTATACCAAAACAAACTTAGTTGGAACTCAATAATAATAATAATAATAATAATAATAATAATAATAATAATAATAATATATTTGTACCATAGCCACTCTGGGCGGCTTCCAACAAAGATTAAAGTTACATTAAAGTGTCACACATTAAAAACTTCCCTAAACAGGGCTGCCTTCAGATGTCTTCTAAATGTCGGGTAGTTGTTTATCTCTTTGACATCTGATGGGAGGGCGTTCCACAGGATGGGCGCCACTACCGAGAAGGCCCTCTGCCTGGTTCCCTGTAGCTTTGCTTCTCGCAGTGAGGGAACCGCCAGAAGGCACTCGGAGCTGGATCTCAGTGTCTGGGCAGAACGATGGGGGTGAAGATGCTCCTTCAGGTATATTGGGCTGAGGCCATTTAAGGCTTTAAAGTTCAACCTCAACACTTTGAATTGTGCTTGGAAATGTACGGGGAGGCAATGTAGGTCAATGGAGGACCGGTGTTATATGGTCTCGGTGGCCGCTGCCAGTCACCAGTCTAACTGCCGCATTCTGGAATAGTTGTAGTTTCTGGGTCACCTTCAAAGGTAGCCCCACATAGAGCGCATTGCAGTAGTCAAAGCGGGAGATAACTAGGGCATGCACCACCAGTGACGGAGGTGGGGCTGGCGCCCATTCTGGGGATGGGGCGCACCTCCCGGAGGGGGCGAGGCATGCATTCCGGGGGCGGAATGCATGCCTCACGCGTTCTAGGGCCGTGGTGCACCTCCCAGAGGGGCGTGGCATGCATTCCGGGGTGGGCGCACATTTTGGGGGCGGGGCAGGCACCCGCGATGGCACCCCTTGGAGCCCGCCACTCGGGGCAGCCCGCCCCCACCGCCCCTATCTTCCTACGCCCCTGTGCACCACTCTGGCAAGACAGGTGAGACAGTCCGCGGGCAGGTAGGGTCTCTGCCTGCGCACCAGATGGAGCTGGTAGACAGCTGCCCTGGATACAGAATTGACCTGTACCTCCATGGACAGCTGTGAGTCCAAAATGACTCCCAGGCTGCGCACCTGGTCCTTCAGGGGCACAGTTATCCCATTCAGGACCAGGGAGTCCTCCACACCAGCCCGCCCCCTGTCCCCCAGTACTTCTGTCTTGTCAGGATTCAACCTCAATACATAGCACCCCCAGTATAAGGTGCTACTGGACAATTTTTTATTTATTCTTTATTTTTATTTTTATTTCAACTGCATCAGACCAACACGGCTACCTACCTGAAGCTTTAAGGAAACATTGTTTGTGATTATGTACATTTAAATCTACTTCCTCCTCTCAGGGCTGCTGAAGTGAAAGCATAGCACTGTACTAGCCCAGCCCCTCAATGCACTCCTTTCCCCATCTATCCTTGCTTTGCTTTTGTGTTTCTTGTCTTAAGAGTAAAGGAATTTGCCTTTAATGGATGACCTGAGCCATCCCGGTTAATGGCTGGAGTTGAAAAACACCCTCATATAAACCCAGGTGAATAATGTTGTCTCAGAAGACTTAAAGGAGTATTTTACCTGCCTGGCACAGTTACAGATGCAATTAGTTAACACGGATAGTTAGAGGTTTCAGTGGAGGCATTAAACTCCGGTCATTATTAATTATGTAAATTCTCTGCTTCTTTCTGTCAGAACACAGGAATAAAGTAAACACAAATGGATCAAACTGCTATTCAATAGAAACTTTATGTTAATATTGCAAAGTGCATGGCAGGAGGTGGCAGTTACATTAATCTCTTGGGGACAGAAACCAGCAGGAGCTGAAATATTATTAATTGTTACTCACTGGGTAACCAAGCAGGGACCATTCATTATTCTTTAATATTACAGCAGCGTTACCTTCAGACTTCCATAAAGGTCAGTGTTTAGGTACTGTATAGTAGAGGCATATTGCAGGTTCCTTGCCTCAAAGAACTTTCATGCTCTATCCCTTTCCCCCCTTTCATAAGTTAATTAGAATTTGGGATTTATAGGGATAAAGCATTGGTGTGCTAATTACCCTGCCCATGTATATCTCAGTGCATGTGATAAGTGAATTTAAGTGAGTGAAGGTGGCTTCTGCAAGTTCAGTGCCTTTATTGGGAGTTCATGTTGTGACTAGATCAGGCCTGAATGAGGTTCTTCCTTGCATTCTGCAGTCGCAAGATACATGCGGTAAAGAGGTCGTGTCCTGCTTGCAGGCTTCCTGTAGGTATCTAGTTGCTGGATGGACTCAATGGCTTGATCCAGCCAGCTCTAACGTTCAGAATGACTTGGTGGGATTCAGCTCACTGTGTTTGCTTCATTTATACTTGGTACCTTAAAACAGAAGCATTTCTGGGTAGAATGTGGTCTACTTTCAGGAGGCTCTGTCTGCTATAGATGTTTGCTTCCCATCCCTGTATTAAACATGCCTTGACATCTCCTGCAATGTAGTATGTTTATATAAAAAACCTTCTATTTTGGATGCCCATCTGTTTCCCTGATGATTCTGCATGTGAATGGCTCTGTTAATAAATAAATACCAAGTCTCTCTCCGCCCCGCCCCCGTGAAACACCAGAATTTAGGGCCTGTTGGAGACAATTGAGTAAATTGGAGAAACTTCCATGGAGCTGATTTATCATGAGAATTGCTTATTTGCCTCTGGAAGAGAAATGGTGGGGATTCCAGAAGTTTAACTTATAGCAGAACTGCAGCCCAAATGAGAGAAAGGAAAACTATAATTAGCTGCTCGCTTATAGGGAAGATATCTGAAGCACCATCTTCTCCCTTATGCCCATGTTAAATTCATAATCTGAGGCCCTACTCTAAATGCCACCACCTTCAGAAGTTAAGTAAGTAACCTCGAGTTTGGGCCATTTCTGTGGTGATGGTAAAATATATTCCCCAGAAATATTTATTTACCACTGGGAAGGGGTTGTATTAGGCTTCAATCTTATATCACTTTCCTGGAAGTAAGCCCAAGTGAATTCTATATAATTCAAAGGCTCAATTCAAAGGATTGCTGTTGCCATTTTTACTGGATTAAGTGGTTGAATGCTTTTTTGTTTATTTAGGTACAATTGTTGATGATTTTATTCTGGTGGGGACTCCATATACGGCTGTGGAATATAATAGTTCCAAACCGAAAATAAATGAGGAAATGATATTTAAAATTTCAAAGCCACTTTTGATTTAATCAGTGTGTCTTTGTAGGTAAAACAGTAATATAGCCTATCATGTGTATTGGTTCATTCCCTTCCTTAAGAGCATGTGTATGCATTAGATAACTATCTCTTTGTCTCTCTTTGAGGCAACATACCTTTCAACTTGGTATGAGATCTTTGAGGATGTGCATAATTCCATGTAGGACAGAAACAGATTGATTTAGCATCGGACGTTATTATTATTATTTCCCTTTGCAAGGCTTAAGCATGTCATTTGCTGTCCCATGTGAAATCCTGGCCAGAAATCAACTTGATGTTCAGTATCAGACAGTTTTCTTTAATGTCTGTAGATAACATCTGTGTGTCTTTCACACCGTGGGAGTGATGCAAAACGACCTGCAGGTCAACAACAAAAGGATTCAGAGCGATCAAGTCGAGCACAAAATTCCAAGCTAATTTGCAAGCTGTACTATTTGCTCTGTATATGCATGCTGTCACGAATCTCCAGCCAGCACCTTCCCATACACTTTCAAATTGCATTTGTATTATTATAAGGTTCTGATGTATTCGAGAGTTTTGTGATTAACCATTAGTCTGTTTGAAGTGGCTTAAAGAAAACTCTGTACGTGGAACTGACTTTACCTGAACAACTGAGCTTTAGCACTTTTCTGCTGGATGAACAGTTCTGCGTAGTCCATAGTATGCATACTCAAAAATAAAGAGAATCAGCAGGGTCCCTTTCTTCCAGCACAGTGGCACACCCCTCCTGACGTTCTGAATTAGGGACAAAAATGTTGGAAGGTATGTGCCTATAAGGGAGCTTCCCATGTTCACGCCCTCTATTTGGAGACAATATGTACAATACCCCAGAGTTAGAGTCCAAGATAAGTGGAAGATGCTGCTTCATGTCCTCACCCTTGATGGAGCTTTCTGGCATAAGTGGAAAGGGCAGGTAAACAATAAGTGACAGCAACAAGGACAAGCAGCGGGGTCAGGAGGCTACAGGGATTGGCAGCAGGCTGCCTACAAAGGTATGGATCTTGGCTGGTGCTCAATCATGCCAACCCTCAATACCAGTTCTGGTTCCACCAGCCAAGTGGTACGGGTTTTTTCTTTAAATAGCAATTGATCCTAGTTTTCCACTGATTCTAGTAATGTATTTTAAATTGTTGTAAATGGTTCTGGGACATTATGGTGAAATCATCTTCATCTTCAACCTCTTTAATAATAAAGGAGTCATGGGTAAAATTCTCAACACTGGGCTTGTGGATCTGCTCTTGAAGACAATTTTTTAATTCAAAGAACAGCTGATGTTAGGCTAGTCTGTGCTCTGTGAAACAGTGAAAGCCTTATGTTGTTTCAGGAATCATCATAACATGTAAGAAGCATACAGTGTGCAATTCAGCACTCTGTTTGACACAGGGCAAACATTCTTAGACACAACGGTGGGAAGAAAGGGAAACTAGGTCTCTGAGGAATTGGAAGGCCTTATGTAAGATAGGTATATTTATTTTATAGACTTTGTCAGCATGGGTAAAAGAAACATATTACCCCTTGTTACAGGTAGGTAGCCGTGTTGGTCTGAGTCGAAACAAAATAAAAAAAATTCCTTCAGTAGCACCTTAAAGACCAACTAAGTTTTTATTTTGGTATGAGCTTTCGTGTGCATGCACACTTCATCAGATAGTGTATCTGATGAAGTATGCATGCACACGAAAGCTCATACCAAAATAAAAACTTAGTTGGTTTTTAAGGTGCTACTGAAGGAATTTTTTTATATTAACCATTGTTATTTATGGCTCCCTCTTTCCACAACTAACTTGTATATTCTAAAATATTAGAACTGCCTTCTTTGTGTGGTTAAAATGATACCTTTCCACCCCTCACTGAATAGACAGGCTTGTATAATAAAATAAGCTCTGGGGTACTGTAAAAAAAAAAAATCTCTTTTTTATTTTAAATTTGCTTTTGTACCACTCACAAAATAATTAGTCTCAATCTCCCACAGGAGCTTTTGCATTGCTTGAAACCCCAACTGTCTAATAACACTCTCAAGCTTATCCCAGGGCAATAAAAGCTGCACAGACTAGCAGTAACATTTGTGAATTCAGATTTCTGAATGGCATGAGTGGGTTTTTTATTGACGTATACGCACTGCTCTTGCCTACATCTCTACAAAAGACTCATTTTTAAAGCTTCAGATGTGCCATCTTGTGCTGTGATCTTGACAGATCTCACAAGCTGAGCAGGGTCAGGCTGGGTTAATATTTGCATTGGAGATCTCTAAGGAACAATGCAGCAAAGCCAGTAATTCAGAAGGTGACTCTTTTTTCCTTCTAGCAGAGATTTGAAAGGATAGCATTCCCACGTTAGTTATAGTGAAGACACATCTGGCTATTGGATACACTTTTCCCATAATGGTATAAGCCAGTGCCTAGCTGTCAGTAAAGCAGGGACCATGATGGCCTGCACTTTTCGTTTTCAAGTCATTTAGCACTTTTTTTGGTGGACACAAATCATTCTGTTTATTTGAATCATTTTTTAAATATATATTCCCAAACCATAAAAATTCACACACAAAAATTAAAAGGCCACAACCAGTAAATAGATTGAGTGCTGCTCTTTTTGTCCACTTGCTCTTTTTTGCTTTATTTTTTTTTTTAGCTTCAGTTTTTAAGTTCGTACTTTAATTGTTTCACTGCTGTTCACAGAATCATAGAATGGACGGTGCACCCAGGGTCATCTAGTCCAACCCCCTGCAATGCAGGAATCTCAGCTTAAATATCCATGGCAGATAGCCATCCAGCCTCTCCCTAAAAACTTCCAAGGAAGAAGAGTCCACCACCTTCTAAGGGAGTCTGTCCCATTGCTGAACAGCTCTTACCTTCAGAAAGTTCTTCCTGATGTTTAATCAGAATCTCATTTATTGTAACTAGAAGTTATTGTTTTGAGTCCTACCCCAGAGCAGTGTCTTCTTCCACTTACTAGAGCCCAGTTCCATGATGTACAAGCGCAAGTGGAGCAAATCTTTGATGAATGCAACCCAAACACTAGTGAATGTTCATTATCAGCTTACATGGAAGCAATGAAGTTGCTGTCTCTATTGCATCCTCTATGGATGATGTTTTGGGGTGGTTCAGAGTCCTTCACATGCTGACCTGAAGGAGATGGTAGGACTGGCAGTGGCCCACTGTGATTTGTTTTAAGAGCATTTCAATGATAAAGTCAATTGCATACTCTGGGGCCTGGTATTTTAAAGATTTTAGGGCCCAGCCAAAGACTTACATCTTAACATTATCTACTCAATAGGGCTTAAGTGGCATTGCGGCCTTCAACAGCATTATTATTTTTCTTAGACTATATATTGTAGGCACAAACATATTTTCTCACTGATCTCTCAGATTATGAGTGTGATCCTCTGCACTTTTTGCGTGTTCAGACCTTTAAACCTCCCCCTTAAATAAATTCACACAAGACTCATAATTTTGGTTTGGGTTTTGGCAGAATTTAGGCCACAACTTTATTGATTACGGCTCTGGTTTGACTAGCTCCCTGCCATGCAGGTAGCGCTGACCCAGGGTTCCAGCATAGGTCAGCCCAGGGTGAACACCCGGATAGGCGGAAAGCCGGGAACAGGCTATGTCCACCACTCAGATGTCCCCCTGGACTCAAGCACGGGCACAACCCCTCACAGGGTTGACCAAACCATTGAGTCCCTGGATTCCTTTAATGGAATAACCTTCACATAGGAATGGCAAGAGCGTTCCCCCATCCCTATCACCTGAACCAACCTTATCTGCAACCTCATCCACAACCTTACAAGTTGGGATGATTTACTACGTAGCTGGTGAAACTCAAATGGCACCAGCCAATTAGCCAAGTGGGGGAAATTCCTGCCATGCCCCTGTCCCAACGACAGACGACACACCACGGCATAGCAAGGTCAAGCGCATAAGGCCTAAAAGTAGGGAGCGGTGGGTGGATGTTCTGATGCATGCACCAAAAGAGGAAGCTCCGGGTCACGTACATGGGCATATATAGGTCCCTCGATCCGTTTAGCTTGTGTCCCATTGGCCTGATTGAACCCAGCATCAAGGGACCTACCAATAGGGTGTTGTGGCTGTCCAATCCTTTCCACCCACAAGACAAGGGTTTGGTTGCCAGGTCTCACAGCAACATGTGCCCTCCTTAAGGGAGGATATGATTTATTGGAAATAAAACACTTTGAACTGAGTATTGTTTCTGAATATATATTCATAAGATCAGATAAGACAGTTACATGCAGCTAAGTATACAAAACATCTCTTCATGTCATTGTAACTTAGCCTAGAATTTCTGCTTAAAAGCTCATATTGTTGAAAACCCATCATTATATTTAATTTTTTTGTTGGCATCCGTCTGTCTCAGGAGACAATGGAGTGTGCTTCCGGGTGTGAAGTCACATAGCTGCATTAGCATCACTGAAGTGGCAAGACCCCCGTCTTCGCCTCTCTGGTGTGGCCCAAAGGAAAGCACAATACGTTTGGCAGTAGCTTGGGGACTCCATGCCGGATTTGTGTAGGGTTTACTCCTTGGCCTTTTCTTCGTCCTGAAGCTGTCCTGCAAGCTAGCGGAGGTTTAGGATCAGATTTTACCTTCTCCTGGATGGGCTACCTTCTCAAGTTGATAATAGTAATAATAATAATAATAAACAATAATATATTTTTATTTATACCCCACCCTTGCCGATTTGAAAACCACCCTGAGAAAACGGTCTCAGGGTGGCTAACAGCAAATATAAACATTGATTAAAGTGACTTTAAAAACAGCTTAAAAACAGCATAAAAGTAGCATCCATGTCAATAAAATTTAAAAAATTCAGTGTCATTTTTTTGGGAGGAAACCCAGTTTAGTAAACATCAAGTGATCACCAGGGCTAACTGGCCAAGTTCGTCCTGCTAGGGCCAGCAAGGAGACCAAGGAAGAGTTTAAATGTGGGGTTCCAGAAGGGTTTCTTCATAGAAAAGGGAAAGGGGGAAGGGAATGGAGGATCAGGCTAATTCAAATTGAAGACCAGGTGGAATAGCTCTGTTTTACAGGCCCTGTGGAAGGAGATCAAGTCCTGCAGGGCCCTAGTCTCGTGGGACAGAGCATTCCACCAGGTTGGAACCATCACTGAAAAAGCCCTGGCCCTGTTGGAGGATAGTCTGGCTTCTTTAGGGCCCGGGACCCTTAAGCTATTATTATTCATGGACCTTAGGGTCCTCTGTGGGACATACAGGAGAGGCGGTCCCGTAAGTATAAGGTTCCTAGGCCCATCTGCCCCTCACTTTCCTCTACAGCACGTGCAGAAACCACCTTCCTGACCATTGGACCCACTATTGGTCTCAATAATTTTCAGGCTGCTGTCTGTACTGGTGATAGTGAATGGGAAGGAAGCTATCTTTCCACATTTTGTTTATATATTTAAATATATCATTCCTGCACAACAAGGCACCTTTGTCTCTGCTTTGAAAAGGAAATATGAGTTTGAATCAGGTTAGGGAGTCTGTAATAAAATAAGAGGCAAGCCTGATGTAGAATCCTTTCTGTGTTGTAATCCTTTAAAAATGGATTGACTTTTTATTTTAAAATAAATGAAATTACAAACAAAAGCAAAAAAGGTATCTTGATGGACTCAGAAAAAGAATAAGAGGACCTCACTTGTTCTGAAAAAAGTTAAAACAATTGTTTGGTTCAAACATAATGCCAAATAATGGTGTGGCGCAAGAAGAAGAAGAAGAAGAAGAAGAAGAAGAAGAAGAAGAAGAAGAAGAAGAAGAAGAAGAAGAAGAAGAAGAAGAAGAAGAAGAAGAAGAAGTGGTGTAGTCACAATTTGAAGCTTATTTCACTCGGGGGGGGGGGGTAAGTACAAACCATGGTTTCCTAGTTCAGGTGTTGCAAAGGAAGCAACTGACAATCTGAGTATGTGAGTGTGGGTAGAAAAGAAAGTGCAGCAAATGAGCATACTGCATTTCTACAGATTCTTAATACAGTATAGGCTGGATATAAACAGGACTGGATTTAAGAGGTGGGCAAGCTAGGCGCACTCTGGGTTCCAGACAGTACTCAGTGTTTGTTGAATGTACAACATAAAACTCCTCTTTAAAAAAAACAAAAACAAAATGGGAGGGGTTAGTATGGCATGGTAAAACTGCTCCAATTTTGGGGTGGGGGGTGGGAGAAGGAGTTGGCACTTACCCTACAAGGTACTTTGTAAAACATTTTGTTTTTAAGCCCCACATCACTCAGAGTGGTGCAAGGCTCTCTCCACAGCATCCCAGGAAATGCTGTGCTGTCATGTCACAGAATAATGCTCCGAAGCATAGCTGTCAAGTTCTCCCTTTTTTATCTATATAAACATTTTTATTATATTTTCCCATTTAAACATCTAATCCATTTTCAAATTATACAAATATCAATTAAACAATTAATCCAAATCTTCTGCCGAATTATACAAATTTAAATTTGACTTCCCATACTTCAGACTCAGAAAGCCTAGTTCTCTTATATTCAGCGCTTTCTAATCAATCAAGTCCAGATCTTATCCAATAGTCTATTAAAATCCTTCCATCTTCTTTCAAGCCCCTGAGTTTTTTCGAGCAAGCGAGTTTGACCAAACCATATATGTTTCTGTGTGAAATTATGCCTATGATTCCTCTATCAGTTAACCCTGTCTCTTCGCACGCTGGTATCTTGCCAAGTCTGTCCAAAAATCCAAAGATCTTTCTCACAGCTAGCAGCAGCCAAAGTTCTCCCTTTTTTAAAGGGAAATTCCCTTATGCTGAATAGGCTTCCTCGCGAGAAAAGGGAAAACTGACAGCTATGCTCCGAAGACTCTCCCAGAAGTGTGGCCAATAGGAAGCAGCTCAATTCTCTTTCTACTGCTTCCTGTTAGCCACACTTCCTGGGGAGACCCAGTGAGTAGCAACCCCTTCTCAAAGATTTTGGGGAATGTTCTGTTTACTCTACCCCAGCCCCAAGAAAGCAGCAGAGAATCAACCTTTATTTGTTTGAGGGTGGGGGGCTGGGAGGGGGAGAAACTAATTTAGAGAAATGAGTGGAGGGAGCAAGATGATTTAGGCTCACCTTTACATTTGCGTAGAACTCCCCACCCCAAATTCTGACCTATATCAGATTTACCTCAAATGATAGTTTATCTGGATCAAAAGCCCCCATAGGGGATGTGCCGACTGCTGTTCCATGAATATTTCAAGCATCACTAACTCCCATCAGCTGTTGCAAAGGAAAGTCAGAATTGTGAGCTTTGGGTTCTTGGCAGGTAAATAAGAAAGAAAAAAGAGAGAGGGATGTAGACTTTGAAGTTCAAATGCATTTTTCTGTCACTTTCCATAGCTATGATAAGCAGGACTGGTATTTGTCTAAGTCACACAGAATGCTTTTTATCCTTCTTGTTTCAGGCTTGACATCAGATTGAATATGAAAGCTAATGCAATCACAGTGTCCTGAGCCTTTTAAAGCAGGTTAAAGTCGGCAACCATCCAGGGATGCTTATCCACTCAATTCTTATCAAACTAAGTGGAATGTAAAGCAGATCCCTGTTTACAGCAACTCCCATTTGCCACATCATCCAGCTACTCATTAGAATAAGTAGATTGTCTGCTGAGCTCTTATACCAGTAGCCAGTTATGCTGCCAACCTGTGGTGGAACCTCATGGGTACTTGTGTAGTGTCTGGCCAGCTGCATTGACAGGGAGGAGGGAGAAGTACATGTAAGGACCTACCCAGATAAGCAGATCAGGAGTCTCCAGGTCCTCTGTAAGCTCCCAGCCTGAGTTAATCGCAACCAGCTGTCTAAGAGCTCCTCTGCAAAGCTTTCCTAAACTGGGAACATGCACAGTATAGTACTATAAATCTGTTTCCATTAAAGCTGTGACTCTGGCTCCTAGTATTCAGCTCCCATTGAAACAAGTTCCATGGAGTCCTGAACTTTAGACCTGAAGTCAGGTATCTGCCACACATTTTTTTTCAGACCCTAGTAGTCTCTCTCTTTGTCTGCTCGCCCACTCCGCAACAATGAGCACCCTTCCATTTTGTAAAAATGTGTAGGAAGCCACAACTTCCCATTAGCTATCACTTCTGTACGCTCCACATTGTGTTACAGTGAATCCTTCACAGGACACTAGGAAAGGCGGCGTGAATCATTCTGCCTGCCCTTTAAAAGACACTTTCCAGCTCATTATCGCAAGATGCCTCTTACATTCTTTTCTGCAGCCCTCTGTGGAGCTTACACCTCACGTACATTAGTGACACTAATGAACTGCTTGCTCTGGGATCTCTATTGCTGACTGGTTTGACACCTAGGTTGCCCCATTCCTTTAAAAATCCCCTGACAGAGAACTGTTGACAGAGTATTAGGAGGATCAGTGGAGCCTTGGTTAAAACAGGGCATTTCCCCCCACCCTCCAACTGCCTGGCTATCACCACCATCTCTGTGCTGCAAATCAATTCCATTAAATCAGAAACATCAGAGCTCATCAAGCTTCTGATTTCAGGCTAGCAGAGGGAAACATACTGAGCAGAGGTTTCCTATTAATTATTGTCGTTACTGATAAAACAACATGCATTTGGTTCAAGTGGCTAGCTGGGTTTTTCTGACCATTAAGAATATTGGCTTGACGATACAGTCTTACAGTGATGATGTTTTGGATGTTGCTAACACACTAGAGCTGCAATCCTATAGTTCAGGGATGGCTGAATCCCAGTTTAGGTGCTGGATCAAGTCTCACCATGCAACTTTTTCTTGAACCCCCCCCCCCCAATTCCATGGATTTTGGTAATAGTGGTTAAAAAAAATCCCAGCAATGTAAAGTAGACTCAGCACTAAGGTGGATGGAGAGGTTTACACTTATCCCTCATGGGGTTGCAAATCACACCCTCCCCAGTTAGATTGATCATTTGATGAGTAGGGAGGAGGCAATAACCTTGGATCAGCTACGGGGGTTGTGTGCCTGTGCTGTGTGTGTATGGGTCCTCTGTATGCAAGAGCTAGCCACCAGAAGGTTGGCCAAGGACAAATGCAACCCTTGGATGAGGAAAGGTTATCTACCTGTGCCATACACAACTAAATGAACAGACATGGAATAGGACTTTGCTAATTAAATATGTTCAAACCAACACAGTCTTGAAAGTCTTCTGCATTCAGATTGCTTTCATATAAGAAGAAAATGGAAAAGCTTGCCAGTCAAAAGGCAGCACAATACACAAGTGAATAACGTGCAGCAATTATATTGCATGATTTAAAAAAAGCCTGAGGAGAGGAGTAGCATATGGGCTTTTCCAGTGTTGGTTCTCCATTTGCAGAATGCTCTCCCCAGGGAAACATGCCTGGCTCCATCGTTGTCAGTTTTAGGTGCCAGGCTGAGACATTTTTAATTTCCCAGGATTTTTGGTGGTTAAGTCAGATTTGGCTGTGGCACCCTTCCCCCCCCCCCACTCATTAGGTGGGGGAAAGACCTGTCTTTACTGTATTGCATGATGAGCACTTTAGGAAATTTGTATTGTACATCATTTTACATTTGGCTTATAATTTATTTTATTTATTTGTATTCTGCTTTGTCATGTTGCTTTGAGACTTTATTTTGTGTAAAGCAGCTGACAAATGCAAATAACAATATGTTGGTGACGTGATCTACTGGACTATTTAGTTTAAATGTTTGTAAATGATGCCAATAAAGGTTATGATTGATTGATTGATTGATTGAAATAACAATATGATGCCACAGCAGGAAATAATAGACCTCACTCTGCTCTCAGATGTCCCAGTGCAGTAGTAATTTAGTACATATAATGTCCCTTTGCCCTTGCTAGTCTGCTGCCTGGCCTATTTGAGAGAGGGCAGCATTGATGTGAACCTGATAGTGTGCATATCTGGCCTAAAGATAAGACATGCTCTTCTTTTTCCTCCCTATGAGTGGTCTCACAGGTCTGTTCTGCAGAAATAAAGTCAGTGGTACACTGAGGTAATTTGAGATTCTGACTTTGCTGGTCTTGTGACTCTGTAGACAGCAATATGTAATTACTTCACTTATTTCAACAATTGCTGTTATTAATCTAGTTATAGTTTTATAAGGTGTGTTTAATGAAAAAGGTTACTTGTGAAAGTAGCACAATTAACAAGTGAATGGATAGTTGTGTGTCCAGGGCCGGCCCTACGTGCAGGCTGGGTGGCGCAGGGCACCACGGTGCCGGCCCGCCAGGAGGGCACCGCGAGCTGCGCCCACCTGCTGGCCGGCCGGTCTGCCGCGCAGCAGCGCCCACCCGCCCACCGCGCTGGGAAACAGGGCGGGAGGGCGCCGGAGGGATCGGGCGCACCACGGCGCCAAGGGCGCTTAAGACGGCCCTGTGTGTGTCTAGCCTTGCATGTCTGCTTAGATCATAGCTGGAGAACGTATGTCCTTCAGTTCCAGGTGTTGTTGGACTCCAGCTCCCATCATCCTTGACCACTGGTGAGGCTACATGTTGAGGGCTGCAGATTCCCCTTCTCTGGGTAATTATGATCAATTATCTTGCAAGACTCAGGATGTTGCATACATGTGAAACAAAGCACTACCAGAACAAGCAGGTTATTGTTTCTTGTTAAAATATGGGTGCTGTTTACTGAGATAGGCCAGAGTGTAGTTCCAGAAGTTGTTCTTGCATTAGGAGCAGGCCATGCCAAGGAATAAATCAGACTTTCAAACCTCTCTGTAGGCTGCCCAGATGCAAATATATTCTGCCCCTTAAAGGCCATGGATGTGGTCATCTTGGCAGGTGCAGCATTTCTAATAAATGTAGGCCAAGATACACCTGCCAAAATGGCCACCATCCTTCCTGGCTTGCCACTCTGTATCTCCAGCCCATACTCCTTATATGAGCCACTCAGAGAACAGAGTGTGCTGTCGTCTTCTAGATTACAGAACAAGCAGGGGGTTCAGCGTTCCCTTATTAAGAGGGCAACTAGCAAATCAGTGGACTGTGAGCTGCTCTGCTTTCAATAATATTCTGCAGTTATCTGAACCCACAGGTCTTCCAGACCCATTGAGCAAGTACCGTACGTACATTTAACTGTTATGTGCATAGGTCACCCTTTTCAGACCTTTTGATTTACATGCAGTCAGTGGCACAGCCAGCAAGCATTGAGGACAGGGCCAGTGGTGCAAACCTGTTCTCTCGACCATGAGGCTGTGGAGTAATTGGACTGTGTGGAGGAGAAGGTTTGCTTTCTGCTAGTAGGAGGATTAAACTAGCAGAAGACTGGGGTTTAAAATGGTATTGAAATCAGATTTTATTAATGGAATTTGAATGCCTTTAGGTGTTTTTGTGGCTGGGTTATAAATCTAAACAAATAAGTAAAATTAGTATCCATCTAACGAGACTCCACAATTAAGCCATATATCTGAAATGCAAACAGTCATCGTCTCATGAATATTGGCTTCTTTTCTAGACAAACTTACCGCTCACTCACTTTTGATTCAGCACTGCTTATCTGTATAGAAATCCCCACAGAATAGACAGTGTTACTTAACAAGAAAGCAAAGGGCAGTAAATCTATTGGTGTTTTTGAGATGACGCTTTTAATTAATCTCCCGTGGATTTGGTTGTTATTTTGGTATTAAAAATTAACAAATATGAAAATAAAAAATGTTCTCGTTTGCATATGAACATGGACTGGCTACCATTTCAGTGTCACTATTGAACTCATCAATGCAAGTCTGGGAAACAATTAGGCAAAGTAAACTTTTTAAGTCCCCCATCCTATTATGTGCTTTGAGTTAATAAAAGTCCATATATTGTAGAATTCCTACAGTAAGTAATATTCAGCAAGTCAACCCATCGTCACCTGTGCAACAAGGACTGGATTCCCCCCCCCCCCCAGGCCAAGTTAGATACTAAGTTATTCTGCAGTTATGCAAACATGATAGTGTCTGGAGCACATCTCCTGTTGTGCATACCATACAGCACTCTGTTAAGCAAAATGCTAAATTTAGACTAATCTGTACAATTGAAGGAAGGTACTTGACATGTTGGTTTGGGTTTGGATAGTTAGTTCCAGTAAAGATGTAAAGGGGAGGGGATGGTTCAATAGTTAGTTCAAGCTGAGGGAGAACCTACGGTAAATCCAAAAGGGATACATGCATGGCAACCCGCATGGCCAGGCGGTAGAGCCTGAGACTCTTAATCTCAGGGTTGTGGGTTTGAGCCCCACGTTGGGCCAAAAGATTCCTGCATTGCCATAGGTGCCAACTCCCAGATTGAAAAGTCCGGGATCGGCTGCGGCGCGGCAGCGGAAGTCGCGCTGCGGCCATTTTGGAACTGGGCAGAGCAGCACCGGAAGTTGCTTCTACGCATGCTCTGCCCATTTCCAAAATGGCCGCAGTGCCGGAAGTTGTGCTGTGGCACTTTTGGAACTGGGCAGAGCAGCACCGGAAGTCGCTTCTACACATGCTTTGCCCATTTCCAAAATGGCCGCAGCGGCAGAAATCGCTTCTGCGCATGTCCAGAGACTCCAGACATGCGCAGAAGGAGCCTCCCCGGGCTGGTAAAAATCCGGGGGATTTACGGGGGGGGGTTAAAATCCGGGCTGCCAGTGGGAAACGGCTGGAAAAATGGGGGTTTCCCAGGGAAAAGGGAGACTTGGCAGCTATGCGTATTGCAGGGGATTGAATGAAATGACACTCATGGTCCCTTTCAACTGTCAATTCTTCTTTCTCTCAGTTTTGTATTTAGGCTGAGGCCTCCACATTTCTGCATCACTTTGCACTTAAAAATGTCCACATAATCACCAGAATTTTAGTGCACATTTCTCTTATTATGCACATTTTTAATGCAATTTTACCTAAAAACACATCCTAGCAAGCAATTTACCTAACATGTTGCTTATTTGTATTATTTGTCGGGTCAGCCGGGGGCAAGAACAATCCCCAGGCATAATGCAGGAACAAATCCAACCTGTCTCTCCCATCAGCATGCAGCTCTAGAGAGTTCCAACAGCCCTTTCCCAATGATTTATTATGACCCATGTCTTGGAGACACTGAGTACATATTCAGAGTCCAGCAGATATAAAACGCAGACAGAGCCAGGCTGAGGTTGTGTACTAAAAGCTACTTTATTAAGTGTAAGGCAGAACAAAGGAAAACACGTCTCCTCTCGCTGTGAGAAGTCTAAAGAAGAGAAAAGCAAACGGAAACAGAATACAGCAAACATCCGCTCCCATGAATCCAACAATCTTTGCTGGAATGGACAACACAGGCATGTGACCTGCACAGTGAGAGGAATAGAAACCTAACATTATTGTCACTGTTTTATGCATATTTATGCATATTTCCCCCTAATACAAGCAATTTTGTATACACGTTTTTTCGTTGGAGATTTGTATTGGATAATTCAGAGAAGTGTGAATTTTGTAGAGTAGCTGCAGTTTGGTTCATGCATCCTTTAAAAAAAATGTATTAGGAAGGCTTGCATTAAAATGCAAACAAATTCAGATTTCTCCCCCATCCCTAGTTCTGTGACAATCTGGGATAATTCCAAGAAAACTGCACACAGTTCCATTAAATCTTCGAGCAGAAACTAATGTTTTGAACCTTTATAGCATAATATAAAGAGCTTGTAACAAAGGCTCACTCTATTTACATTCTGAAATGTATGTCTGGTGCTAACTATATGAAGTAAGGTAATGCCTCTGGGCATGACAGAATCATATGTATCTCTGCAGACAGCCCAGGGCATTGCCCAACCAATAAAATAACCTGAGGTGTTTTTTGTTTTGTTTTGTTTTGTTTTGCAAATGATGGAAATGTTCACAGTAAAATGAGTTTTGACACAGTGTGAACGCCAAGAAACTAGTAGCTCCAAATAACTGACATTTCAACCATGACGGTCTTGTTGCAAGAGAGATCATATGTACCTTGCCTCCACAAAAAGAAATGAAACTGGCTTCTTTAATTCACCTTTAACCTCATCTGCTTTGGCAGTTAAGTTCTGATAAGGGTTATGTTAATTTTTACTGCATTCCTAATAATGAGAAATATTTGGCAGATTAACATCATTTAGTTTCCTTTTCCCAAGAGAGAGAGAGAGAGAGAGAGAGAGAGAGAGAGAGAGAGAGAGAGAGAGAGAGAGCTGTTGAGCTGTTGAGCTCCAGGCTGGGGGTAGGAATGAGCTCTGCAAAAGTGGGGAATATTAAAACCAAATTAACAGAAATGCATGAAAAGTTCAGGAGCCCCCTGCTACGCCTCTGTGAGGTTCCATCCTTTATTTACTGCTGACAGTCCATCTGTCAGCTTCTAAGCAATTCAGAGGAAGAGAGTACACCTGTCAACACGTCTGTGTGGTAGAGATGGAGCAGATGTTGGAATTTGCACCGCTGACGCTCGCATTTATCATGTTTGGCATAAAACCACTAATAAAGGGGAAATGGTAGCTATCCCCTACGATGCTTCCCCCACCCACCTCCCCTACACAACCACCACCTCTGTAGAATTTCTGGAAGCTGCCTATATCCCTTCCAGCTTTGCTTCACAGATGGGAAGACAGGATTCAGCATGGAAATTTAATTTTGCTAGAATTCAACCCAAACAGAATAATGTGTTTAATATCTATGCAGCGCAAGAGAAAGAGAAGATTCATTTGCTCTCACGAGGCAAGGGAAAGTGATGCATTAAAGCCTCTGTTTTGCTACAGAAGAAATATAAATTCACTTTCACATATGCACACAAATGCATTAAGGCAAGGGCATGAAACAAATCAACAGAAGGAAGTGCAAAGGGGGGATGTATCAGGGTTTGCAAAATGATTGCTGTTATATATTTTATTATCTATTATTAATTCTTAGCAACAAGAAAAAGAATGAATGTTGCACATAAAGGAGGAATGGTTAAGTAAATGGTCTGACAATGAGCAGGAAAGAAATGGAAGCTAAATATTAGAGAGGGGTCAGCAAAGTCGATTGGAGTGCAACTTACAGAAACAGCAATAGTCTCTATCAATTAGGACATGGGGACCATAAATGGAGTATTAGAGGAATGGACTATGGGGAGCCATTCTGCATTAGCTGGGAGGGAGGGAGGAATTAATATCTATACACAGCACTTTTCTCCTCTGCAACACTTTCTTTGTGTTAATTAGGTAATATCCACAATTCCCAGAAAGGTTCCGTAAGTAATGGAGAGCATCTTCAGTGTGCCTGGGGGTGAAACCAAGGTACAAAGGAGCTCAGATAATTAAACAAATAAAAATCACATGAGTATCATACACAGGGAAATGTATTTGTAGATAAATGAATTATCTAGTGAATGTTGTGTAAAACCTTTCCACCACAGAAATGTCGCATATCTAAGATCTTTTGGCTAAACCTAAAACACTTCAGATTCTTCGTCCGAGAAGGAACTTCCAAATTTTGCTTTTCTTAATAGGTGGAATCTAGCCCAGTAATACACTTCCCAGATAATTTTTGTATGTCTGTTTGTTAATTGTATCAAATTATTCTGGCTTTTCTCAGAATTTTTCATGTGGTTACTTTGAGGAACATCATTCTGTGTTCATTTTAAAATTTGCTTCATTTAAATTTTTATAGGCAACCCAGATGATATCCCAGTGTGGCTTCATCAGGTGAAATAGCATCCAAATCATACACCTTCCTTTAGCATCACTGCCAGATTTTTTTATAGTGGGAGTAGATCTCAGTCTCTTGAAAGTTGGACATGCCTGTTCTAGGAGATCCTATGGATACACTAAATAAGGGCCTCTGCTATCATGATCCAAGTACTCTAGATCAGGAAAAGACTAGCTACCAGAAAAAAGGCACAAGAGGCATGAATGGCAAAGAATGGATTAAGAGGGAGGTTTCTGTAACAATACCTAAATAGTTAGATCCACACGATGTTGTTGTTTAGTCGTTTAGTTGTGTCCAACTCTTGGTGACCCCATGGACCAGAGCACGCCAGGCATTCCTGTCTTCCACTGCTTCCCACAGTTTGGTCAAACTCATGTTGGTAGCTTTGAGAACACTGTCCAACCATCTCATCCGACTCGTCCCCTTCTCCTTGTGCCCTCCATCTTTCCCAACATCAGGGTCTTTTCCAGGGAGTCTTCTCTTCTCATGAGGTGGCCAAAGTATTGGAGCCTCAGCTTCACGATCTGTCCTTCCAGTGAGCACTCAGGGCTGATTTCCTTCAGAATGGATAGGTTTGATCTTCTTGCAGTACATGGGACTCTCAAGTGTCTCCTCCAGCACCATAATTCAAAAAGTCCACATGATAGGACTTTTAAATTTTTGCTCATTTCTTTAATGATGCACCAAAAGGATGTACTTTCCATTTTGCACAGAGAGTCTGAAAGTTGGAAGACTTTTTATGAGGAAACAATACCCAAATATAAAAAGCTAATTGAAATCATTTTGATGCCACCATGAGACTCAAGAATGAGGCCTTCCCTCTATGATTCACAGAGGACCAGCAGAGCTTCTCTAGCTAACTTCATCACTGGAAGTCTTTCATTGTTGTCTTTCTTTTTTTGCTCTCTTTTATTAACTTTGCTAAAATATTTATGCTTAACCTTTGAGTCTCAGGCTATACAAAATCTTATACCAATCAAAAAGATTCGGTTTCTTCTGTTTTGGTATCAGGTACCTGCCTGAATTCAAGCTTATCTATTATTATTTCCAGTCCTTTAAAAATACAAAATATCAATCACCTTATTTACAAAAAGCTTACAACAGAAGATTTCTTTCTTTCTCATTGTATCTTAAATTATGCCAAAGAGAAAATAAAGATTATCCTGGGACTAAAGGAGTGCTGGGAATCTTTAATACATTATGGATTAAAGCATTATGAATATAATGTCACCAGCATATCTCCTTGTCTACCCTAGCATGAAGGCAGCCCTGTTTAAGGAAGTTTTTAATGTTTGATATTTTATCGTGTTTTTAATACTCTGTTGGGAGCTGCCCAGAGTGGCTGGGGAAACCCAGTGAGATGGGTGGATTATAAATAATAATAAATAATAATAATACACCCAAGGAGAGTGGTGTTAAGTTCTTTAACCTGGAGTCCTAGGCTGGATTTAGACACATTAAAAAAAGTTTCAAAAAATGTGTTGTAAACCTCATAATGGTAAATCATGTTGGCGAAAGACAGAACTCTACAGCGCTATTTGGTGTCACAGTGTTATAACACATTTTAAAATGTTTTTTTCTTTACTAATGTAGCAGAGTCCCTAGTGTGCTACAGCAGAATGAGTGTTCTGAGAAGATGAGGCATTGGCAGGAAAAAAATAAAGAGGCAGCAGAGCAGGGTCTAGAATATTTGAATAAACAGACTACTACAGAGATAGAAACATGTAATTCATAGCTGCCAAGTTTTCCCTTTTCTCACGAGGAAGCCTATTCAACATGAGGGAAAATCCCTTAAAAAAAGGGATAACTTGGCAGCTATGATGTAATTGTAGGATTGAAAGGAAAACAAAAGGACATCTAGTTCAACCTCCTGCAAGGCAGAAATCACAGCTAAACCACATGGGTAAAACATTTCAAACTAAAACAACAATTCAGCACAGGCTGCTCTTTAAGGGCAAATGGGGCAGTGCCCCCACCAAATCTGCCCCAACTAGTTCCTGCCTGCCTGCCTGCCTTCTTACTTACAACTCCCTCCTCCTTGTTCTCAGGTTGGGAAAACATTTCCATATGCACTGCAGTCACTGCATTTCAGCACTGGGTTTTTAATCACACGTTACCCAAAATGCCCATGCAATCTGTACTTTATTACAGCATACTTGTCTTTGATGTGTTGTTTCTCAAACCAGATCAACAATCATTCCTAATTCTTGATCTTAGGTGTGATGTTAGGGACAGAATATATATATTTTCGTTAGATGATCAGCAATTGTACATTTCAGTTCTTTGAGAACTGCTGATAAGGCCTAGAGTGTCACCCCCCCCCCCCGCAATTTGTGTCCAGGGGATAGGACAACTCCAAGGAAAATGACAGGAACGTTTCCAGCCTGTCCCTCCCATCAGCGTGCAGCTCTAGGGAGTTCCGACAGCCTTCTCCGACGATTTATAGTGACTCATGCCTTGGAGACACTAAGCACACATCCAGAGTCCAGCAGAGATAAAACTCAGTCACAGCTAGGCTGGGGTTGTAACACTAAGCTACTTTATTAAGCATAAGGCAGAACAAAAGAAAACATGTCTCCTCTCTCTGGTCTTCCTCAGAGAGAAGTCAGAAGTGAAAGCAAAAACAAACCTAAACAGAGTACAGTAAATATCCGCTCCCGTGATTCCAACATTCAGTGCTGGAATACATAACACAGACATGTGATGAACCAATCTTTCACAATATCTGCACAGTGAGAGAAATAGAAACCCAACAATTTGTTCCCTTCCTGAAAATGACAGTTCAGTCACTTGCACAGTGAAAAAAGATGCATATTTTTTTCAGCTTCTCTGCCTTGTCTTTCTTCAGCACACCTTTAATTCCCTTGGTGTCCAATGAGCCAACCGAGTCCCCTGTGTGCTGAAAGCTGTGTTTTTAACTATTAAAAGCAGTATCATCATCATCATTGTGGGTCTTAATGTTTTTAGCATCATTATGTATGTATGTATGTATGTATGTATGTATGTATGTATGTATGTATGTATTAAATTGTCTGTTTGCATTTCTTTTGCTAAAGTTTGTGCTTTCTTATACACCTCGTCTGGGCAAGCCTTCTGTTTTCTGAAGGAAGCATTCATCCTCTAATTAATAGGTTCATGACTCTGCTTACTAACTACACTAACTTCCTCTTGGACTCAGTTAAATCTTTTCTCATTTGTGATGTGTGTGTGTTCAACCTGAGCTTCCATTATTGTGTTCTGAGTAAACTCTCGAGAGTTCTGGAGAGGTTTGTCCCTCTTGAGCAAGGTGTCACTGATGAACCACTCATGAAAAATGGCAACAGATACATTGCTCCCTCATTTTCAGTCAAAGAACAAGTAACACCATTTAAATTGTTGTTTCAGTCCTCTGCTTTCTTGAGCATTCTGATGATGATCTTGGCACCCTTTTCGACTAGAGTGTGTATACCTACTGTTGTGCAAATTTCCTTAATTCTAAATCTGCAGTTGAGTTTCAAGCCAGCTTCACAAGCTCTCTGTAGACCTTGGTGGTGTTCATGTAATGCTCTCCCCATATCAGAACATTATCAGTATAAACTTCAGTACCTTCAGTTCCTTCAAAGATTTGTTGCATCTATGATCAACTTTGGGAGTGGAACAAAGTCCAAAAGGAAAACTAGTAAAGCAATACCTACTAAAGGGGGCATTGAAAGTGCACAGTTGTTTATTCTGTCATTCTGGGGTGCCTGCCAGAATCCAGAATATGCTTTCAAAGATGAAAAAAATATGTCACACTTGCCATGTGACCAAAGATCTCCTCTCTAACGAGTATTGGAAAATGTTCTCTTTTAACATATTTATTCAGTTCAGGTTTGACAAAGACTTAATGGCATAAAATTTGGAAGGTGCCATTATTTTTATTTTTATTCTCTGCATTTACAAAGTACAAAATATGAAATCCATGCCCATAATTGTACAAACTGGACAAGCTCAGAGAGGGTAAGCATTAGGCATATTCAGAAGTTTTACTCATGCGATTGGCTAGTGCGGGAGCAGAACTTTGCTGAGTAGCCTCATTATTAATGTCACACATGCAAACTCGACCTGCTTCCTGGCTTTCACATGTGCAGTGCAAATATCTGTGGGAATGGACAGATTTTTGCATTGTCTACACGGTGCTACTCATGTAAATTAAGCTTCTGAATGCTGCCATTGCATCTGGGTTTATTTTCCATTCCTATTCATAAACACACCCGAATGAATACCACATACAAAGCTAATTCCTCATTAGATATATGTAATAACAATGTCTTATGTTGATATGCTCCCCAGCAAATCTGGTCGGAGGTGATGCATAGCCTTTTAAAATTAGAAGGGAAGTTAACATTAACAATGTGCATTGCTGCCTGATTGCTTGTATTTCAACTGTTGTAACATGGAGATCAATTAACTTGCAGTCTTTGCTTCTTTCCATGTTTCCGGCATGCTTAACATCTGTGACTCCTCAAGATGTTTGGTGCATTTCATTCATCATACATGGCATTTGCATAATGCAAACTTCCCACTTTAGGCAGACACATTGAATATTTTGTAGACTGCAGTTGCTATTTAGCCTACACATAAATAATGAGTGCATGGGATCTGCCTGCAGAAATGTGCAAATGTAAGAACCAGACTATCTTTTTTGTTCACATTGCAATGGTATACGTATATACCTTTCAAATCCCTTGCAAAAGCAATTCTTTTTCCTTTTATTTTCTTTCAAAGGCCATTAAAATTCTATTAGCTGCTTTCAAATATTATTTCATGCCATCTGCATTTATTCCAAAGTTGTGATAACAACAGCTGCAATCATTTGTATGCATTTGTGTATGTGTGTATATACAGCCACTTATTGTGTAAAAGAACTCCCCCTAACCCTGGGCTGTCAGTGACGATTTAGTCAAACGCAGTGAAGGTTTGTTTGCAAATTGCTTTCTGTGCCATATTATTTTACTTATTAGGATGGCAGGAAGAGGAAGCCAAGTGTCAAAGACACACAAGACTGTCTTATCACAAGTGATAAACGGAAACATAGTTTCTTCCCATGTTTTTATTTATATGTCTGTTTGGACCATGGTGCTAGGCTGACAGTGATTAAAAACCTAACAGTATAAAAATAACCACCCTTAGCTACTACCAGAAGTAGTGTGTGCTTGGCTTTCTGGCAGGCTGAGAAGTATGAATCTCCTTCTTATAACTATTGTAGAACTGGCCATTGAGAAACATAAACTGCAAGATTTAATGGGTTAGATCCTCAGTGGCTATAAAAGTGCACAGATGTCTTTAGGATGGATTGTCCCTAATACTATACTAATGTTAGTGGTGTAGTGGAGTCACAAAGTGATTAGGCAGCTCAGTCATGATCTGCAGTCCTGTCCCCTCTGGTTAAAGGGTTCTTATGGGGTAGATTGGGCTAGGAAGCATCATATCCACTGTTGCTAATCATGCTCTGGCAGGAACCTTACAGTTATAAAGTGGCATTTCCCCCCTTGGCAGATTACAAGATCTTTGGAAGAGCAAATTGCACTCTCAGGGCATGCACTGCAACATGCTTATGTTCAGAGCCCAGTCTCTTCCCTCCTTTAGACCACAAGCTGGGGGAAAACATGAGACAGTCTGCTTAATCCACTTCAGGTTCCTTCTGGGGTAGTTTGTCCACCTTTGGTCCTAACCCTGCATTCAGTTCTCACCTGTTCCTCCCAGATGCTGTTGGTGTGTGACAGTGGCCACACCCCGGGAATGGTTTTCACTGGCTGGCTAAATCAGGTGAGGATAGCCCATATGTCTTAAACCCTCAGTGAGTTAGGGACTTCCCTTGTATGCGAAGACAGGCTCTGGCAGATTGAGCGGATGAGACCAATAGTGGGTCCAGCGGTAAAGAAGGTACCGGTAGTTTCTGCACATGCTGTAGCGGGAAGTGAGGGGCAGATGGGGCTCATCAACTTGCAAAGGTAGCCCATCAGAAGAAGGTAAACTCTGGTTCTAAACCTCTGCTGCCCTGTGAGATATCTTTGGGAGAAGATAAGGCTAAGAAGTAAACCCTACACAAATCCTGAGTGGAGTCCCTAACATAGTTGGATGGTACCTTGTTTGCCTCCTTCCAGCAACTCCTGCAGCCAAACTGGTGCCAAACATATTGCTCTGCTTTCTCTTGGACCACATCAGTGATGCCAAGAGGTTTTGTCATTTGGGCAGCCCAAGACCTCCATACACACTGCCCATGCTTGCACCCCAAGGAGGTCACTTCGATGTTGCAAACACAGCAGTTTGACTTCACCCCCAGCGGCACACTCCATTGTCTCTCAAGCCAGATGGATGCCAACCTCCAACAATCTCAGTATCAACCAAGGTGATAGAAAGAATAAGATCAAAGGCACAGTGTCCATCTTGCTTTCAATTGGAGCTAGTCAAGAATTCTAAGTTTAGCTAGATCAGCAGCATCCACATTATCTTAAATTACCATCAAAGGAGGCAAAACAGCACAGAGATTCTCAGGTGTTAAATGTTTCACTGGTCTGGAGGTTGATTAATGTAAATAGTCTCTAAAGGTGAAGAAGCAAAGTCATCCAAAATGATTGCTTCTCTCCCCCACCCCTTCCACTGTTTATTCTCATCCTTCTGAGACACTCAGAGGAACTCGGGCATCAGTGTAAAACAACTCACTCTAGATAATCCTCTCTGAGTCATGAATTTAAATACCTTGTTCCCATTAGCACCTTTAATAGTCTCTTCTAAGAAGCTCTGATGAGGTTATGGCTGCTTTTGCCAGAGGGTCACTGTGGTTCATGGCACACGCCGTAATTCTGCAATGCTCTACTGAGTGGGAGGCCTGTTTCTCAAATGGAGCATTTAAAATTATGGTTTAATGACGGAGAGATAAAAAATGTGACTGTCATCATTATTAACTAGTAAAGTCAGAACATCATTGCTTATGAGCTGCTTACTATTCCACAACCTTATGCGCCCCTAGGATAAAGTTCACATAATAAAGTTTCACAAGAGTCAACACCAATGAAGAAAAAATCATGTAGAGAGCAGGCCTTAAATCCCCCCACCACGTTCACTTATATAGCATGTACACAGCATGTTGTACATTCAACATGTAACATAGATATAATGGAACATGGATAAAAAATAAAGATTAGAATCATGCTATTGTGTTACTCATGAATAAGTAACTAGGCAGTCGTATGTTTGCTGTCTGTCACATGGGGAGTTTCTGATGCATAATGAGGCCTCTGCACTTTTTCTTCACACCTCTACAATTTTCTCAAATGCTTCTTCACAAATAACCAGAGAAGAGTCCTGTTGCATCATATCAATGGTCCATCTCATCTAGCATTCTATTTTCCACCAACCAGATGCACCAATCTGCCACCATGCCAGATTAGGAAATCTGGTATATGCATTATTTTTCATTTAATTATGAATGGAAGTGCTTAGGTAATCACACAGAATGTAGATGTTTCTAATTTTCTAAATGCTTCTTACATTTTAGCCAACTTATTTATTAATGGAGGATAAGGCTATCAGTGATAGCTAATATCACTGTTGGAGGCAATATGCTTCTAAATACCAGTTGCTGGAAACCACAGAAAGTGAAAGTTGTCAGGGATTGGCAGGGCTCCAAAGGGTGTGTGGCAGAGGCAGGGGACCAGGGAAGTGACCCAATAGATGGGACTAGAGATTTATGGGGTTTGACACTCCCCATAAGGCAGGAGGCAGGGCAGAGGGGCAGAAGGAGAGTTGAGGCAGTCTGAGAAGGAAGAAAGCATGCAGGATGTGATAGAAGAAAAAGAGGCTGTTCAGGTCACAGGTGGGTCAGTAGACTCCCCAGTTTCCCTTGCACCACTGTCTCCTAGAACCAGGAGGGGCTCGAAGCGGGAAGAGCAGTGATGACTTCCATGCAGGAGAAGTCTCAGGTTGCAGGCACACAACGCATCAGGGCAGGGTATATAAGCTGACAGAGGGGTGGGGTCTCACTGTCACTGCAACTTCTTCATAGGGCACAGATCTTTGGGGGACATTTGATTAGTGGTTAGAGGCTAGAGGCATGTGTTGGTGGGTTAGGACAAAAGTACTGTTGAGTTCAAGTCCTGTTTGTGTGTTACCCATAGGCTGGCCATTGTGAAAACAGGATGCTGGACTAGATGGGACATTAGTTTGATCCAGCAGCTTCTTCTTATCTTTTAAATATATTATATTATCATTCACCTCCTGCGATGATATATATAAAGCATTAAATATGCAAAATGCAAACAATTTTAAAAGAATGCAGCCAATGTGATATTTTAATGTATTTTTGTATTTGTTGGAAGCCGCCCAGAGTGGCCGGGGAAACCCAGCCAGATGGGCGGGGTATAAATAAATCATCATCAACAACAACAACAAGAAAAATAATTATAAACACTTGCATAAACGTATTAAAAATGTAAACCTGAATAGCAAGCTAAAAACTGATTGTCATTGTATGTCCTGCCTTGTTTTCCTGATAATATAAGTGTGGTGCTTAGGCCAAGAGTCAATGACTAATGTAGAACCATTCTGATTTTATGTACGTAGTTGCTCTGACTGAGACCTAGGTCCTTTGTAAAACACTTTCCCTTACCATTCATAATAAAAATAGGCAATAAAAAACACAGTAAAATTCTGACATTTAGTGTAGGTCCCTAAGGGCAAATGACACATTATGCCTATTGCATGGCATGCAGATACATCTCTGTTGTTTGTTAAATTAATTTTGGGTGTAGGGTGTGTTATTAAGACCACAGCATAGAGCAGGCATCCCCAAACTGCGGCCCTCCAGATGTTTTGGCCTACAACTCCCATGATCCCTAGCTAACAGGACCAGTGGTTGGGGAAGATGGGAATTGTAGTCCAAAACATCTGGAGGGCCGAAGTTTGGGGATGTCTGGCATAGAGGAAAAGGAGATTTATCTCTGGTGAGCTATGATCAGGGGGGAAAATTAGCCCCCTGTATGGCTAGTAGCTAGATGCGGGTGGTGCTGTGGTCTAAACCACTGAGCCTCTTGGGCTTGCCAATCAGAAGGCTGGCGGTTCAAATCCCCACAACGGAGTGAGGTCCTGTTGTTCTGTCCCAGTTCCTGCCTACCTAGCAGTTCAAAAGCACGCCAGTGCAAGTAGATAAATAGGTACCACTGTGGGGGGGAGGTAAACGGCTTTGCCGTGTGCTCTGGATTCCGTCACAGTGTCCTGTTGCACCAGAAGCGGTATAGTCATGCTTGCCACACGACCCGGAAAGCTGATTGTGGACAAACACCGGCTCCCTCGGCCTGAAAGCGAGATGAGCGCCGCAACCCCATAGTCGCCTTTGACTGGACTTAACCATCCAGGGGTCCTTTACCGTTACCTTTTAGTAGCCCTCACAGCTAGCCGTGCAGAGGGCAACATTTTTATGGATTGTGGCATGAAAGTTAGGGATAAATCTTTGCTTCCTGCATGCTATGCCTGCCACCCCGCTTCAAGCCTTTTTAAAAAATAGCAACCAGATGTTACTTCTAGGGGGCGGAATTCAATTCTGTTTGCATGAAAAAGCAAATATGCCCTTTCCAGAACAATATGAGAAGCAAAATACAGCCATTCTTCAAAACTTGATGAGAATTCTGTGGTGCAGTTCTCCAACCAATGCTTTAAAAATGCATATATTAGAGAAAGGTGTGAATAAAAAGGAATAGATGAATGTAAACAACACACCAAAATTCATATTAGGGAAAATATTTGCAAAAATATATACATTAGTCAAAACTGCATACAAAAATGTATTTATCTGGAGAAAAGTGCACTAAACAGCTGGTGAATTTTCATGAGCATTTTTTTAAAATCAAGATTTGTTACAAAAGTGTGAGGAACTGAGTCTAAGATTGGAAAAATGAGAAACACAGAGAATTTAAATGGAAAGTTCCTTTCATCTCTAGTAACTACACACTATTCATTAAATATAATATGTAGTTTGGCCATAATATCTCACCAGAAAGGTAAATTTCTTGTAGTTGTCAAAAGTTCTATAGAAAAAAATGAAACACACACACACATGCTATATTGAAACTTCTAGACAGTCTTTCAAATTGCTGGAATTAAAGAAACTTCTATTCTATATTATTCTCTGTCTTTCTTCTGCAAAGAGGGAAGTGATCTTGCAAATAAAGAGAACTAAGTGGACAATATTCGACCACTTCACTTTAATCCCCAAGTTCATCCTAGAGTTATTTTCAACCTTAACCCATATTTATAGCTTGAAAGCCCACCATGTGGGCCTCACTATCACAGCTTTTAGAGGCTACCTATCGATAAAAATCAATGGGAAACTCACATGTCTGGTGTTAAGTGACTGCATGGATGAAGGAGTTGAACCAACCTGCCGACCTTTGGTGCGAAACACACACAGAGAAAAACAGTTCATCTCTTTCAACCCCCACCCTTCTTCCCCTTGATCTGGTAACATTTGATCAAGCTGACAGCACCTTCGCTTCTCCCACTGACTATTCTTGAAAAAGAAATGCCCTTCCCCCCAATTGTAATGATCGGCCATCATTGCATGATCCTCTTTACAGTAGCAATGCTGTCAGATCAACTCCTGCCTGGATCCCAAGTGCCAAAGAGCTACTCAACCAATAAGCCTGTAAACGCTTAATGGATATATAAGATGTCTATAAATCTAGGAAACAGGTGTACTTTAGTGCACAGGTTCATTAACAAAGTGATGGACCTTGTAAGAGAAATTGCCTTTTGTTCAGTTGTCATAAGTGGGTTTGTTAACAATGTGCTTTCTGACCTTGATGTCCAGAGAGATGTCATATAACGCTGCTATTGTGAAGATTTGAAAGTAATCACTGTTTTATAATATGTTGTGGTATGATGAACCTTTGTTAAAAACGGATTCCCATTGAATCCCCTTGAAGGTCACAAGTTTCTAATACCGAATATGAGTCTATGCACAGACAAGTTATACTGTAGTTACACTGTCATATACATTAGCAATCTGGGAAGAGACTGGTCATTTTGCACCAAAAAATTGTGTTTTTTGGGACAATGTGGTGTTTTCAAATGTTGCTGGATTACAATTCCCACCACCCTAAAACCATTGATAGTGCTGACTGGGGCTGATAGGAGTTGTAGTCTGACAACGTCTGGAGGGCAGCATGTTGGCTTCTCTGCTTAAGGGTTTCCAGTAGCGGGTGTACACTGCCAACAAAATTCACTCAAAGCTTCTTCCTAAACACATTCTGTTTTTTTAATTAAAAAAGCAAATGGTTATCTCACCCTCACCCCCCAGCACCTTGAATTGGGCAGGCGGTTGGACTGGATGGCCCTTGTGGTCTCTTCCAACTCTATAATTCTATGATTCTATGAAACTAATTGGCAGCCAGTGCTGTCCGGGTAGGATTGGCATTAAAAGCTCAAACCGTCTTGCCCTGGTGAGCAACCTGGCCACTGAATTCTGCACCAGCTGAAGTTTCTGAACTGTCTTCAGAGGCAGCTCCACATAGAACATGTTACAGTTATAACCTAGAGGTTAAAAGTGCATAGAAGGTTAAGTCCAGTCAAAGGCGACTGTGGGGTTGTGATGCTCATTTCACTTTCAGGTCAAGGGAGCCGGTGTTTTTCCACAGACAGCTTTCCGAGTTATGTGGCCAGCATGACTAACCTGCTTCTGGCACAATGGAACATTGTGATGGAAACCAGCCGCAGCAGTACCTATTTATCTACTTGCACTGGCATGCTTTCGAACTGCTAGGTTGGCAGGAGCTGGGACAAAGCAACGGGAGCTCACCCCATTGCGGGGATTCGAACCACCAACCTTCTGATCAGCAAGCCCAAGAGGCTTAGTGATTTAGACCACAGCGCCACTCATGTCCCATAGATGACAGACATTATGCTATCCCAGACCCTCCAAGTGTCCCTGTTTTCCAGGGATGTCCCTGTTTTAGAGAAGCCATCCTGGTTTCTGATTTGATCCCGGAATGTCCCGCTTCTCCTTAGGATGTCCCTATTTTCATTGGAGAAATGTTGGAGGGTATGAAGTTATCCAGACCCTAAGCCACCTGAAGGCAAAATCCTGTACAGGGAAGGGTTTCATTTTTTTAATGTTTAAAGTTTCATTATATTTTATATATGTTGAAAGCTGCCCAGAGTGCTGGGGGAACCCAATAAGATGGAGGGGGGGTATAAATAGTAAGGTTATCATTATGCAATGGGACTTCCTGATTTTAATCGGAGAAATGTTGGAGGATAAGCTATCCTTTTCCAGTTAGGAGCGCAGCTGGGCTACCAGCTGAAGTTGATGGAAAGCACTCTATGCCACTGAGGCTACCTGAGCCTCAAGTGACAGCAATGGATCCAGAAGTACCCTCAAGCTGCATACCCGCTCCTTTAGAGAGTAGCCCTCCAGTCTGTGTGAATATATGTGGTCAGTCTACTGACTTCGTAAAAATATTCCAACCTGCCTTGATAGTTGATTCATCACCTAAAAAATGAGCCAGAATGTTCATATGTGAGTTGATTCTTAATTCTGCCTGTGGAAGCGGCCAATTAGTACAAGTAGGCAAACCCTTAGAGGCAGGAGGCATCTGGAAAAGGTGTCAGATACATTTATGAAGTTGTTACTTGTGGCCTCTCATTACCCACTCAGCTAAAGTAAAATACTTGCAAGACCCCCTCATTCTGGCCTCTGTTAATAAAAACGAGCATATAAGTGGCAAAATCTCACCTGCTCATGAGTGGCATAGAGAACTAAATTAAATGAAAAGCAATTGCCATGACTTCAACCCGGAAGTTCGGTGGATCTCAGTGCTGCAAGTCTCTCCGGTCTCACGCTTATGAATTTGCAGAGAGAATACTGCCAAAAGGTACAAGAAAGGAAAGATGGTGAATGAACTTTGATTTATCCCTGCTCCTGCTGGCAATTTGACATTAACAACCCATTCTACATTTAATCGGTCTTTAGGCTTCATATTTGAAACACCAGAAAACTGTAGCCTGCGTTGTTTTCTTTTTGCAACAGAGATGCTTAATTTGCCATTTTCCTTTTTGGAGGTTGCGCCTAGGCTCTGAAAGACCTCTCCCACAGACGACTTACCTTGCCCTCACTTTAATGGTCTTTTAACATATGGCAGAGAAAGTATTTTGAAAGTATTTTGAATAAGGCACATACTGAACCTGGTATTAATCCAACTGTTAATTGCATGGAAGCGGCTGCATTTTGTTTTGGTTTTTTGGCTGCTGCTGTTTTATGGAATGTGCCTTTATTGTAGAAATTCACTCTTGATGTTTGCTACTGTATTTGTAAACTGTACTATTCTTTAAAATTATATTTTTGAGCCACCTTAGGCTATTTGTGGAAAAGGCCAGATAAATGTTTTAAAAATAAATAATTGTCTCTATCTTCAAGCATTGGAAGAAGCATGCACATCCCAGTTTGAAGAGTTCAGTAAATTGGAAGAGGCATAGGGGGAATCTAGCTTAGCTTAAGTCATGGAGTGCTGTTGTGTGATGAAGGAACTCTGCTTAACCAACAGGCAGTAGATGCAGTAATGCTAAGATCATAAAGTGCACTGCTGATGAGCAAAGGTCAAGTGAGGGGGTATATTGCACACAAGTACTGGAATAAAGGTGCTGGGAGGTCAACACCAAGACATCAGTAGTCCAAACTGGGCAGTACTAGCCATTCAGAAGACATGCTTGTACAGTGAAGATCTAACTGCACCTGCCTTCAGTTTTACTGTATTACTACCACGGGAACAGGGGTCCTTTATGCTTTAGTCTTTAGAGACATTCCTTTAAAAATGAAGGGCAAAAGCCCATGACACAGATGCATAAAATCTGCATGTGCATATATGTTTGTGTGCACATGCAGCTGTGCAAATTTAGGTCTCTGGACAAATGTCGATGATGGATAGCTGAGGTCTCATCAGCAATGTGAGAACCAGTGTGGTGTAGTGGTTAAGAACAGTAGACTTGTAATCTGGTGAACCAGGTTTGCATCTCTGCTCCTCCACATGCAGCTGCTGGGTGACCTTGGGCTAGTTACACTTCTCTGAAGTCTCTCAGCCCCACTCACCTCACAGAGTGTTTGTTGTGGGGGAGGAAGGGAAAGGAGAATGTTAGCCGCTTTGAGACTCCTTAGGGTAGTGATAAAGCAGGATATCAAATCCAAACTCTTCTTCTTCTTCCTCTTCTTCTTCACAATATGCAGAGCAACCATGTAAGCAAAAGTAATGAACACTTTTGAAAAGGATGGAGAAGACCAACAGATCTAGGGTTCAATACAGAAGAGCCAGGGATGAGTCACTCCTTAACAACCTATCAGGGCTACATATATAAATGTTTCCCTATACAGTACAGGGAAAATCTGGCATTTGTTGGTTTTAGTGCCACAATGCAATACAGAAGTAATAATAGTCTGTCAAAGTGCTAGCCTTTCCCAATGATCCAGAGACTTTCAATATGAAAAATTCACCTTTGCAACTAGGATTTCTCCTGCCATGTCCTACAAGCAGTCGGAGATGTATTTGTGTTTTTAAGAATAAACTACGTTCCTTACACCGTGCATTTCCTGGAGCAAATCTGAGCTCATTGAAAGTGCAAATGGCAATGAATCAGGAACCACCCGCTGCTCATAATAATAACACTTCCTATAATTTGCATGATAAAATTCTATTGATTTTCGATAGCATTTTTTTCCAGAACAGATTCATGACACCCAAGCTATGCAGAAGGATAATAAATTATTTTGCCATGTTCCAAACTGATGAGAGTCGTGAATTCTGATTCACTTGCATTCAATCCCAAACAAAAGCACAGAACCTTGTCTAAGAGTGCAATGAAGCAAAGATACCCAGGAAATACTAACAATTTTTAGATATATGTAAATTGAATTAATAACTCATTCAAAAAGGTTTGGTTAAACCTAGGGGAAGAAGCTGCTGCAGAAGCCACGATTAGCATGTTATGCTGTGGGCTGATATTGAGGATGTAATATACATCAAGGATAGCCAACACAGGGTCCTCCAGATGTTGGATTCCTGCTCTAATAAGCCCCAGCCAGCATGACCAATGGTCAGGAATTATGAGAGTTGCAGTCCCATAACATCTAGAGCAGGCATCCCCAACCTGTGGCCCTCCATATGTTCTGGCCTACAACTCCCATGATCCCTAGCTAACAGGACCAGTGATCGGAGACGATGGGAATTGTAGTCCAAAACATCTGGAGGACCGAAGGTTGGGGATGCCTGATCTAGAGGGCATCACAGTGGCTAATCTTGCTATATACATTTACCTTTGAGTAATTTCAATTAAGCCCAGTGAGTCTTGCTACTGGATAGGCATGCATAGGAGAGTGCAGTAAGGTCCTACAAGATGAAGTTTAGACTTGTAACAGAAAATGCAGAGAGGAAAACAACCAAACTCTTCTTTTCAAAAACAGTTTTCCTGGTTCTGAAGTCTACCGTGTTTGGGATTTGTTGGATGCCTGCACAGGTCAGCTTCATTTATCCAAATAGCCTGGGAGATAACTACAATATTCGATCATAGCTTCAAAGAGATGGGAGGCAATTTTTGAAGGATTACACTAACATGGGGATACATAGGCGGACCCAGTGAGCTCTGATGCCGAGAAGTTGCAAATGTGCAAGGTTCAGATAATGGGGATTATTTTCTGTTTGAGATGCAGCTGAGCTGATACTCAAAGCAAAGAATTTCATGAGTTCACAAAGTGGGAATTTGAATTCTCACTTGCATTATGGAACTTTCTTTGACTCTATGGTAAATGGTTCATGAGGCCTAACCAAAACCCGTCATTCTTGCCTTTGCTCTGCATAAACTGTCACTTTAAGTTCACTATTGCTGCTACAGTTTAGCTTCTACAACAAGCGTAGCCTATACCGGAGTTAATTATCTGTTGAACTAGTAAGCGAAAATTGTAACACCACAAGAAACTGAATTAATTTGTTGGTTATTCAGTTCTTTCCATGAAAGTTTTCATGTGTGTGTGTGTGTGGACTCGTCAATAGCATGCGTGGAATTCATTATCACACAAATATTAACATTCCTTATGCACCAGTATTTCAGCTAGAAAGATGGAACATGCACCCCTTTTCCTCTGCCCATGTACTCCTAGCCACTTCAGGGGAAAATTTCAGGGGAAACAGGGAATGGGGGAGGGGAGGGGAGTGGAGAAAGACCCACTGCATGAATGGAAGTTGTTGTGCAGGATTTCCACTGACAGGACTAATCAGGTGAGTCCCGCCCATATGGGCAGGATGGCGCTTCCAGCTTTTATGCCTCGCCGGCTGCGAGGTTACATGTCCAGCCAATGCCCTCTCAGTCTGCGAGGCACACCCCCCAGAAGAGGCCATCCATTGGCTAATTTGGAATGCGGCAGTCAGCAGAAACTCAAACCAGCTGTCCAGGTGGCCAGGGGGAATTCCCCCAACGGCTGCCTGGCCATGTGGACTGTGTTCTCACAGCCAGGGATGGCAACCAAGCACAAGAGCCCACAAGAGCTGCCCACCAGGAGGAAAGGGTAAGGCTACATTCAAGTATTATGAGAGAGGAAACTTCTCCCTATCCATTCTCTGCACATCATGCATGAACTTAAGCACCTCTAACATCTTCCCCCTTACTCTCTTTTTCCCCTAAACTAAAAAGCCCCAAACACTGTAACCTTTTCTTATATGGGTATCACTCCTGATCCTTGGCGACAGTGGCTGCAGTTTTCTGACCCTTTTCTAGGTCTACAATTTCATTTATGAGATGAGGTAACCCGAATTCTACACAGTATTCCCAGTGTGGCTGCACTATTTCATTATGGCAGTCTGGCACCTATCAGAGATAAAGGAGAAGGGGAAAGGGTAGGGGGGGGGAGGAAACTGGTCCATTTGCAACCAGATGTCCTTGTGTTGAATACAAAGTGGGTGGCAGGTGCCACAAGCAAACCGAACTGCTTAGGGAAAAAGCAAGTGAGACATTGATAGAGCATCCACTAGGGGTGAGTGAATTTGTCAGCATCAGCTTCTCTCACTTTCTCATTCTTCTAATCTTAAATTTAGTTTCCACATAATTTTTTTTGGGGGGGGGGGTTAAGTCCTCGTGAAAATTCATTGGCATTACTGTGTGAATTTCTCCTAATATACATGTTTTTATTCTGCAAATTTGTGTAATTTAATGCAATTTGTATGCTATTTTCACTAAAATATGCACTTTTCTGCGCAGTATACGCCAGTATGTGCATTTCTGTATAGAGAACGACTCTGCAAAATTTGTAGAAGTATGAATTATGAAGGGTTGCTGTGTTTCAGTTCATGTAATTTCAGAAAGTGCAAATTTAGTAGATTTGCCTTTAAATTTATCTCTGCTCCCTTGCATTCACTCACCTCTACACGGCTCATCTCTGGACACTTCTGTGGCTCTTCTATTTTGCACAGCTAAATAGTTATGTCTGTAAGGCAGCCTTGCTTTCTTTCTGATTGTGAAATACAGAAGGACTCTGGCTCAAACATGTGTGGGTAATATTATGACTTGTAAGCACTAAGTGCCACATTGATTTTGACATTTTTAATCTCTCAAGCTAAAGTTCAGCCTAATTAAGCTACAGTTAATATTCATGGTTCCCCCCTATTTTCTAAATACATCTGAGTTTTGCCCTAGGTTTTTAGAATCTCATATATACTATTGAAGTGAGGTTAGAAAAGATAAATGCCATGAATAAAAATATGTGTATTCATACTGACACTCCCAGTATAAATGAGAGATGGGAAGGGGATTGGAGGAGAACCTGCTTTTGAAGTGAGGTTTGGGGGGGAACCACCATAAATAAAAATATGTGTATTCTTAATGACACCCCTGATATGTATAAGAGATATTTTAGGATGAGTGGGACTTTTTGAAGAGTTCTGGGGAGTGCTAACTATTGGTGTATGGACAGCAGCACTTACCCTCATGTATCTGCAAGTGAGCATGGGGCTTTCCTAATGTTTGAAGAGCTGAAAATGCTATTTAGAAATGCCAGTTGCAGCAATGCAAAGCACTTTGCGCACAAGATTGTCCCCCAAAAGAGCTTCCTGAAGTGACCACATGGCATGGCATGGTCACTCCGGGAAGCCCTGGCAGACTGGAATTATATCAGTAAAGAGTCCTGCAGTGCTGTGAAGAACTACAGGTCTTTGTTAGACAGTGTTAGGACAAATGAAAAGAGCGGTCGTCCACCTCAGGGCCGGCTCGCCCATTGGCTCTAGTGGCGCGGGGCGCCTGGGTGTTGAGGGGTGCCCCAGCAAGTGGAGGAGCTGCGTGGCGGCCTCCCTTTTCCCTCCTCTGAGTCTTGCAGGCCAGCCAGCCGCGCCGCTCAGGGGAGAGCAGGGAACAGGGGCACTAGGACCCTGTTCTGCTCTGCAGCGCCAGGGTCATCCCATACCCCGGCGCTGCGTTTCATTGGTAGAGGCGATGCCACATGGCAGCAGCTCTACCAATGAAACGCAGCGCCCTGTTGGCGGGAAGCAAAGCAGTGCCCTGTTGGCGCAAGGAAACGGCCAGGAGGCCTCCTGGCACTGCCCAGACCCACCCGGGCCCTGCAGCCCATCCACGGAAGCAGGGAGGCCGTGTGGACCCAGCAAGTGCCAGAGTCGCGGGAGACGGCCGGGAAGGTCACGGCGTGGCCCAGGCCCACCCAGGCACCCCAGCTCACTTGGAGAAGGGAGGAAGGCCACGCAGAGCAGCGGCGCTTCCTCCCCCACTCAATCTGGCATCTCCAGCCCCACGGGAGAGAGACAGGGCCATGAGAAGCTGCTGGGCGGCCTCCGGCACAGCGCAGCCCTGCTGTGAGGTGCAGGGGCCGCAGTGAGGCTCCCCCCGCCGCCTGGCACGCAGGCCCTAATGCTGTGCCAGGAAGGCTCTCCCCACTGGCTCCATCCATGGCGCGCCCATCTAGAGAGCCAGTGTGGTGTAGTGGTTAAGAGCGGTAGACTCGTAATCTGGGGAACTGGGTTGGCGTCTCCGCTCCTCCACATGCAGCTGCTGGGTGACCTTGGGCTAGTCACACTTCTCTGAAGTCTCTCAGCCCCACTCACCTCACAGCATGTCTGTTGTGGGGGAAGAAGGGAAAGGAGATTGTTAGCCACTTTGAGACTCCTTTGGGTAGTGATAAAGCGGGATATCAAATCCAAACTCTTCTTCTTCATCTAGCCTCCGCTGCCGGCGGGAGGGCTCCAGGAAGCCCCGAGGCCTTCTGGCACGAGCGCCTCCAGGGAAGGTAAGAGCTTCCTTTTCCCTTTTTTTAAAAGAGGAAGGGTGGGGGGCGCCCAAGGGATCCCTGCACCAGGGCGCCTGATGAGCTTAAGATGGCCCTGATCCACCTCATTCAGTTTCATTTCACTCTTGTCCCACCCTTCAGATTTCTTTGCACTTTGCTTTGCGCTGCTTTCAAATGGTTGAAATCTAAGACTATCTGAAGGTGTAGAAGCACACTGGAAAAAATCTATCATCACAAGCCAGGATCTGCTTTAGGACTTGCAGCATTTCCTTTCCTTTTCAGTTGTCTTTTTCTGTCTCCTATTAAAACTTTCCCTTCAGATTTAAAAAGGCTAAGGTGTGTTGCTAAAAGGTAATTCTGAATTTATGCTTTTTGTAATTAAGCAGAGCATACGTCTTTTTATTCTTCTTCTTCTTCTTTTGAAGCATAATTAAGAGAGAGGTGCAATGCAGGCTGACTCCCAGCATATGCATGTTTTCATAACAGAGCTCTAATTATGTTTTCAGTGACACAATGATGAAAATCTTTTTCACTCCCAAGTGCTAACATAATAATGCTTTGCACTTATCAAGCACCTCTCACCCGAGGGACACGAAAAGGAATCAAGTGTGCTCAAACTGCATCCTGGTGCATCACAGGCATTAATCAATTAATAATAATAATAATAATAATAATTTATTATTTATACCCCGCCCATCTGGCCGGGTTCCCCCAGCCACTCTGGGCGGCTTCCAAAAAAAAAACAGAAATTCTAAAATACAGAAATCCATCAAACATTAAAAGCTTCCCTAAACAGGGCTGCCTTGAGATGCCTTCTAAAGGTCTGGTAATTGTTCTCTTTGACCTCTAGTGGGAGGGCATTCCACAGGGTGGGTGCCACTACCGAGAAGGCCCTCTGCCTGGTTCCCTGTAACTTGGCTTCTCGTAATGAGGGAACCGCCAGAAGGCCCTCAGAGCTGGACCTCAGTGTCCGGGCAGAACGATGGGGGTGGAGACGCTCCTTCAGGTATACCGGACCGAGGCCGTTTAGGGCTTTAAAGGTCAACACCAACACTTTGAATTGTGCTCGGAAACGTACTGGGAGCCAATGTAGGTCTTTTAGGACCGGTGTTATGTGATCTCGGCGGCCGCTCCCAGTCACCAGTCTAGCTGCCGCATTCTGGATTAGTTGTAGTTTCCGGGTCACCTTCAAAGGTAGCCCCACGTAGAGCGCATTGCAGTAGTCCAAGCGAGAGATAACTAGAGCATGCACCACTCTGGAGAGACAGTCAGTGGGCAGGTAGGGACTCAGCCTGCGTACCAGATGGAGCTGATAAACAGCTGCCCTGGACACGGAGTTGACCTGTGCCTCCATGGACAGCTGTGAGTCTAAAATGACTCCCAGGCTGCGCACCTGGTCTTTCAGGGGCACAGTTACCCCATTCAGGACCAGGGAGTCCTCCACACCCGCCCGCCTCCTGTCCCCCACAAACAGTACTTCTGTCTTGTCAGGATTCAATCTCAATCTGTTAGCCGCCATCCATCCTCCAACCGCCTCCAAGCACTCACACAGGACCTTCACCGCCTTCACTGGTTCTGATTTAAAAGAGAGGTAGAGCTGGGTATCATCAGCATACTGATGGACACCCAGCCCAAACCCCCTGATGATCTCTCCCAGTGGCTGCATATAGATGTTAAAAAGCATGGGGGAGAGGACAGAACCCTGAGGCACCCCACAAGTGAGCGCCCAGGGGTCTGAACACTCATCCCCCACCACCACTTTCTGAACACGGCCCAGGAGGAAGGAGCGGAACCACTGCATGACAGTGCCCCCAGCTCCCAAGCCCTCTAGACGGTCCAGAAGGATGTTATGGTCGATGGTGTCAAAAGCCGCTGAGAGATCCAGCAGAACAAGGAAACAGCTCTTACCTTTGTCCCTAGCCCGCCGGAGATCATCGACCAGTGCGACCAAGGCAGTTTCAGTCCCATGATGAGGCCTGAATCCTGACTGGAAGGGATCCAAATGGTCCGCTTCTTCCAGGCGTGCCTGGAGTTGTTCCGCAACCACTCGCTCAATCACCTTGCCCAAGAATGGAAGATTTGAGACTGGGCGATAGTTGGCCATATTGGCCGGATCTAAAGATGGTTTTTTAAGAAGCGGTTTAATAACCGCCTCTTTCAGCGGGTCTGGGAAGGCTCCCTCATGGAGAGAAGCATTTACCAACCCGCGAAGCCCATCGCCCAGCCCTTCCTGGCTAGCTTTTATAAGCCAGGATGGGCAAGGATCAAGGAGACAGGTGGTTGGTTTCATTCGTCTAAGCAGCCTGTCCACATCCTCGGAGGTAACAGATTGAAATTGATCCCACAAAACTTGACTAGACAGGACTCTAGCACTCCCCCGCCCCGGCCCTGCTCCCACGGTGGAGTCTACCTCTTCCCGAATCTGAGCGACTTTATCTGCAAAAAACTTTGCAAAATCATTGCAGGAGATCATGTGGCCCGTACTGGGCCCGGATGGAGCAGGTGGTTCCGCTAAATTGCGAACCACCTGGAAGAGTCTCCTGCTGCTGTTTTCTGCAGATGCGATGGAGACGGTGAAGAAGGTCCTCTTCGCCGTCGCCATTGCCACTTGGTAGGCTCGAAGTTGAGCTCTAGCCCGTGTCCGGTCTGATTCAAAATGAGTTTTCCGCCACCGGCGCTCTAGCCGTCTCAACGACTGTTTCATTGCCCTCAGCGCCGGGGAAAACCACTAGAATCAAAGCACTACAAAACAGAATTAAGAACTAGAATCAAAGCACTACAAAACAGAAGTTGTCAAATTCCCTTGACTAATTTCCCAAACTCTTCTCCCTCCCCAACCTGCAAAAGCAGCAGACATTTTTTTCTGCCATTTTGGGGGTAACAAGAGAATTTCAGTGAAATTCCTAGGCTGGGTGTGGTGCTTGGTGCTGGGCGATTATGTTAATAACATTACAGGATGGCTGGTGTTTTTTTTCTTTTAACCTAAAAATAAATAAATTGCTGTTTGGCATTTCCACAAGCAGCTTCTCTTGGTATCACACTTCCTGACATAGCATACTCCCATGAACATTTCCGCAATTGTGGCAGCCAGGCAGAAGTCAGAGTGCCAGGGAACAGTTTGGGGATTTTTTAAAAGTTCAAATGGAAGAGTAGCTGTCAACCACGTAATATTAAAGTAAGCACTTGGTGCCAAACCCTCCACCACCACCCTTCCTCAAAATTCAGCAGAATTATTTTTTCTCTTCTCAATTTGCAGGGGGGATTCCTTCTCACCCCTAGGGCCAAAAAGACTCAGAGAAATTTATTGGCTCAGCAGTACTGTGGTTACAATCTACAGTTAAGCAATGAGGTGATGTTTAGTCAAGACCTTAGTTTACAAAGTCCACCAGCTTTGGGAATGCACCTTCAATCTATCTCTCACAGTCTGTGGTTTTCCAGAAACACTGTGGGCTAAGCAGCTTATGCATTTGAAGAGAGGGTCTTAAATGTTGTTCCAGTGAACGAAGTGGTGGTAATCAGAAAAGGAACCAGAGTCAGATAAAAATCAAATAAATTGGAATCAATGCATAATTTGATTTCAAACTCAGCAACTACAGAAATATAAAAATAGCAGAATGTATGACTGAAAAATGATAGGACATTTTAGAAAAAAGAAAAAGAAAAGAATCACTAAGGGGGTTGTGGTCTTTGGGAACACTGCTTTGAATTGAGATTTCCCCAAGTCTTGCTGAAAATGTTCTGCATTTTGCTGTCCCAAGTTTCTCATCTCTTGCTATCCCTTGAAACAAATTTATCCTTTGTTTCCATTTCTGAATCTCGCATCCAACCCCCTTCAGACTGACAATACATTTCACATTAGGCCGAATATTCACAAAAGTGAACTGCCTGCCATCATTTGAATGATGAACCCTCAGACATCCTAGTCACGGCTGTTGGAAGTTGGTGCTCTGTGGACCTTAGGATGCATTAAAGATGGCAGGATGGAAAGTCCTAATTGCCTTTTCCAATGGCTGGCATAAATCAGCTGCCTCCCTACAGAGGGACTATAATTTTGGAGACAGCAGCCTGATGTCACGTCTGACCCATTCTTCATGTTAACTTCTAGTTGTCCCTGCCTCTTTTTATAGTGTACTCAGTAAAGAATGGAGCAGTGCTTTATTATGACTCACCCATCCATCTTTATTATTATTAATGATGAAATATGGAGACCAGGATGCTAATGAGCCTAAACTCCCTCTTGTTAGTTTATTTTTCTTCTCCCTTCAGATTGTCACCTCAGAGTAAATTGCTTTTTGCAGCATTGTTGTCAGGCAACATTGTTCAGACCTCGTTCTTATTCCCCACCCACAAACAGATACCCACAGACCTTCAACTTACTTTTAAACCTTGTTTAAAAGTATTAAACACCAATGTGTATTATGTAAGAAGTGTGCAGTGACAGAATTATATATAGGAACCCAATTTTTATTCACTGATATAATTGTGTATTCCCAAGTTTATTTATACTACCAGTGTGGATCATAATTGTGTGCTGTGCCAGAATAACATATGGGGACCAAATTTTTATCACGCTTGGTTCTGATATTTGTCAATTCCCAAATTTATTATTGCTACTATTATTTTTGTAACAATAGTAAAAATATATAGGTTTCATTGATTTTTACCTTTTAGACTTGTCGTAATGCAACCCAACTGAGCCATTTTTGCTGATGTCTAAAAAAATTATAGTTTGCACTTTGTGAAATTCACTCTAGCATTGCCTGATTCCCTGCTCTGCTGCCACATGGCAGGAAGATTTGATTTTGCCAGAGGGGAAAAAAAATTCAGGTCAAGTGTAAGGCTCATAGCAGTGAAGGAAACAGATTTTTGACCTAGAGGTTACACCTTCAATATCATATATACTTCCCCAGGTGTTTTAGACTTGCACAGCTTTGTGTTTCCAAAGAAAACTTGATTGAAGGAGGAACGTGATTATGTATATAGAAATCCAATTCCCCTGTAGAGTTCTATACCAAAAACTCAGCGGAACCCCCCTTTCTTTATTAAACAAACTAGAAAAAACATACTTTACACAGCAAACTTCATCTAGATTCGTACTGGGAAATTTCTGCTTGAACCCAAAAAACAGTATCCACCATAGAGAAGAAATGAGGTTAACAGCACACATAGAGTGCCATCCTTGGCAAGATTACTCAAATATTCTCATTGAGTTCAATACTCCTAAATAGGGATGCAAGAAGGCGTTTTCTATCCTGCCTTGTATTCATCACATGCAGAACTGTTTCCATTCTGCTGCAGTTTGTATTCCACCGAAAACCACAGTATTCATCTTGCTGTTTGCTGTGGTGAAATTATGTCATTTATGTTGTTGTTGTTGTTGTTGTTAAGTCGTTTAGTCGTGTCCAACTCTTCAGGACCCCATGGACCAGAGCACACCATGGGGGGTTTGTCATTGCTTTTCTTCCAAGACGCAGGCGTCTTTTAATTTCGTGACTGCTGTCACCATCTGCATTGATCATGGAACCCAAGAAAGTAGAATCTCTCACTGCCTCCATTTCTTCCCCTTCTATTTGCCAGGAGGTGATGGGACCAGTGGCCATGATCTTAGTTTTTTTTGATGTTGAGCTTCAGACCATATTTTGCGCTCTCCTCTTTCACCCTCATTAAACAGTTCTTTAATTCCTCCTCACTTTCCCCCATCAAGGTTGTGTCATCAGCATATCTGAGGTTGTTGATATTTCTTCCGGCAATCTTAATTCCGGCTTGGGATCCATCCAATCCAACCTTTCGCATGATGAATTCTGCATATAAGTTAAATAAGCAGGGAGACAATATACAGCCTTGTCGTACTCCTTTCCCAATTTTGAACCAATCAGTTATTCCATATCCAGTTCTAACAGTAGCTTCTTGTCCCACATAGAGATTTCTCAGGAGACAGATGAGTTGATCAGGCACTCCCATTTCTTTAAGAGCTTGCAATAGTTTGCTGTGTTCGACACAAATGCTTTTGCGTAGTCAATGAAGCAGAAGTAGATGTTTTTCTGGAACTCTCTAGCTTTCTCCATAATCCAGCACATGTTTGCTATTTGGTCTCTGCTTCCTCTGCCCCTTCGAAATTCAGCTTGCACTTCTGGGAGTTCTCGGTCCACATACTGTAATTTATGTCATCTACATAAATTACATTATTCTATCCCATTCATTTCAGCGCAACTGAAACACAGTGTGCACTGTGGAGGGGGGGGTTAATGTAATCAATTGCATATCAGTTGTGTGCTGAAAACAACAACAGTGAATGCCGATTGTATTTACAGTACTGGTTGAATTTCCATTCTCCTGGAATAAGCAATTGATGCTCCTGTTTCCATTTTCATCAGAATTTTCCAGTACCCATACTCCCAGGTAAGTGTGCATCATGCTGAAGCCTCCAATTAATAATTATGAATAAAGTAGTGTGATTGAAGCGCACAGGACTTTATTTTGCTGTCAAAACAACCATCAATTTTTATTTATTAATTTAATATATTTTTAATGCAGTTCTTCTGTAAAACCTCCAAGTGTCTGACAGTGGAGTAATAAAACAAGAAAAGGATAAAGAAGGGGAGAGCAGCTGAATAGATAAAACAGTAAAAAAATAAAATAAAAAGTCAGTCGTTAAAAACAGCCCATTAAATTCAACAGAATGGATGGAATATACAGCAACCTTACACTAGGTGATGAAAAGTCTAGGCAACTAAAAGATCACTGCTTCTGTCACAATGACATCACAATGGGGGTCTTTTTAATATCTTAAAAAGTATATTACGATCAGATGCTTGAAGGGGTTCTACATTTCAAGCATCTGGTGAAATTCCAGTCAAACACGGTGCCTTTTTTTTTAACCGTGGTGTGTATGTCATATCTAACTTACATATGATATATTTAGTAAGCTTCTTATTAGGATATTTTATTATTATAGGATATTTATTTATTTATTTATTTATTTATTTATTTATTTACTTATTCACATTATTGCTAACCTACCCTTCAATGCAAGCGGTCCCAAGGTTGGTTATGGTAAACCAGTTAAAGAGCCGATAAAAATAAACAAACAGCAGCAGCTAATGCAGTGATAATATAGATCACAAACCAGTCCAAGCTCTAATACCTAATAAATGGTTGAATGAATGAATATTTATTTTTATTTATTAAATTTATATACCACCTTATACTTGTAGATTTCAGGGCGGTTCAGAACATAAATATGTCTTGCAATAAAGGTTAAAAAGAGATTGTAATCAAATCACTGAGCTTCTCCATTCCTATTAGTGATCTTCTAGTGTTGACTTTTTAAATTTCTTTATTCATTTCCCATTTCTCAATATCAATGCAACCATTCAAAACATTCCGTTCTTCTTCATTACAAAATATATTATAGCCTGCCACACTAAGACAGACAACCATAATTTCCAATCCTCATTACAATTTGACTCTCCCAAGAAGGGACACTCTTGCTTCAGCTGCTGTATAACTATGAGAAGAGTCAAAATAGCTTACCTTAACCAAATCTTCTTAAAGGCATTAGGTACAGATTGTTCATTAGTCAATATATTTGTGAATGTTATATGTTGAGTTGTTGATAGCTGTTTTTGTTGCAGGCAAAAACTCTAAGCTGAAAAGTTTCTTCCTGTTTCACTTTGCATGGCATGTTGTACAAGAGCTGATGTGAAGGGGTTTTGTTTATTCATAAAACTTTTACTTCTTGTTAGTGCTGCTTCACTGTACTCCATAATAAATGTGGCTGGTAGCAGCTGGTAAGGAAAAAGTGCAAGGCACATGACCTATAAAATATTAGTCAGCAGTTTTGCTGGAGTCATGTAGTGTTGCTTCTTAGCATTTCAACAGAAAAAAAAATCATTGATGGGTGGACTGAAACATCTTCTCTTATTTATATTCAAAAATTCAAATGCAAGGTCCAGTTTGATAGCAGGAAATACTATTTAGGAATCATCTCATGCAGAGCTCTAAGATAGTTGTTAGTCATAATATTCTTACTACTAGTTGGTTCTCCCACAATATGTTGACTTAAAGTAGGAGCGGCCAACACAGTGTCCTCCAGGTTTTGAGAACACGAGAACAGGCCTTCCCTACAGTGGCTCAAATGATTAAGTGTATTCTGCTGTTTGGATTGTCATTTTATGAACTCACATGTTATAAAGAAACCAGACAATAATTGAGATTGTCATTCACTTGACCAGATGCTGTATAGTCACAAAATTGATTATATGAACACAGAATCAATCTAATGTTTTCAATATGTACATTTTTAACTTTCAGGTTTTTAAAAATACAGTTTCAGCATGAAGGCTTGTTTTACTCTTCTTTAGTTTTCTGTGGAAGAAAATGACACAATGAAGACATTTTGATAGAAAGAGCTACTTTTCCTAGGAGCATCCATTACAAATGGGGAAACTGCATTATGCAGGATGTGACTGGATAGACAGGTGCACATGTGGTTATTTGACCTGCACCTGTCAGTAAATGCTTACATAAATCTTCTTTTATTTCTTTATGGAAACATAAGCTCCATGACTGAAAATGCAGCAAATGGAGTCCTTGGTGGGATGTTGGATTGAGGCGGTAGGAAGGAAGATGGACTGTCTAGGCCCATTTGTCCTTCTAGAGACAAAGGTATGTGCTTACAAGTCACTGTTTAAATCCAATTCCTCCTTTTGTTTAAATCCAATTCCTCCTTTTGTAGTATCACTTCATACTATGGATGGAGGGCAATTTACTTTGGTTTGCCATTTTAAAAAACCCCAATGTGCAAATGGGATAAATTGAAGATTAGGAAAATGAGAAACTGTCAGAATCTGAAAATGATGGATTTCTCAATCCCTACAGCGAATTCTAAAAATACATTTTAAAGACAGGACATTTTCCTAGTAAAGTTTGATACAGAATTGTTTTGTAAATTCTTCTGATTCCACAGAAGGCTCTAACAGCTTTAAAGTCTTATATAGTATGAAGAATTGCCTTTCTGTAAGTATAAAGCTTGTATTGTTGAAACCAGCAGGTGAGCAGTGTTCATATTAAAGTTGGTTCAAAATATTATTTCCCTCAATATATTCAATAATTGCTTCATGGGACTCATCATTGGTAACAATAAGTCCACTTCATGTGTTCTTCATGTACATGAATATGCAGGAGAGGGAAGTGTGAAGAAAAGTAGGCTAGCTGTGCCCTCGTTGCCATCCCAATTGCCCTGAAATGCATGGAAGGATATGGAAAATCATGGAAACAGGCTTTTAGCATACATGGAGCCTCTGGAAGAAAGCTATTGTTTAAGGAAAGTCATAACATTTTGATCAAAAAACAGCCACCAGATTTGACCATCCTTCTATCTGAAGACTTGAAAAGAAATTGTAAGGATGTGGCAAAATTCCCACTAATTTAAAACAGGGGCTGAAATGCTTTTCAAGTGGCCAAACTATATGCTACTGTTAACTGTAATGAGCTGAGGTGCCCTCTAACTTTGTAGCCTTATGGCTTTCATAAGGGGTTCCCTTTTTGAGAAATCTTCAGGGTGTCTGTATTAAGGAGTGATGAGTTCAGGCACTGTGGAAAGGGATTATATCCCCACATTGTTGAGGTAACTAGGCACATTCTATCTCTTCTGGCACTGGGCTGCAGTGTCAGCACCTAACAGGAAGAGAGGAAACAGATCCTTGGTGGAAGAAGAAACAGTAGGTGGTACCTAGCACTAGTCTACTCAAAGTAAACCCATTGAAGCTAATAAACATGACTTGTCTCCAAGTTTCCATTTTTACCCCACAAACTTTTCACTGGTGGAAATTCAGCTCAATATTACATTGCCCCTGGATGACTTTAAAAGAGGACAGATTTATGGGTGAGACTATCAGTAACTACAAGCCACGGTGACTATGCTTTGCCTCCACTTTTGGAGGCAACGTGCCAATTGCAGTGAACCATGAATGGAGAGACTGAATTCCTGCTTGTGGACCTCCCATAGGCATCTAGTTGGCCAACGTGGAACTTGCTGCTGGACAAAAATGGTCCATCAGACTTTTCTTATATTCTGTTACTTTGAATCTGCAGCCACCCACTTCCCCAGGTTTCTTCTCTGTAAATCCCAGTAATGCTTAAAATAGGTGTGAGATATTATATCATGACACCTAGTATTTCTTTCTCTCCACTCTACTTTGATTAATGTCATTTGCAAGGTGTGTGTAAACTGGAGAGCAGTGGCATCACACCATGCATCAAATGGAATGTTACCAAGAGTTGCATGAAGGGAGACATAGGGATGAGATGTAGGGGCCCTGGCAGCCTAATATTTGTAATGTGTAGTTTGACCATATGGATCTGCTCATCAGTCCACCCACTTCTATGAATGGCTGTGTACAATGCAGCCTCATAGGCACAGCTTGTTCCTATGGAAACCAGAGAAGATGATTCAGAAGGGTTAACATTTGCAGTTGTGCCTTTCATTGCTTAGCCCTAAAGTTGGATTTTTTTTCTTTGAAACTGTAAGCCTCTTTAATTAATGGGTTTGTATAATTTGTGAGAACATGGTCTACTTTGTCTGCACAACATTAATTAAAGAATACATCAATTAGGAAAAGAACACAGGTTGTAATATTACCAGTACTAATAGTTTCTCCACATGGCTGGCTCTTAATAGATGTGGTGGAAATTAAGAATTAGGCATTTTATCAATTTTCACAGACAAGGGTCCCCATCCCCCCCGACACACAAAAATCTTTTTTATTTCCTTGAAATATGTTTGCTTAGAATCCATTTTACTTTAAATGTTTTCCACATCTTGTAAATTGTATGTTTCTACTCATTGTGTTTTTCTGAAAAGCAAATAAAGCTCAATTTATTCATTTTTAGTAATATCCATAAATAGAATGGAGGTTTGGGAGTTTCCAGGCAGGCTGCTTATTTGCACAAAATGTGATTGTTATCGATGACATTTTTGCTACAGTTATCCTGATACTTTTTTTAACTGCAAAAGGTCTGATAAGAAAAGTGATGGAAAATTGACCGGAAAGTGCTGGATGACAACCACCAGCTGGCAACATCATATAGCCTCTGCACAAACATATCAGTACAAACACTCAATAAACAGCTGGTCTGGAATCTCCCTTTCCATCTCATAGTTTGCAAAGATATAAAACCCATCCTGATACGGATACTGTTTAGCAATGCAATACATGATGTATCAATTACACAAAACACTTCATATATTATCTGAGTAATCAATACAATTTGTATTAATTATTTCTTAAATTTGTGTATTGTACTGCCTTTCATCCATAGATCTCAGGGTCGTTCGATAATTTCATATGGTCATTCAATATAATTATCCACACTCCTCAAATGAGATACTGATGCTGAGAAGTATCAATGGCTTTCCTTAAGCCAGCGGTCCCCCCAAACTAAGGCCCGGGGGCCGGATGCGGCCCAATTGCCTTCTAAATCTGGCTCGCAGACAATCAACATGTTTTTACATGAGTAGAATGTGTCCTTTTATTTAAAATGCATCTCTGGGTTATCTGTGGGGCCTCCCTGGTGTTTTTACATGAGTAGAATGTGTGCTTTTGTTTAAAATGCATCTCTGAGTTATTTGTGGGGCATAGGAATTCGCTCATTTTCCCCCCAAAATATAGTCCGGCCCCCCACAAGGTCTGAGGGACAGTGGACCGGCCCCCTGCTGAAAATGTTTGCTGACCCCTGCCTTAAGCCATCTAGTCAGTTTGTGGCTGATGTAAGGTTTGACCTGCAGACACTATTCCTTGGTTGTGCTGGTTCCAAATTGTGGCTTTAACTTCTGCTTGTTGACCTCTAGGAAGTAAGCTTTTGAAGAGTGTTTTCAAGAAAAAAGTTTAGGCCCTGGCAAGAAATTATTGTGGCTGAGTTGAGGCATCTTCAAAAATAATTGTATTATTTTATCTTTCTTTGTAAACTGCTTTGAGGGTGTTTGTGTGTTTTACAATCAAGCAGTGTATAAATTTTATGAAAGAAATAAACTAACTGCTTTGCAGCACATGCATAAAAGTTATTTAACATCAATTAATGTCCCTTTGGGGACCCAGGTGGCGCTGTGGTTAAACCACTGAGCCTAGGGCTTGCTGATCAGAAGGTCGGCAGTTCGAATCCCTGTGACGGGGTGAGCTCCCGTTGCTCGGTCCCAGCTCCTGCCAACCTAGCAGTTCGAAAGCACGTCAAAATGCAAGTAGATAAATAGGAACCGCTACAGCGGGAAGGTAAACGGTGTTTCCATGTGCTGCTCTGGTTTGCCAGAAGCGGCTTTGTCATGCTGGCCACATGACCTGGAAGCTGTACACCAGCTCCCTCGGCCAATAATGCGAGATGAGCGCGCAACCCCAGAGTCGGTCACGACTGGACCTAATGGTCAGGGGTCCCTTTACCTTTAATGTCCCTTTGACCGCAGTGAATAACATGCCTAGTCAAGCAGTCTTTTGTTTGCTGTGTTTGTCTTCTCCCTCTTCAGCAAACATTTGATATATTTACTGTCTCCCACCAAAATCTAAAGTCTTCGCTTGCACACAAGTATGTTTCTTTTGGCGTGCATGTATGAGCTATGGTCTGTGTTTAGTGGTTAACTGGATCTCCCCTTTCCAGGGGTCAATACAGGTCCACCAGAAGTACAACTTTGTGAGCTACAACTACATATGAGCTGGAAGAGAACTCTTGGGAAACCTGCCCCCCCCTGCTGCCCCTCACTGAGAAAGCTCACAAATTGTGAAACAATTTAGAAGTGAGCAGAGCATAGTTCACTAATGTAAAAGTTCTTTACAGACATGGGATAATGCCAGCAGGCCTAATGCGAAGATCCATCATTCTGATTTTTCTCATTGTTCACAACCTGGATTCTACAGAAAGGAGATGGTGAACAGCTCAGCTCACCATTAATTTTGCTTTTTCTGGCTTACCCAAATATACTTTCCTGTGACCTAATTTTATATATCCATTTGACCATTACTTCACTGACCAACACACTTGATTGGACACCAGAAGTGACAGCATCATATGCAGTTGGGCTTGAATATCAACTCCAGTTAATGTCATAGATGTACTAAGGGCTTCATTGCCATGACAGAAACATGTCAAGGAGGAAAAGTTCCCACTGAACAAAAAAGCTTTCAGTGTTTTCTGAGTAAATAAACTGTTTAAACATCATCTATGGTTGTAGAGGTCATATAAAAATAAAGTCAGAACTTTGCCACTTTTGCTAACCCCTTTCTGTTTCAAAATAAGCAGCAGTGTCATCATGTAGGGGCTAGTAGTATTTCTGTCTCTACGGCAAAATGACACAACTATAGTGGCATCAGTAAAACCAAGGACCTGGTTATATTAGAGATGCCTCTGCAGTTCTCCTTATCTGGATTTCTCTCCAGACTTTGGAATTCTGAATGTACTGTTTTGTTTTTTAAAGTGGAACCAATGCACATGAAATTCTTCGTTGTTCCTCTATTGTTGTTGTTGTTACTAGCTGGCCCTGCCACGCGTTGCTCTGGTTATTTGTGTGATTTCCCCTACACTGTGCTGATCCATGACATATCCCTGTGATTCCCCCACTCCTCCCCTCACCCCCGGCTTATCCCTGTAATTCCCTCCTCACCCCCCTCCCTCATCCCTGTGAATCCCCCAACTCTGTCCTGATACATGACCTATTATGCCCCCTCTTCTCCCCACCCCTGGCTTATCCCTTTGGTTTGCCCCCTCTCTTCCCCCTAACCCCCCACTTACCCCTGTGATTTCCCTCCTATCCTCCATCCATCCAACCCCCCCCCCCGGTGACCCGTTCATTTTGCACACAATCATTCCCCCAATGCACGTGTTCTGTAAAATTTTGCCCTGTCCCAACCCTGACTCCCCTACCAATGTGTGTTATGTGAAATAACATTTATTCTACCCAAAGGCACGACCCTGTAAAAGGCCCATATTCAGTTGATTCTATGCTGCGGCCTATTCAGCCCCCCCCCCCATCCTACCTCCACTTGGCAATGTTGGGCCTTGTTGCTGCAAAAGGCCTGTTTTCAGTTGGTTGCTGTGGAATTTTGTGATGTCATCTGGTGGCGCGGCTTTGCAGGCAGCAGTGGGTAATCTGCCTTTCTATTGGTGCTGCTGGAGTCTTCAGAGCTTCTGCTGGTGATGTCTAATTTAGGCACCTCTTTTTGTGTTTAATCATTATTTTAGGTATGAAAGGTTTGCTTTCTGATGGGCATGGAACGTTGTGGCCAAATTTGTTACATTACAGTTCAGCGGTTACGGAGAAAGGCTGTTACATCCGCGTGAGCAATGCCTACATTTTTATATATATAGATGATGAGGATGAGGATGATTTTGTACAGAGTACTGTTCATGCCACCTCTTTCTGTGCCTTCTCTTTTGTATCCTGTGGATTACCATTGATCAAACCTGGCAAAAACAGTTTGATGAGTTTTGCATGCAATAATGCATGTACACATGAGTGTATTGATAAAATCCTGCTCCAAACCACCAAATCATTTGATTGTATCTACATTAGGTGATAGGCGACACAGTCATACTCAAAGTAAACCCATCAAAATCAATGGACTGGAGTATGACTAACTTTGGCTATCACTCATGCAGTCATAACAATATTATTTGTTCCATCGTGCAGGAACGCTTGAGCACATCAGTTTTAAAACATGCAAAAATATTGATTCAATTCTACATACAGTTGCACTAAGCCTACATTTTAGCAGCATTTTATCATTTTATCATTCTTAACACGGGAAGGTGGGAGAAAGATGAATAAATTGAGGGAACTGAGAGCCATGGCTTTCAAGTTGTACTGTACATTAATTTTTGAATTCCCCACTAGGCTATGAAACTCACTGGATGCCAGTCAGCGCCTCTCAGCCTAACCTACCTCACAGGGATTTGTGCCAATTAAATGAGGAGGGGAACCATGTATGCCACCTTGGACAGCTTGGAAAAAAGTGTGGGATATAAATGCAACAAATAAATAAATGATAAATTCTTCTTAAATGAAGTGGAATTTAGGAAGAGTCGACAGGAGAAATCTAAAACAGCCATTCCCACCAGCGCCATCATTCTCATTTGCAATTAAAGTCAGCAGCTTTGGAGAGGCAGTCTGAAGGTTACACTTTTCATTGCGCTAGATGAGAAGTTTCACTGGGATCTTGCCTTTTTGTGGGCACTTTAAATTGTGAACAAAAAAGCAAATTGCAGTAGAATGTTTTTTGGCAAAGTCTTCTGAGACTAGGAAGAAGAGGATGATCGCAGTCTCAGGTAATTTTCTCAGCTGGCTTTGAGCTTGGCAGGATGTGCTTGCAATAAAATAAAATAAAATAAAAGTCCAAACAGATGCACAGTGACTTTTGCCTCAAAGACCAGGTGCTCATTTGTTACTAGCTATGAAGTCATTTTGTTGCTTCACTTCAAATGCCCGAGAGAGGAGGAAAGGGCACAAGTATAATTGACCAAACTCCATTTTGGTATTTTGCTATATCCTCATGAGAAGGCTCTTGAAGTTGAGTCAGGTAACCTTTACAATATGCCAATAATAAATATCTCTAGAGAACAAACACAATAGGTAACATCAACTAGAGAAAGTTGAGTCTCCAGACCTGGCTATTATGAGTATGTATTTTACTCTACTATTTATTTACTTGAGGGGGAAAAAACATTTTAGCTGTGCTTTTCATACCACAGAAATATGAGTGGGGCAACTGACTACATACACATATATGTGCAAAATATGTAACTTGTTGTTGACCTTGTGTTAGAGCAGGGATAGTCAACATTGTGCCCTTCAGACGTTGTTCCCATCTTCCTTGACCATCCTCCTGGAGCCACAAAATTTTGACCATTGCATCTGATTAAAATCAGGGCCAAGCTGTTCCAGTTTGTTCTGTCGCCATCTACTATTGGTCTCCTTTTCTTCTGCTCAGTCAGTTCCAATGGGCAACAGTCACTACTAGTACAATGAGAGAAAGCAATTGCTGCTTTGTTGGCAAATGTTCCTTTGGGTTTTGATTTGGGCCATTTTAAAATGAGGCTGCATTTTAAAACAATTTTAAAATCTAAATTGTATTTTAATCTGCATTTTAATCAATTGTTTTTCTTTCTTTTACATTTTATTGGAATTTTATTGATGTCAGCTGCCCTGAGCCCGGCTCTCACTGGGGAGGGCGGGGTATAAATAAAAATTTATTATTATTATTATAAATTCAGCATCTCTTGAATGCTTATTATTGCTATGAGGGATGTGATCAAACATTGTCTCCCATGCTGGTGTTTTGTTTTCCTAATTATGTTTTAAAATTCATAGCTGGATATTTTTTGTTTGTCAAGAAATATCTTAATATGTCCAGCACTGCTTCTGTGAGACATATCTGTGTGAATACTATTGAGTTAGCAAACATGTATAACAAATTGGGCCTGTTTGAAATTAGGACTAGTTTTGAAGTTTGCTCGCTTTGTACTTGAACCATTGCAGTTGGCTAGTTAAGGAAACTCATATAGCTCTAACCTTTAGTCATCCACAATTCATATTAGATTGGAAAGATATATATTCTCAGAAAAATGAGGTGCTTGTGCATGCATGTGTTAGAAAAAAAAGAAACTATTCCTCACTCTTATGTCATACGTGCCAAATCTGTTCAAACAACAAAGCATTACAAGGTCACTGCACATTCACAGCAAAGAGCAGAGAGAGAATTCAAAACTGACTGGAATGTACCTCAGTCATAGAGGGATCCTAGCAATTGTCCAAGGAAATGTGAGTCTATTCTGCATTCAAGGACAGTTTGTTTGAAACACTGTAACCCATATCTTCTGCAACTCGTTACAGAACTGACTTTACATCCTAAATCTTAGGGAAGTTAATGATTTCATTACATAGTGACTTGCCATTTTACATTTGGGAGATGTTTCACAAGTCTGCTATCATGTGAAAACTGAGAGGAAAAATAACCTCTTATTGATTTGATTTCAAAAATGGTAGCAGGAAAGTATTTGTGAGAACACTTGACTCTGAGAAATGCATTTAGTTTTATGAATTTTCTCTCCTTTAGGTGTTTGTAGAATGGGATGGGGGACCTGTGGCCCTCCAGATGTTGTCTGACCCAACTCACCACCTCTATCATGCATAACCACTGGTCAGGGATCATGGGAGTTGTAGTCTTGCATCTGGAGGGCCACCGTTCCCCACCACTGTTGTAGACAGGGGGGTAAGTTTTCATAACTTCTGAAAGCTTTTGAAAAAGCACTCACCTTTTGGGCTTAGCCCTGGTGCTCATTCAAAGCTCTACCTCTGTATCTAAATGCTTGTGAGTAAACGCAGCAATACGTTATACATTAATGTATCAAAAGGTTCCAGTGAAGTCATGTTTTTAAGCCACAGTTGCAGGTTTTCCATTTATATGCTTTAGTTGCAACTTCACAGACATTGTAGCACATGCATAAACACTCTTACCACCATCGGAGACCTTGAGGCCTTTATTGCTATATATACTATTGCCAGTAAATGTCATCATTTCTCACATCTGGCACATAGTACTATATGCTGTATTCCCATTTTTCAACTGCAAGGTTAGAAAGAGATGACAAAAGGAATAAGTTAAGCAATGTTACTAAATGAAAGTGAGAGCTACAGCAAACAGGGTAGTTTGAAGCTGAAGACAGTGAGAACTACAGCAAACAGCTGGTAGTTTGAAGTTGAAGACATCTTTTCTACTTTTTTAAAAGTTAATTGCTTTTATGAATTATGCTATCCAAAATTTAGATTATCCTATTGAGGAATGGACCCATTTATCCATCCTTTCCTTTCTCTACTGTTCCCTTCTCCCTCCTTCCTTTCCTCTCCTGTCTCATTTTTAAAATACATGTTAGATTTGTAAGCCTACAGACTTTTATCATTTAGTATTTGTATGCATTGCCTAGTGATCTTATATAAAACTGCTTAGAGGTTTTTGTTGATTAACCATCATATGACTCTTGTCAAATAATATCAAATATTAGGGTAGTGATGATGGCCACTAATTTCTGCAGATCTTTCTAAAAACAATTCAGATTTATTTAATGTTATACACACACACACCAATGGCAATAGATAATTAGTCTTACTAAGTGTAACTGGAGATGGGGGGGCGAGGGGTCTGGCCTTGTTTGACCTTTCTTTATTAACAGGAGTCTGAATAATGAATCAGCAGGCAAAACGTTTTATGGTATGGAAGTAAGAGCCTGCAGATCCAACTGTTGTTAAAGGCACAGGAGCAGGGGCCAGTCCAAGGAGTTGACAGTCCTACTGATACAGTTAAGACCTCCCACACTGGCAGTGCTGGCCATAATCTGAGCCATGACTGAGCAGAATAATATAGGACTAAAAGTTTTGTAAGTCTTTCTGGGCTCTTGAGTAGAAGTTGATAAAAATCAGCTGAGCAGAGACAATCATTTTTCAAAGTGCAATCTCGTAGCCAGGAGAAGAACTAGGCAGGGTAGTATGAGAGGGAGGGAGAGGAGAGATCTCCAGCCTATAAGCCACTAAGCCTAGAAGCTGATAGTATACAGATTCTATGCCTTCAAGGAAACACAGTATTTCATGACACTTTAGGATCTAATTTTATCTTAAGCTGCAGTAGTGAAGTTCCATCACAATCTTCTCCAGGGCATAAAAGGGGAGAGTCCTTTAATCCAGGCAATATCCCACAGTACCTTTCCAGATTACCTAGCCTAACATTACCAAGGCGAACATGTCATTTTAGTGATGTTAGTAGTTATTGGCTCTCTGATTTCCTAAAAGCCATAGGTAGCATTCTAGTCTAGAGTATTGTATGTATCTCTTGAGCATCATCAAGAGACAAGTGTAAAGTGAACTTTTGGAAACAAAAATAAAAAAGAGCTTTGCTATGCTGGGAAATTAATTCCTTTTAAACCAAAGCTGTAGTTTATTCCTCACAATTGATGAGTAGGGTATTGACACAGGGATTATTTGTCTATCCCATCCCAAACCCAGTGATTTATGGGCACCTAAAAATTGCATTCCATAAAATCACACAACTCATAAAACACAACAATACAAAATGGCCAGCAAGCCAAACAAAATAGAAACAGCAATTAAAACAATCTCAAATGTCAGCGGCACTGCTACATTTGAAGGGTTAAAGCAGTGACAGAGCATCTGCCTTACCTGCAAAAGGTTGCAGGTTTGATCCCTGGCATCTCCAGGTTGAGATGGGAGAGACCCCAATTTGAACCCAGAGAGCTTCTGCCAGTCGGTGTAGACAAAACGGAGTGAGATGGACCAATGGCCTGACTCAATATAAGGCAGCTTCTGTATCCAAAGATCTGCATAAACAGACAAGTTTTCACCCGTCCTGGTATCTAAAAGCCAGCAGTGTAGGCAGCAATTAGTTTTCAAGGAATAGCAAGTTCCAAAGCTGGGGTGTCAGCATGAAGGTGGTTACTAGTGAATGACAATGAAACAGATATACAGTATTTTAAGCCCTATTCAATATAGGGTAACTATATTGCAAAAGAATCAGGGATATAGTCTTAAGGGCTGTAGTCTGCTAAAGATATGTAACTTGCAAAGGTAGATTTTCTGGCCATTTGTCCTACTTTACAGAGGACAATTCCTTGTTTGAAGAGCTGCCTAGTCCAAGTCTGGTTTAAAGATAAAGGGCCATAAGATGGACATGCAGGCAATGTAAAGCCACCCATCAATTGTTAGCACCTGCACAGCAGAATGAGCAGGCACACATCACCTGGTCACAGTCTATTCTGCTAGTGTGAAATGCATTGTATTTCTATTTAAGGTGTATTTCTATTCAAGCAGGTGGCACTGTGGTCTAAACCACTGAGCCTTCTTGGGCATGCAATCAGAAGGTCAGTGGTTTGAATCCCCACGACGGGGTGAGCTCCCGTTGTTCTGTCCCAGCTCATGCCAACCTAGCAGTTTGAAAGTATGCCAGTGCAAGTAGATAAATAGATACTGCTGCGGCGGGAAGGTAAACGGCATTGCCGTGTGCTCTGGCTTCCGTAATGGTGTTCCATTGCACCAGTAGCGGTTTAGTTATGCTGGCCACATGACCTGGAAAGCTGTCTCTGGACAAACGCCGGCTCCCTCGGCCTGAAAGCAAGATGAGCGCCATAACCCCATAATCACCTTTGACTGGACTTAACCATCCAGAGGTCCTTTACCTTTTACCTTATTTCTAGTCAATTAATATTAATTATTTCTAGATGTGCATCTATATACATAAATCAGCATATGCAAATGTTATGCAAATGTGTGGGTTTTTAAAAATTAAAAAAAGGTGGTGGGGAACAGGACCTGACCAGTGACCCAGATCCTGAACTCTCACCACTTTGATAGGGGGACAGGGCTGCCCTTGTCAGTTATCCGATATTATCACTACATTGAGTTACTCAGCTTGAAAAAAAGGATTGGAAACACACCCTAGAAGCACTCCTGATTCTTCCTTTCCTCCTCCTGCAGGCACAACTCGAGTCCAAGGAACACCTGGAGAGTGCTTCCAATTCTTCTTCTTCTTAGCAATGGCTTGAACTCACTAGGGTGTGGCATCATCAGGCCCAGGAAAAGTGGGGGTGGTTTGTCCTTCATGGCCTGGCAGGCCTAATTAGGTCCACAGGCTGGAGGATCGCCACCACTGATTAGAAGAATGGCTATACAAAGAGAAATTATTACTTGGCCATTGCTAGATTGATACAACATGCAGATGTCATCAAATTACCGGTACTTTCCCAAAGAGTTCAGATCCTTTCCCCACTCTCAGCATGTCAGCTTGAAATCTGCTGCATAACAGGCAATAACCCTATTCAGCACTGCTCCTGTGCAACCCCTATACATAGCTCACACATTAGCAAATATATTATAAAGGGGGGTGGGGGTGGAATGAAAGATCCAAAGCTTCGTGTGTTTTTAAAAGTATCCATACATATTCATTTGTTGGTATCCCAGTTATTATAACTAGTGAGACTCTGTCTGTGATGATGACGCCAGGGAAGCATTTTCCATATAATTGCCATTTCTTTTGCTTTAGTCTACTATTAAGGCCATTTAGGCAAAGTCACTTAAAGAGCTCCCTCGCTCTTTTTAACCACATCTGCCGAATTATATTCCGTGCACCGACAGTGACGCTTTCAAAAGCTCAGAATCAATTCTTCAATCACTCCACATTCTTAGCTGTGATTAAAAACATGTGTCCCCTAATTAAGCTAACGAGAAATTGTTAATTGGCACAAAGCCCCCTTCTGTGCATGCTTGTTAATGTCACCGTCAGTTTGACAGGAGAAGGAATTTAAATGAAGGGCAAGCAATTCTTAACAGACTTCAAAATTGGACTTCAGGATACCCGCTTTGTCTGCAAAGAGATAGCCATCAATTTAGGGGTGAAAGGGTGGCGGGGAAAGGGGGCATTCTTCATGTAGCCAAGGTCAAGAGGAAGTAAATAGAATAGTGTGGTGATAACTATCAGTTCAGCTCTGCTCCTTCATTGAACCCATAGTGTTTGACTTTCTCTTCAAGACATTTCCTGATTTGTATCATAAACAGCTAAGGCTGACATCAATTGTTTGCCACACATGCTATATAAAGATAATTACTAATAATAATTACCACCCCCAGGGAACTGGTATGAATTTGATGAATGTCCATTTGCAGGATAATGAAGTCAGCCATGAAGTCAGCACAGATTATGACAATCAGTTGTCACTTGAGTTCACCACTGTCATATAGTATGGTCCTGAGTCTTCCTATTTCCAGCTGTGAATTAGTAACAACAACTGAGATATCAAAGGGAGTGGAATTCAAGGCCTATTCCTCTGGAAACAGGCCAAAAGAACACTGACAGAGATGGATAGGTTCATCATGGAAAACTTGAAGATCTAGGCATACACTATTAACAGTGGTTGTCCACTATATGTGTGGGTGGTGGCTTCATTATTCTGCATACTACACATACCTACTGTGCACCTTAAGACAGTAGTAGCTCCTGGTATAACTAGGTATACCAAGGCTGGATATATGGGATAATCATTATAACACGCCTGTATGCATTTCCAAGAAACCTACTTCCTGTCCATCCTGAATCTCTATTCATCTCTCATAGTTTTGACTGATGGAGAAATTATCGTTAGCACTTTGGTGCCTCATTCCGGACTCTGGAGGCAGGTGTTCTGTGAGGTAAAATACATAAGAAGAATATTGTAATGGAGATGGGTAGGAGATACTAACAGGCAAAATAAGCTCCATTTGGAGTTTCACTAGTGACAGGGAAGAAGAGAAGAAGAAGAGTTTGGATTTGATATCCCATTTTATCACTACCCAAAGGAGTATCAAAGCGGCTAACATTCTCCTTTCCCTTCCTCTCCCACAACAAACACTCTATGTCACAGGCATGTCAAACCTGCGGCCCTCCAGATGTTTTGGCCTACAACTCCCATGATCCCTAGCTAGCAGGACCAGTGGTTGGGGAAGATGGGAATTGTAGTCCAAAACATCTGGAGGGCCGCATGTTTGACATGCCTGCTCTATGAGGTGAGTGGGGCTGAGAGACTCCAAAGAAGTGTGACTAGCCCAAGGTCACCAAGCAGCTGCATGTGGAGGAGCGGAGACGCGAACCCGGTTCCCCAGATTACGAGTCTACCGCTCTTAAACACTACACCACACTCCATTGTGAGATGGAGAAGAACAGAGATCCTCAGCTTCAAAAGTTTCAATCACAAGTGTGTTTTAGTTGAGCTCACTTTTGATACTTCATAGTAATCCTGCTCCTGATGAATAATCATTTGTGATCTGAACTGCAGGATGCAGGAAGTCCCCACTTCTATTTCAGTGGTGCCATAAGTTGGGAAAGGGTTGGATATGGGAATAGGACAATACCCATCTATACCTTCGCCAACCTGGTGCCTTCAATATTATTATTATTTTTTACTACAACTCCTATCAGCACCAGTTGTCAAAGCTATGTTGGCTGGGGCTGACAGAAAATGTAGTATAAAGCATCTAGAAGGCATTAGGAAGGGATTGAAAGGAGGAAAGAATTTTGAAAGTTTTCATAATTCTGCAGACATAGCAGACCCTGACCTCAACTTCACATGAGTCCCACTGATGCTATTCCACCCCCCCCACCCCAATATGTTCAAAAGAAGGGTTGAGAAGCTATATAAGTTATGGGGAAAAGTCTACTTCTTGTGACTACATCTAAATATGCATGGTGTGGTGCCAGTGAGGTGTAGTGATTAGGGTGTTAGACTAGGAGCTGGGGAACAAGGGTTCAAATTGTCACTTAGTCATGAAGCTTGATGGATTATCTGGGGCCAGTCACAGTCTCTCAGCTTAATCTACCTCACAGGGTTGTTTTGAGGATAAAATGGAGAGGAAGGCGAACCATGTACCTCGAGGGAGGAGAACCTTGAGCTTCTTGGAGGGAAGGTGGGATATAAATATAATATATATATTCTTGGGGAAATATAATCTTGGGGAAAAGCAATATGCTATCAAACAGGCAGAAATATCCTTGCATACATACTGACACCTCCCACCAGAACCTGACTGCTTTGACAGAAATACTAAAAGCTATCAAAGCCACATGAAAGCTACAGAGGTAAGCTAACTGTAAAACTGTAAGCCAGCACAGAATTAGAAACGCTATTGGTGGCAACAGCAGCAGGCCACACAGGCATCCCAAGGCTTTGTCGATCAGTAAATTGCTTAGTTGTTTCGTGCAAGATTGGTGAGAAGGGGTGATGGGGAATGACAGCTACACAGTGCTCAGGGCAATGATAAATTTCCCATTGCAGGAAGCAGGGTAGCACAGACACCACTGAATTCTTAAAACAAAAAAACAAAACAAAGAACCCTGAATACATTTTCATTGTGGGTGAAATTGCAGAGTGAATGTCACAGAGAAAAATGACTGGGATTTTCAGACAAAGGCAGTTAGACATCTACTTAAATTTCAACCAGAGTTTCCCTGCACCAGCTTCCCCCCACTCAATCGCCCCGTCTAGAAATACAAGGTTTCTCACAGCAGGTTTATCACTTCAAGAACTTTTATTAGTAGGAAGCGTATATTTTCAAAATAAATATGGAAAATTGTACCAATATTCTATTTGTCAATTGCTAATAATCACACATTCTTGATAACATTAGGATTATTATCTCCCCCACCACACACAAACTTTTTCCCCTTCAAAAAGTGGCTGCAATTATCTGGTAACACCTCTAAAATTAATGTTTTTTAATCCATTCTCTCTCCCTTCCCACAGGATGGCTTCTGGAATCATTGTTCCATACTAGTATTTTTTTCCTGCCTCCCACAAACACTCACATAAACTGTCAAAAAGCATAAATATTTGACAATAATGCTTTGTAAGTTGTTCTTTGTTATCTTCTAAGCCTTTTTAACATTCTCTTCAAGCCATCTCTATTCCAACACAAATAGCAGATACAATGGTTTATTATTGTTTTGCAAATTGTGTTGAACCAAATGTATTTTATTGAGAACCATGCTGTTGTGAACTTATTAAATTCCCCAAAACAGATACACATATGCAATGTAAATTGAGCTGTAAATATGCATAACAATTGGCCAATGCGCATATTCACCTCATGTCATGGAGAATGTGCACATAATCTGTCAAAGAAGAGGGTATTGTGCACATTTCCTGGTCAATGTGCATAATCTCCAACAGACCTTGAGGATTAGAGGATTAGAGTTTATTCACAATTACCTTTAGCTACGGCATTTTTTCAGGAGGAACTCACCAGAAATAAGCTCTGGAACCTCTCAGGTGAGTTCTGGCATCTCTCTAGTGGGCTCTCATGATGAGTTCTGGCACCTTTTTTTCTAGAAAAATAGCACTGGCTTTAGCGCTCAATCAGAGCAAACATCAGTTCAGGTTTTCCGTGGATTACCATTTGCCACAATTGAGCTTGAAAGAATGGGTTTTCACAGGGAAAGCTCCAGGGCAAAAAATAAAAATAAATCCTTGGATGCAGAGCTTGGAAAGAGTGGAGGAAAGGTAATCCTTAATTTTGGATCTTGTGCTGAAGGCTTCTATGTGATTATGCTGTCTTACTGCAACGGTATCTAGTATTTTACTTTACCTTCATTAATAGTTAAGAGTTTTTCAGCTGTGCTCTAGGGATTCCTGGGAAGCTTTGCAGGGGTCGCTCGATGATCAGTAATGGAAGACAAGCTTCTTGGTGAGGAAGCTTGTCTCCCACTACCAAAAACTGGTGCAACCTCCAACTGCAGCAGGGCAACCAATAGGGAAGTTTGATAGACCAGGCTGGTGTTCTTCAACAATGATGACCCCCCCCCACACACACACACAATACATTGTGGTTCTGGGGCAAATGTGGAAGGTTTATTTGATTGACAAAACATCATAGAAACAGTTCTCTGAAGATAAAAAGTCTGAAACCCATTGGATTATAGCTTGTCATGTCAGAGATAGAGAGCACACCATTATGAAGCAGGAGACCTTTACCATCTCTTCCCAACAAGAAGAGAACAGACACATGAAACACCTGATGGAAAACAGAAACAACTAAGTTCGGTGCAGTGAATAAACTACATAAAGGAACTGTCCACACAGGCTTTGATCTCTAAACAGTTTCTCCTTAGTTTTTCTGGAAATGCAGACAGTTACAAAGAGCAACTCAAGTCCTCTGTGATAGTCCTCTTGGAACAAGCGATATTGCTTTCTTAGCTGGCTATGAGCCCTCCAGCACTGTGCTTGGGACCACTGGGCATCCCCCTTTTATTGTGTAAGTGCTTGCTTCTCATGGCCCTTCCATGTGATCTCTCTCTCAGAGCCTCAGGCAAAAGCATGTGTTCTCCTTTATTTCTGCAGAGAATAAGAGCTAACACTTCAGATGGGTTTTGCATGTTTTAAGGACGTGTTTAGGAGATAAAGGCTTTTCTATTTTTCACACCTGCTAGCTATACCGCATGGGACTCTTATGGAATGCTATTAATTAAGTTAAGACAAACAGAAATTGTCTTAGACCCCAGGGCATTCTGTCATACCTTGGAAAGGTGCCGGCCAGCCTGTAGCTGTAGGAGGAAGTGATTCTTATAATATAGACACTAGATAGCTCATATATCTGGATGCTGGGGTGTCACTGACACAACAAGTGGCACATTTTATATGTCCAAAGCCTACTTTTCACATTACTTCTAAACAATAAAAAGCAAGGCAGCTAGTCAAAACATACAAGCAAACAATAGGTTAGGAATAGGCTATAAATTCCTATATCTTATTTCTAATTGCAGCAGATTTGCTTCCATACAATAATAATAGCAATTAGATATCACATCAATTCTATTTATTCCACAATCCAAGTTTGCATTCAAAAGCACCATTGGAAATTTGCACTGCCATTTCCTTGATGTTGTCCTCACCATCAGGAACAACAAAATACCATGGATTTTTACACCAAACCTACTAATATACCTAACTAAATGGAAATCCTGCTTCCCAAACATCTCAAGAGAAACAAATGAAATGCATATAAAAGAACAAAGAAAATTGCAAAAGATGAACCAGAAAACTTAAAGAATAACTTCAGCACAGTGGGTATCCTCCACATATCAATGATTGAAACAACCCCTGGGCATACATCATCTTCTAAATAAGTTCTTCTTCATGAAAGTGAGGCATCAATCAACAATGAACACCATATCCCATGCATGAGATACTTTCATTCAGCACCTCCTGTCACCTAGCAATAACAGAAATCTACTCACTGAATATCTTGCTAATGTAATCAGCAAATCTCCTGTTAGAGCATTCTGCAGATGATCAACTGAAAATCACATGCTTGTTGTCTGGTTTTGACAAATTTGTGACAGACAAAGTAGCAAGATTTGCAGTTGCTGTCCAAAAATTGAGGAGAATGTTCATTGGTGGACTGTAAAGATTTAACTGGGAATGAACTATAAAAACCTATTTGTATTTGTTTGTGTCCATCTACCTATCAACTATCGATCGATCGATCTATCAATTTAGGTTGATACTGTGTTTTAATGTTATATCGATCTATATATCGTATAGGATGTATTTTCTTTTTTCGGTGGTTGATAAGACCATGATGGTTGAAACAACAACAAACAATAGACAAGGCAAACAGCAAGCTACTCACTGATGGTGAGCACTGAACATCTTGCTAATGTAATCAGCAAACCTCCTGTAATAGCCATATGCCAGCCTTCAAATCTATACAGGCAGTTCAAGACAGCTGTACTTAAACCATCAATCAGAAACACTGGCTCACATCTACTATAGAAAACTTTTTCATCTATAGACTTGACATTTTACCACATAACTTCAACTAGGAGGATACTTGACATCATTCAGCTATAGTAAATGCAACACTCCTGAATATTCCATTCTCAGTGTTCTGAAAGTGCCACCTTCAATATACCATCCTTTAATTAACAGCAGAAAAGCTGAAAAAGCCAGAAGCCAAAACAGTTTGCTATAAGAAATTAAAAACTTTGTTTTGTTTCTCACTAGAACATGTGTGTTTTCTGCAAAGTTCACATTTGCAGCATAGGGATTTAATTACATTTTAATCGATATAGTAAGCCCACATGCAAACTTTTAAAGTGTATTCCCTTTCTGAAGCTATACATTTTAATCATCCTTGTTACAGACAAGAAAAAATATCTCTGAGACACACAGAGGAAAATTGGCAAATAGCCAATGAATGTTCCTCAGAGAGTGGATAAGAGATAGACAATCAGAGTTAAAGGTTTGGCATTAGAAGCAGGTGCTTACTAAATGGAGGAGTACATATTTCTTCTAATGCATTTGTAATCAATTTTTTTGCCATGATGAAGTCTCCTTTGTAGCAGCAAAGAATTGATTGGGGGGGGGATGTGGTTTTCATATGGAGATAAACTGAAATCCTTTCAGACTAATAGCTGGCTTAAAATGAGCATCTGTTAATAAAATGGGAAGGCACAACTCTGAACATATCAGTTGCAGTAAGGTGGGTGGAGGTTCATATAATAAATGCTAACATGTGGATTGGGCCCACAGGGAGACGGACAGTGGTCATGGTGGCAAGAAGGAGAGGGACTTAATGAGATAAGCCCAATCCCCTCTCCAGTTTGAGAACCAGGATTGCCCAGGCATCAAGCCATTTGTGGCCTTAAAAGTGACCATCAGCACCTTGATAAGAAATCAACAGTTTGGCCCAACCAAAATGCTTTGGCTACAGATTGCAGTAGTCTGGAGGTTACAAAATACCACAGCCAGATCTTCTTTCTCCAAAAAAGGACCATGTATTAGCCAAAGCTGGTGAAAAAATAGATCAAGTCCAGTCACCATTAACCCTTTGTGTTATAGTGAGACTTTGAAATGATTGGCTTTGGCTAGATCTTGTTCTAGTGACCAGGAAAATATGTAATCCCTTGTATGCTGCAGAGTTACCGGTACAATGCCAATGGCTCTGTGGAACAACTCTCCCACCCCCAAAAATGTTAGGAAAAAAGTATTGAATTATTGAAATAAATGCAACAAACTTAAGGATGGTAGATGCAGGTTTCAGAAAACATTGTGTCTCCTTTATTTACAGTTGTGGCAATATCAGGTTAAAGTGAATCTGCAAAGATATTGTGAGGCACATTGTACCATTCCTGTCAATATTATATAGCCCAGGGTATGTGTCCAGTCCAAAGCTCTAAAGTCAATGGACAATAAGTCTAGTTAGGCCTCTACAGTTCTATACAGTGGAACCGCGGTTTATGAACACCTTGGTTTACGAATTTTCGGTTTACGAACGCCGCGGACCCATCTGGAATGGATTAATTCACTTTCCATTACTTTCAATGGGAAAGTTTGCTTCAGTTTATGAATGCTTCAGTTTATGAACAGACTTCCGGAACCAATTGTGTTCATAAATCGAGGTACCACTGTAGTTATAAGAGACAATTCTATACTTTAATGTATTTTTTTATCTTCTGTTGGAAGCCTCCCAGAGTGGCTGGGGAAACCCAGCCAGAAGGGTGGGGTATGAATAAATAAATGAAAGAATAAATACTACTACTACTACTACTACTACTACTACTAAAGGTAGTAAAGGGACCCCTGACCATTAGGTCCAGTTGTGACCGACTCTGGGGTTGCACGCTCATCTCGCATTATTGGCTGAGGGAGCCAGCGTACATCTTCCGGGTCATGTGGCCAGCATGACAAAGCCGCTTCTGGCAAACCAGAGCAGCACATGGAAATGCCGTTCACCTTCCCGCTGTAGTGGTTCCTATTTATCTACTTGCATTTTGACGTGCTTTCGAACTGCTAGGTTGGCAGGAGCTGGGATCAAGCAACGGGAGCTCACCCCGTCACCGGGATTCGAACCGCCGACCTTCTGATCAGCAAGTCCTAGGCTCAGTGGTTTAACCACAGCGCCACCTGGGTCCCTACTACTACTACTACTACTACTACTACTATTTATAATTGAAGTAGCACTGAGATACACAAAAAGAGGAGGGCATCACGGAGGTAAAACGTGCCTCTTGGTGGACAGCCATATCTTGTAATAGCATTTCAACTGCTATGGTTCAAGTAGATCAGGGTTTGGTTTTGGTTTTGTGTTACCACATCTAGCCAAGATCCATCTGATCTGATGAGCACTGGTTTCCTGATATCTCAGGCAAAGGTCTTTGTTCCAGCCCAGCTGAGCATCTTTGAAATGGATGGAACCCAGGAGCTTCTAAGTGAAATTTACAGTTGCTGTAAGGAGAAGTGACACAAAAGTCTAGAAAAGTGGGGGCAGATACACCTAGCTCTGTCAAACCTACTATTTGAAGTTCTCTGGAATCACCATCATCATCACTCCACTTTTCTTCAAAAGCACACAAGGCAAAGTTACACAAAATTGACACAGTGCAAAATAAAAATATAGCCTTAAAAAAGACAAACTAGCAAGCAGAGTCAATAGCAGTTATAAAAGCAGAATCACACACTGTATGTGTGAAAGCTGGTGATGCCGCAACCCTCTTGGTGTGTGCAGTATTAGAGAGAGAAGTGTGATGCCAAAGACTATAAAAGTGTACACATAAACTATTGTGGCATCTTAAAGACTAACAAATTTATAATGGCATAAGCTTTTGTGGACCACTTCATCAGATGCATGGAGTGCAGTGCTGAGTGGAATAAGTGAAATAAGAAGTAAAATGAAAAACAGGGTTTGTGGAACACACTCCCAAGGGATATCTCTCTGACCTTCTTTACTGCTTGCCTAATGGTGAGAAATGAAAACTTTTTCACATGAGTAGTGCTATGGCTACTGGTAGATAAATTGAAATACTTGATAAAAGGTCTTTAAATAAACATGTTTCATCTTGGTCATTTTTACTCACCATATTTTAAGCTAAGAGTAAGAAACCTCCCCCCCTCCCCCATTGAGTACTGCCAGGGTTACCCTGTTAGAATCCACAACTCAGCAGTGGGTGGGGGCAAAGCCAGTGGTTGGCACGGCAAGAGCAAAAAGTGAGTGGCAACCAGAAGTGAGCATGACATCTCCCCCCCTGTTTTTGCCACCCACTCTTCCCTGTGTGTGCCACCCCATTCTTTTTCCGCCATTCCCATTCCCTCTGTTTCCCTCTTTTTGCCACTACAGTGGAACCTCGGTTTATGAACATCTCGGTTTATGAATTTTCGGTTTATGAACGCCGCGGACCCATCTGGAACGGATTAATTCATTTTCCATTACTTTCAATGGGAAAGTTCGCTTCAGTTTATGAACGCTTCAGTTTAAGTACTCCGCGGACTGTCTGGAATGGATTAATCCACTTTCCATTACTTTCAATGGGAAAGTTCGCTTCAGTTTATGAACACTTCAGTTTATGAACAGACTTCCGGAACCAATTGTGTTCATAAACCAAGGTACCACTGTAGCTTGAAAGTAGGCTGAGAGTCACATGAAATTCAACTCATTTAACCCTGGTTTAAGCAAACCTGGTTTAAGCAAACCCCTTCATGGATCAATGAACTGGCAAGCCACTCCAGTATCCCTGCCAAGAAAACTCCATGGACAAAGACAACAGGCATATAAAAGTTATGACGCTGGAAGATGAGCCCCTCAGGTCGGAAGGCGTCCAACATGCTACTGAGGAAGAGCGGAGGACAAGTACAAGTAGATTCAGAGCTGATGAAGCGGCTGGGCCAAAGCCGAAAGGACGCTCAGTTGCGGATATGCCTGGAAGCGAAAGGAAAGTCCGATGCTGTAAAGAAAAATATTGCATAGGAACCTGGAATGTAAGAACCATGAATAGAGGTAAGCTGGATGTGGTCAAAAATGAGATGACAAGAATAAATATCGACATCCTGGGCATCAGTGAACTAAAATGGAAGGGAATGGGTGAATTCAGTTCGGGTGACTATCATATCTACTACTGTGGGCAAGAATCCTGTAGAAGAAATGGAGTGGCCCTCATAGTCAACAAAAGAGTGGCAAAAGCTGTAATGGGATGCAATCTCAAAAATGACAGAATGATCTCGATACGAATCCAAGGCAGACCTTTTAACATCACAGTAATCCAAGTTTATGCACCAACTACCGGTGCTGAAGAAAGTGAAATTGACCAATTCTATGAAGACCTACAACACCTTCTAGAAATGACACCAAAGAAGGATGTTCTTCTCATTACAGGGGATTGGAATGCTAAAGTAGGGAATCAAGAGATAAAAGGAACAACTGGCAAGTTTGGCCTTGGAGTTCAAAATGAAGCAGGGCAAAGGCTAATAGAGTTCTGTCAAGAGAACAAGCTGGTCATCACAAACACTCTCTTCCAACAACACAAGAGACGACTCTACACATGGATATCACCAAATGGGCAGCATCGAAATCAGATTGATTATATTCTCTGCAGCCAAAGATGGAGAAGCTCTATACAGTCAGCAAAAACAAGACCTGGAGCTGACTGTAACTCAGATCATCAGCTTCTTATAGCAAAATTCCAGCTTAAACTGAAGAAGGTAGGAAAAACCACTGGGCCAGTAAGATACAATCTGAATCAAATCCCTTATGAATACACAGTGGAAGTGAGGAACAGGTTTAAGGATTTAGATTTGGTGGACAGAGTGCCTGAAGAACTATGGATGGAGGCTCGTAACATTATACAGGAGGCAGCAACGAAAACTATCCCAAGGAAAAGGAAATGCAAGAAGGCAAAATGGCTGTCCAACGAGGCCTTACGAATAGCGGAGGAGAGGAGGCAAGCAAAATGCAAGGGAGATAGGGAAAGATACAGGAAACTGAATGCAGATTTCCAAAAAACAGCAAGGAGAGATAAGAGGGTCTTCTTAAATGAGCAATGCAAAGAAATAGAGGAAAACAATAGAATGGGGAAAACCAGAGATCTGTTCAAGAAAATTGGAGATATGAAAGGAACATTTCGTACAAAGATTACCATAATCAAGGACAAAAGTGGTAAGGACCTAACAGAAGCAGAAGACATCAAGAAGAGGTGGCAAGAATACACAGAGGAATTATACCAGAAAGATATGGAGGTCTCGTACACCCCAGGTAGTGTGGTTGCTGACCTTGAGCCAGACATCTTGGAGAGTGAAGTCAAATGGGCCTTAGAAAGCACTGCTAATAACAAAGCCAGTGGAAGTGATGATATTCCAGCTGAACTGTTTAAAATTTTAAAAGATGATGCTGTTAAGGTGCTACACCCAATATGCCAGCAAGTTTGGAAAACTCAGCAATGGCCAGAGGATTGGAGAAGATCAGTCTACATCCCAATTCCAAAGAAGGGCAGTGCCAAAGAATGCTCCAACTACCGCACAATTGCGCTCATTTCACACGCTAGCAAGGTTATGCTTAAAATTCTACAAGGCAGGCTTAGGCAGTATGTGGACCGAGAACTCCCAGAAGTGCAAGCTGGATTTCGAAAGGGCAGAGGAACCAGAGACCAAATAGCAAACATGTGCTGGATTATGGAGAAAGCTAGAGAGTTCCAGAAAAACGTCTACTTCTGCTTCATTGACTATGCAAAAGCCTTTGACTGTGTCGACCACAGCAAACTATGGCAAGTTCTTAAAGAAATGGGAGTGCCTGATCACCTCATCTGTCTCCTGAGAAATCTCTATGTGGGACAAGAAGCTACAGTTAGAACTGGATATGGAACAACTGATTGGTTCAAAATTGGGAAAGGAGTACGACAAGGTTGTATATTGTCTCCCTGCTTATTTAACTTATATGCAGAATTCATCATGCGAAAGGCTGGACTAGATGAATCCCAAGCAGGAATTAAGATTGCCGGAAGAAATATCAACAACCTCAGATATGCAGATGACACAACCTTGATGGCAGAAAGTGAGGAGGAATTAAAGAACCTTTTAATGAGGGTGAAAGAGGAGAGCGCAAAATATGGTCTGAAGCTCAACATCAAAAAAACCAAGATCATGGCCACTGGTCCCATCACCTCCTGGCAAATAGAAGGGGAAGAAATGGAGGCAGTGAGAGATTTTACTTTCTTGGGCTCCTTGATCACTGCAGATGGTGACAGCAGTCACGAAATTAAAAGACGCCTGCTTCTTGGGAGAAAAGCAATGACAAACCTAGACAGCATCTTAAAAAGCAGAGACATCACCTTGCCGACAAAGGTCCGTATAGTTAAAGCTATGGTTTTCCCAGTAGTGATGTATGGAAGTGAGAGCTGGACCATAAAGAAGGCTGATCGCCAAAGAATTGATGCTTTTGAATTATGGTGCTGGAGGAGACTCTTGAGAGTCCCATGGACTGCTAGAAGATCAAACCTATCAATTCTTAAGGAAATCAGCCCTGAGTGCTCCCTGGAAGGACAGATCGTGAAGCTGAGGCTCCAATACTTTGGCCACCTCATGAGAAGAGAAGAATCCTTGGAAAAGACTCTGATGTTGGGAAAGATTGAGGGCACAAGGAGAAGGGGACGACAGAGGACAAGATGGTTGGACAGTGTTCTCGAAGCTACGAACATGAGTTTGACCAAACTACGGGAGGCAGTGCAAGACAGGAGTGCCTGGCGTGCTATGGTCCATGGGGTCACGAAGAGTCGGACACGACTAAACGACTAAACAACAACAACAACAAGCAAACCACAGTTTTCCAGGTCTGGATGTTACAAAGAATTGTGGCTTGTTTAAAACCAGAAGTAGCGAGCCAGCTTAGCCCAGCGGTTCCATCGACCAATGCATTGCTTAGGTCCTCTAATTGCTTCCAGCGGTTTGAAACTTGTGGGCGCTTCCTGGCTCTTTTAAATAAAAAAAAAAATAAAGCTAGAAGTAGATGCTTCCAGTTTCATCTGGCAGGCAGAAGAGGAGAGAAGGAGCATGCAGGAAATTGTGGTTTGTTATATCTGAAGCAGCCCTTTGCACTTGACTATATTAACTCATGTGTTGCTGACATGTCGTGACTCTTACATTTTAAAAGCCCTGTTTGCTACCTTGTATCAAATTGGTTGCACAATGCACATGGAACTTGTGCCCTTATTATGGGACTTCTTTATGAACAGCGCAGTGTAAGTGGTTTCAACTCCTCTGCTGGAGGCTGTCTATCTTTATCTGCAGTCTGACTCTTTTCCTAGAGATACAGTGGCCCTGGACTCAGGGAGATGGTTAATGGTGAGTGGTTGAAGAGCATTCAGTATGGAAATAAATCCATTTTCTAAAAATAGAATTAAAAAAATAGGGAACTAATTTGGTGAAGAATTATTCCCTTGTGTAAGGGCACACCATCACATGAAAACACCATGAAATTTCAGCAACATAATAAACATTATGACACATGGTTAAAGCAGGACCTCTCCATCTTTGGTTGCCCTACCTGTCACCTTTACAGCTAGGCGTTGCCTTAACAGGCAACTTCTGGCCTTTAGTGAACGAGTCTTATTAAAGAATCCTCTTTTAATGAACCCATTTAAATCCTAATGACTGTTGGCTGGCTTCACTTGCACTGCCCTCCTCCCCTACCTGTCACCTGCTCAGTGAATGGATGTTGGAGTCAGCTTTGTCTGTGCCTGCCACTCGCTCTTTATAAACACACATAATTGTGTGTAATAAGCCCATAATTCAGCAGGCACAGTCTCTGCCTGCCAAATCCCTGCCAAGACAAACTGTTTGTTTTACACCAGAGCCAGTAAACCCTTATCATTGCAGCTGTCCTCTCCACTGAGCACCTTACTGTAAAAAAATGGGGGGTTTTACCCCATCTTAAAATCCCTTTGATGACTGAGTATCTTTTTGAACATTGTTATTTTGGGTCTTTATTCCACTGCTGACTATCAAACAATGGTAACCTGAAGTGGGACATAGGAGTATTGGTTCCGTCAGCAACAAAAAGGGTTACAGGGGAATGATGGCTGGGATTGTTAGACATAGATGTGGTGTCATAGCCAGTTTTCTGAAGCCTCAGTGAGATTTTCAGGGGCTCCCCTGGGAAGGAGTTCCATAAGTGAAGTGCCACCAGGAGTGATAGAATCTGTCCATTTTGGTTTTCTCAGTTTCTCACATTTCCAGTCCTAAACTCATTCCCCCAGATTTCTTCTGCAGTTCGCGAATTTATTTTAAAAAAATATTTATATAATGGAAAATCTTTGGCATTTCACACAGGCACAATTTTTCATGCAATTTTGACCAATGTAAAGTATTTTGCAAGCATTTTCACATAATATAATGCATTTTCCTGCTATTTTCAGAAATATATTGATTTTTTTTATGCATGCTTTTGGCTACGATATGCATCTTTTTGTAAATATTACCTGGCTGGAGAAGTGCATTGCAAAATTCTGATATGTGCTATTTTGATGAATGACTGAATGTCAGTTCTCATAATAATTTGGAAATTACAAATTGGAGAGATTTGGTGGGGTACTACTGCTCTCCCAGCTTCCAAGCATAGTGTGTTGCTGGTACTTACTGGTGGGAGGGGTGAGACATGGGAGGTTTGGTGCTGTGCAGTGCAGCATGGCAAAACTAATTCGCCACTCTGGCTATTATGTGCCTGTACAACATCAACTTCCCCATGCCTGCTCCCAGTAAGTTTCAGGGCATGTTGTATTTGGAAGCTGGGAGAGCTGCAGTGCCCTGCCTCTGCCACCCTACCAGCCCCTACTGGAACCTGGTCCTGAACCTATCCTAGCAAAGTAATCATTTTGGCCTACCAAGGAACATGAAGGAGTCTTGTGGATTTCTATCATGAGATAAGGTGAGCCTCTTGCAATATCGTGTAACAAATTAAATTCTAACCTTTATAGGAGACAGTATAAGGCTCTTGATGGGTACTTGTCTGAACCAGTATAAAATGAGTAGGCAATAGCTTTGGATTATTACATTGGCATCAACCTCTGTTGAATTCCACAGTGCAGCAAAGTGTCATCTTAACTATTGGGAGTTTCGAAGATTGGTAATGGCTTCAAAGGGAAGGTAAAGTGTGTATAATTCAGTCTTTTGTAACTAAACGTATTAAAAGCAATTATTCCAAAATTATATCTGCAGTCTCTTTCCAATCTGCCTTTGAAAACAAATGGAACTTACTCAAAAGAGAGAGAGAGAAAAATAGGTAGGCCATTTTTATACTTGTGAAATGGAAAAAGTGTCACTCTTCAAAGCAATTTATCCCTAATTACAAAATTACTTTATAAAGAGGCCCTCTTGGGAAGAATACAAGGTATAGAACCAGGGTTTCAAAGGAGGATGTGAATCAAATCATCTTTTGTTTAAAACACAGATGAGCCAAAAGCATTTAAAGTATTTTATTGCTCTGGTGCTTGATAAAATTAATTGATATTGTGTAAATTAATTTTCTAATTAGTAATTAACTTTTTTGTAGAATAAATCTCTTTTAAATCCTCCAGCAGGTTATAAAAATCTAACGTATTTGAAAACCAAAAAAGTCCGTATTCTCCTAGAGATTTTAAAGAAACTGGAATTAAATGCAGCTTGATCAAATGAGGTGAGTGGAAATTAGGCAAGGTGGAGATGAATGGGCTCCCAAACTATCCTCAACACAACAAAAAGCTTATTTCAGAATTAGACGAATTGCAGTCGGTATCCTGAGTTTGGAAGTTTAGCAACTTAGTAAAAAAAAAAAAGCTACTCTTCAGATTTGCAAACCTTTTCAAAGTATATTATGAACCTCAAATATCCAATGCCATTTGTATCAACCGGGTCACTTTCTCCAAGGCTTCATAAGCTATACTACCATATCATTCTTCATTTATATTATGTTCCATTGTGACCACTACAGTCACATATCCTCCAAGTGTACTTACTTTCCAGGTACAGTCGTGGAATTACAAAAACCACCCCAGCTTCCGATTTGACCCTGGAATGTCCCAATTTCCCCCACCAGTGCCGCCACCAAGCTCACGGAGGAGGATGAGCTGGCACTTGTCCTGAGCAGCGGCGACGGCGGCAGTTGTGAGAGAGCATCCTGTTGCCTCTCCATGGCTTTGTTAGTATTTCATGCAGCCGATGCTGCAAATGTGGCTGGTGTGAATCACACACCTCTCTGAGTAGACAGCCTTATCTCTCTTCCGCTGTATATACTTTGTAAAGTACTTTCACTTCGCTTGTTCTCTCGGAGCTGAAGAGAACGGATGCCATTATGCTGTAGTCCAGGGGTAGGCAACCTAAGGCCCGGGGGCTGGATGCAGTCCATTCACCTTCTCAATCCGGCCCACGGATGGTGCGGGAATCAGCGTGTTTTTACATGAGTAGAATGTGTGCTTTTATTTAAAATGCATCTCTGGGTTATTTGTGGAGCATGGGAATTCTTTCATCCCCCCCCCCCAAAAAATAGTCCGTCCCACCACATGGTCTGAGGGACGGTGGTCCGGCCCACGGCTGAAAAAGGTTGCTGACCCCTGCTGTAGTCTGTATATAATAAATAGTAGCTTAGATCTACGATGTCTCACTCTTCTTGTTGTGTTATTCCAGAAGATTAGTGTGCATTTATCAAGCTGATATATGTTGCTGAGCGCCCTGGAGAATAAGGGAGATGCCTTTTCCAGTACTGCACACATTGGAGTTCTGGGGGTATCAGGCGACCCCCGTGCGTTTTCCAACAGACCTCCCCATGGCTGCCGCCGCTGGCCTCCTCCCTTGGGCAGCTTGTAGTGGCTGCTGGAGAACAGGTGAGGAGGAGAGGCTGCTGCCATTGAGGACAACCTCGCATGATATACCAGCCCTGAGGTGCAGGCACACCCTGGGCAGGAAGAAAGGAGGAGCAGAATGGAGCGGAGTCTTGGTTTATATATATATATAGAACATCCATGTCTAATCTTGCCTCTTTCTAAAAATTTATTTATTGGTGTGTGTGTTTCTTTTTGTAAACATACCAAAGAAATAAAATCTGTCCTGTTTCCTGTTGGTGTAGTGGTGATGGAAATGCTCAGTGGGGAGGAGACAAAAAATGGGGGGTCAAGGAGGGTCAGTTGGGGGGGAGGGAAGTGAGTAATGTCCCTATTTCCATCCGAGGAATTTTGGAGGGTATGCAGTTGAAGAGAAAATGCTGACAAACTGGGAGGCATTAGCTAGAGAGGTACCAATGAGTAATAAAAAATTGATAGCAATGTACAGGGGGGGGGGAATGGTATGAGTACAAGATGAAGAAAATTCCCATATTTTGCATAGCCAGAAGATTAATCATAGGTTTGCTGACAGCTAATTCAAATGCCTCAAAGATGTTAGATAAATCAGGAAATATTTGTTCACCCTATCTTTCCAGTGTGGACAGGATAAGAAGCAATAGTTACAACCTACACAGAAAGAGATGAACCATCTCTGACATACATCCTAGAGTCTTTCATCTTAGATTACAAAAAAAACAGAAAATCGCTGTAAAATGAGTAAATTGTCCTGACCTGATTATTCATCATAATAAAAAATGAGATGGAATATCACAGTAATTATTTACACAGTGCACGGCAGGTACCCTGCATGGAAGCATGCCTTTTTCCTTGTCAAGTTACAAGTTTATTTGTATATGACACATGCATTTGGGCAGTGTATTTATCTCTTTTTTAAATGCATATTTGTTTCATTAAAACATTTATGTCCCACACTTCTGATGTAAAAATATAGGTGTGGCCACTGAGAAGGCCCTCTCTCTTGTCCCACCCAGCTATGTTTCCTCCCATATGATCTTAGGGAGCATTTGATGTTTCCAAGATAATCACCAACAATTTGAATTTTAAAAAGTAACCCAATGAAGTTTCCAAAGACCTTCAAAGGTAGCCCAATACAGAGCATGCTGCAGTAGTCCAACCTATTTTATTACATGGATCCAGAGCAAGTAGTAGCTCTTAGGTCCCACAGAAATCAGTGAGAACTGTTAGTCACGAGTCAGTGAAGCCCCACTGATTTCAGTGGCAATTAAGTGTAAATTGCTTACTCTGGATTCAGCTCACTAATTTTAGTTTGCAGGTGATGGGAAGTATTGCATATCTCTACTCCTTTATGTGCTTCTGTTTTTATCAGTGACAACAGATTATTCTTTATGAAGATTTAGGTGTTATGTTTTTGCTCCCTCATTCATTTCTTACCTTTTTTTATTATTTGTGTGGTGCTACCTACACACTTTAAATGCTTACTTTGAGCATCAGCCAAATATACATAACATGATGGCTTTTATGCAAAGATGTTTTTTATTACCAACCGGGAGGATTGTCCCAGGGATATGAAATAGTTTAGTAACCAGTAAAGACCTTTAATTCTCTATTTCTGCATAAAGAGTGCAAATGAGAAGAAATGCGTTTGCTGATTTTCATGTAGGCAATGGATCTCGCTGTGAACAAGGAAAACATTCACTTTTCAAAATCGTTTCGGCTTACTACTAATTCCAGATGCTTCCTCCACCACACTTTAGAACCTGTTCTAAAACATTTACACACCTTTCTTTCCACACATCTGCAGGTTAGACAGGGAGCTGTCAAGGAAGAATAAAGAAAATGTGTGCCAACATCTCTAGAATAGGAACAGATTCACAAAACCATATTTGAGCTGGTGAAAATCAGAAAGAAGTGACTTCTGACTTGCATTTTAGTCCTCTTCAGGTGTTCAGAAAACTTGGTTAAAGTAGCAGGTGCAGGGAGCAGGGCAGGAACAAGTGTGATACTCTGCTCTTTGTCCTTGCTCGCCCCCTATGAGTTGAAGGGCAACAGTCTGAAGTGAGGAACTGCTTCTACTCATATAGGCTCCCTGTGTGATGCAGATGGTAAGTGCTGATCTAAAAAGCACAGGCATATCCCCCTATAAACCACTTGCAGCCATCCGACTGAACAGAGAGGGTGAACAAAAAAGTCAAAAGAGAAATACCTACAAATATATTGTAGCAGGATTAGCAAGGGAATGAAAAGAGCAAATATGTCAGATGATCATAATCATGTGCAATCTTCATCGCTACAACCCATAAATAACTTCTAAAGGAGCCACATTTGGAACACGGAATAATAACGCACAGGGGAACATGGGAGGCTGCTGTGTGATTTGGCTTCTGCATTCCTCCTCTGGCAGCACCAGCTACTCATGATGTCTCCATTGCAATCAGTGCTGTGGCTGATGCACCATTGCTTTGGAGATGTCATCGGCTCTCGTAGGAAGTTATGCTTCTAAGTCATTGCTAAAGCTTAAAAATATCAACCCTGCCATGTTTGAATTCTAGAAGGAAGTCTGAATCTTTGACATGTGTGTTTTATGTCTAGAAGATGGACTGTGAAACTATCATGCAACTGACAGGTTTTTGTTTTTTTAAAGAATATATATTTAAAATAACATTTGCTTCTTCCCCACTTTATCTCCCCTTCAGCTATAAAACAGATTCAAAACAATTCAGGGAGGTATTTAATGAACTAGTGGTAGAGGCACAAGAATTAGCATTAGAACAAATGGATTTCCCCTCCCTTCTCCTCCCCAGGGAGGCAAAATGGGAAGGTGCCACCCTGTGGATACACCACACACCTGTCCTTGCTACCCCCCACCAAAGCCTTGCTTCCTGGAGTCACACGTCTGTGGCTTCCAGGTTCATGTGATCTTCCCAAGACCCCAGTAATCGAGGTAGAGCTCCTTGCTTACCAGGGTCTCAGGAAGGTCATGTGAGGCCTCCAGAAGTCTCAACGTAATCTCGCTGGAACCCGGAAGCTGCCACAGCTGCATCTCCTCACTTCTTTGATGACTGCAGGTATGTTTGAGCATCTGTTCATACACATTGTGGACAAAACCCCTGTTTTTCTTTTACCAGAGTCTTGTACTGTACTATCTCACAAAATAGGAATGAATCCTTAACTAGAGAGCTGACTTTGTGTGACGAGGCTGACAGAAATCCCCCCTAATAACTCACAACAGACACAATATTTTAGGTTTGGGTTTTTGGCATTATTTTGGCCACAACTTTATTTAAATACATTATAATTTGAGTGTTGGCTTAGGCTTTTGGTTAACCGTTCGTGCTTCTCTGGGAAGAACCATATTCATCTGCCCCACTTGGGACAGGACTCACAGCATCTGTCCACTTGGGACAGGATTCAAATCATCTGTCCACTTGGGACAGGACTCAGATCATCTGTACATTTTGGGACAGGACTCACAATCCGTCCACTTGGGACAGTACCAGCTCCGACTTCCCCAAGGGTATAGGGAAGTCAAGTAAACACCCATGGAGAGAGGAGGTAGCTGTGCCCAGACATTTACCCCTCTCGACCAAGAATGTTCCCCAAGGCTCGTACTATGTAATTGGCCCCCCATCCCCGCCTATGGCGGGGATGTAAGGACTAGAGCGAAAGCCCCAGGATTCCTTTAACGGAATATGTGGAGCAACATTAAGAAGGGGGGTAGGCATCTGGATGCCACACCCCTCCTCCAACCAAATTCCATAACCAAAAGCCTAACCGCCAACCTAACAAGTTGTGACGATTTGCTAAGCAGTAGGCAAAAACCAAGTGGCAAAGCCAATCAGCCAAATGGCAAAATTCCTACTGGGCTCCTTCAACAGGCAACCCCATGACAGGCAAAGCAAGGTCAGGCTAAAACCTGTAAGAAAAAGCGGTGGGTGGAAGGGAGATTCAAACACCAAGGCAAGAGTGGCCCAAAAGTGAAAGAAGCTGAGATTAAGAAGGGTCCTTCCTTCCAATCAAATTAAGCCCATCTAAATAACCCCCCCCCATTACTCAGCTCCTGACAAGGCCTAGGCCCCAGCCCAAACCTCAAAGGACTTCTTCCTAGCCCTTCCACAACACGCTCTATATTTGATAATATAAAGCGCTTTGCTACCACAAAGATCCCTTTTTTTCTGGCCAACTATTACTTTGCAGGGGCTGAATCTATTTTTGAATTCTGCAAAGCAATATGCAAAACCCCTGGGACAAGATAATCTGCTCCCCAGAGGCCTGATCCTAATACCTCATGTGAAATGATTTGTTTCAGCCCTGCAGTGGAATCTTTTGTACCCCTTCCACAAATGTCATAGTATTGACTCCTGCATTCATATGCTCTTGCCATTCTTAGGGACAACCAATCTGCTGTTGAGCTGATCTACATAATCAACCAGCCATCATTTTGAGTTGTGATACTATTCTTCCCTCCTAAACGTAATGACTATGTAAATAACATCACCCAGGCCATTAAATGTATAATAAATATTTGGATGGGTATCCATCCAACATACAGAGGGAACTGAAAGCCTTGTTAATCCTTATCAAGCATGGATCTTCTGTTCTATTATGCGTATTCGGAGAAATCTTTAATTCCATTGAGAATTTTGCTTGCATAAGGAATTCAGGATTGAGCCCTGTTGTGTGGAAATATGAAATTTAAATGCAGGGCATATTTGAGAAACTTAATTTTAATCTCTTCTTAAATCATGTATGTGGCTAGTGTGATTAGAGCTTCATTTCAGATAAAATCCCATAGGTAAACGACCAGTAGCTAATCTTGAGATCAAAGGGCCTCAGTTAATTTGTTTTCTTACTCAATATACTGGTAAGATACACACTGGATGGTTTCCCACTGTGTATCTGTGCGGCTCACATTTTAATGGGTGAGAGTTACAAAGAGAAGCCTACAGATAACTACATGCATTAAGGACAACAAATGGGGATTGTGGCAGTTAATGAAACCTTATAGTATAATAAATTTGTTAGTCTTTAAGTCAGGGGTGGGGAACCTCTGGCCCTCTAGATGCTCCTAAACTACAAGTCTAATCTCCTATGACCGTTGGTCCTGCTGACTGGGCTGACTGGAGTTGGAGTGCACCAACATGTGGAGGTTCTGAAGTTTCCCACCCCTTATTTAAGGTTACGCAATGCTCTTTGTTGTTGTTTTTGCTTCAACAGACTTAGGTTGCATTCACATAGCAGTTTATTACATTTCCACAATGTTTCCCTCACTATTAATATCTACCTTATGGCTGAGCTTTCACACAAGGTAAAGTTAATGGAATATAGTGCATTTTAGCCCTCATTTCAACATTATTTGATTCAGCCATGTATCTTCACAATTACTAAAACAAAGGCATCACAACTAGTAGCCTTATCACAATTAATAGCCTTAACTTCTATGAATTCATCTAATCTCCTTTTAAAGCCATCAAAGTTGGTGGTCATCACTACATTTTATGGTAACATATTCCATTGTGTGGTCCTTTTATTTTGCATGCATGCATTGTATAAAGGTCTGACCTGAGTCTCCCAGTATTCAGCTTCATTTGGTGACCCCTTGCTCCATAAAATATTATGGTGGGGATGACTTTTCCCTTTCTGCTTTTTCCATAACATGCCTAATTTTGTACATCCTAAGTTTCCCTTCCTCTACTTGCCTGAACTTCCTCCCTAAGTTTAATTCACCGGGTTTAAAATAAACCAAAAGATTCTGATACTGCAGTGTTATTTCTCCCTCCTCCCAGATAATCAGGTGCCCTTTTAAACTCAGGTGTATTGGCATTGGTGTGTGATTAATTGGCGCTGGACAGGATTGCTGTCTAATCTCATTAGCTAATAGAGTTTCTGGTTGACTAGCCTGGTGTGCATAATTATCATTAGATTTCATTTTTATGGTAGCCTCTGTGTCTACCATGATATGTTTTAGCCTTCTTAGTAATCTAATAATGTTTGCAAAGTCCAAAAAGCCACTTGACTGATATCAAGAACCTGAATAGGTAATGAAAATATTCACAGTCTTTACCCTCAGTTTCATTAATCATCACTGGTCCGCACAAGGTTGTGCAAAAAGTTGTCTAGTTCCACAGCATCTGCTTCTTCATCACAGCTGGGATTTTCTTTCAGACAGTGAAACTTTCAGTCAATATAGCAAATAAGAATCTACAAGTTTTATTTCAAAAAAGTGAAGCTAACATGTGTTTAAAACATGACTTTCTATTAACATACACAATCAGGGGTGGACATCTGTGGATATACAGCGCCTTGAGTAAGGCTAAAATGTAGTGCCCCAAAACGAATCTTCTCAGTTATGGATGTTTTCTATTTTGCGCCCCATTGGCATGACACCCTGTGGGGGAGAACCCATTGCCACCCTAAAGCTGGTGCTGACACCACTTCAGACCCATGTCCAGCCTCTCAGACTAGAAATGGCCTTGAGAGAAAGACAACCCCACAGGGAAAGAGACAATGCCAAATATAAAACCATGCCCAATGCAGCTATGAAAAGGGGGTGGGTCCTTGCCTTTGCCCTCCTTTGGCATTGCTGCTTCAGGACCACCAGGACGCAGGCTTGTCTTACATCCTGCATTCCCAGCACCAATGCAAAGTGTGCTGGCTTGGAATGTGTCCTGAGCAACAGACACCACTTAGCCAGATAGTGTACAGCCTTGACAAGGCCTAGATCTGATATTAAATTCCTTTCAGAACAGCCTCTTAGACATAGCTGCTTCTGCAAGGGGGGGGGGCTAATGTTAACCTGTACCTTCCCCACTCTTTCAGCTAGCTGTTTTTTCTTCCACTTCCGTCCATCTGCTGCTGTCTTATGTACACTAGAAGGAGGAAAGAGAATGGAAAGATGTGGCAAATTCAGACCCTCCAAGTGTCCCTAATTTCCAGGAACAGTCCTGGATTTACAGAAGCTGTCCTGGTTTCTGATTTGATCCCGGAATGTCCCACTTTCCCTTTTTAAAATGTTTAAATGTTTTTTGTTTTTTCTTATATATGTTGGAAGCTGCCCAGAGTGGTTGGGGCAACCCAGTCAGATGGGTGGGGTATAAATACCGTAATAACATCATTATTATGAAAATAATAACTCTTGAGAGTCCAATGGACTGCAAGAAGATCAAACCTATCCATTCTCAAGGAAATCAGCCCTGAGTGCTCACTGGAAGGACAGATCCTGAAGCTGAGGCTCCAATACTTTGGCCACCTCATGAGAAGAGAAGACTCCCTGGAAAAGACCCTGATGTTGGGAAAGATTGAGGGCACTAGGAGAAGGGGACGACAGAGGATGAGATGGTTGGACAGTGTTCTCAAAGCTACGAACATGAGTTTGACCAAACTGCGGGAGGCAGTGGAAGACAGGAGTGCCTGGCGTGCTATGGTCCATGGGGTCACGAAGAGTCAGACACGACTAAACGACTAAGCAACAACAATTATGAAAATAGAACACCCCTATTTTCATTGGAGAAATGTTGGAGGGTATGCAAACTGCTTTCACCACTGCTGAAATTTATTTTAGAATTCTTCCATAGAGCTATGAACAAATGAACTTTTGAAATTATCATCCTATTTCTGAGGAGAATTTTTCTTTTCAATGGGGTTGTCAGGGGTCGGGGAAATGGTGGAGAATATTTGGAATGAATTTGTCTCATTTTTCTGGGACAAGGGGTGTGAGAAAGAAAAATATCCAGAATCAATTCCCCAGGAATTTGTCTTTTTCAAAATGTTGACTCAGCTCTAGAACAGGAATCTGTGAGGAGTGGCACAAAAGCAAAACTTACACAACAACCAAGGAACAGGCTGAAATAGGTGAAATGGCCTCATCTCTAGCTGTAAGTCCCTCAATGTCATGCAGATGCGGAAAGCAGACCCTGAATAGGTCTAATCTTCATGCCTAATATTGCTAAAGCATAATGAATCAGACTTTTTTAATTCTCTGCCCCCAAATTGGTACTATTTAATGAGTCCTCAGCTATTCTTGTCATCCAAAATTCCCCAATTGTTTTTTGTCAAATTTACTGCCTCCTCCACTTCCTGTGACAGTGAATTCAACAATCTAATTACACATATGGAGGGGAATTTTCCCTTGAAGTAGCTGGCTTTTCAGTTTTATCAAGAATCCCATTGTTCTTGTCTTCAAACTAGAGGGAAGAGTAGCTTCCAAATTGCCTTTCTTCCTTTAAAACGTCTGCCTGGGTGCATGTAGACTGTCATTTTACAAAGCTGTGAGCGTTTTATGGTGCAGTTCATTTTGAGAAACAGACCTCTCATTAGATTATTTCAAAACTTTGAAGTATTTGTAGCTGATTTCAGATTGAAGTGGTTTTGATACAAAACAGAACTTTCTGACCACTGGAAGTGACCTATTATCAGTCAGAAATGTACTCTAGCTGAAATACTGCAGGCGCATCTATCTCATCACATTTAGTTTTTTCTTCTTCTATTTTCTAGCTCACTGGGCTCAGTCCTATGAATTAAGACCAATTAAGGAGCTTGTATGACTCTGTTTTCACACTTTTTTGCTGTTGCAGCCACGCAAAATTGCCTATGAAGCTGCAAAAAGTTCTTGTGAACTTTTCAAACCAAACCAAATTATATATATATATAGAGAGAGAGAGAGAGAGAGAGAGAGAGAGAGAGAGAATCCAATTAAATTCATTTCCGAGTGTGATTTTTTTTTCTTGCAGGTTTTAGCCTGAAGGGACATTGCACAGAAATGAGTCATAACTAGCAGGCATCAGTCATCGGACAAGCACCTTTACTGTGTCCTTTTTGGAACCAGCTTGAAACATTTTTGTTTAGGCTAGCCTATCCAGACATGTAGAAGATATATCTCCTTTTATCACTTTTTAGCTATGGTTGATTTTAATGATCTTTTAGAGTTTTCAAATACCTGTTTTAAACTGTTTCTATCAATCATTTAAATGCTTTGTTTTATATTTTTGAAAATTGTTGCAAGGGTGGTTGTTGTTGTTTTTGCAATCAAGCGGTATATAATTTTGATTAAATAAATAAATGTGTCACAAAAGCTTTGAGAGACAGTGCCTTTCATACTTTTGCTCAAGAAAGCAGGGCACCATGGATTTGGTCGAGTAAGTGATTAGGTCAATGTAGGTCAAGGTAAAGGTAAAGGATCCCAGTCAAAGGCAACTATGGGGTGCAGTGCTCATCAATGGACAAGAACACTATGTTACCAGGGCCTTTTTCAAATGGAACTCCCTGGAACTCAGCACCAGCACCTCTTAGGTGGGTACCATTGCCATTTTAAGAGAACAAAGAAGGTATTCATGGTGAGTTCCAGCACCTCTTTTTCTAGAAAAATAGCCCTGTTCACAACCATCACAGCCTTCTGTGTTGGGTTGTAATTGGTTGTGCCCGTAGCTTATTTTAGTACTTGTACACAGAATAACTCATTAGCACTAAAGGAAATGTTCCCATTAGCACCCTTTATTCAAAAATAACAAACTACCATACAGAAACTTAAAGGCAGGTACGCAAATCACCACCATTCCCCCCCCCCATGTTAAATGTATTGTCAACTTCAATATTTTCATTTGTTGCTGTGGTGTCCTCCTAGTAGAATTCATGACTCAATGTGCCTTCATCATCACCAATGTTGCCCCCCCTCCACCCCAGTATCATTGTCATTACTGGAAGCATGTCTGGTAAACTTCCATGCTTCTTCTTCTTCTTCTTCTTCTTCTTCTTCTTCTTCTTCTTCTTCTTCTTCTTCTTCTTCTTCTTCTTCTTCTTCCTCCTCCTCCTCCTCCTCCTCCTCCTCCTCCTCCTCCTCCTCCTCCTCCTCTGGTATTAGTTGAAGTTTGTCTGGAATTCATGTGTACATCAAGTATGAATTAGTATTCTGGTAGGCCATGTCATACCTGAATTGCTCTTATGGTCTCCATCACAGCATGCAGCTATCTGAAGTGCACACATATTATTCTTGCTAGCTTTGTTCTTGCTAGCTAACTAGTACTTTTCTCAATCTTACAGAGGCAACACTCAAAGCAGAATGAACAACCAGAAGTGGGCAATGTTCAATGCATTGCACTTGATTCGTGCTCCTTAGTCTCACAGGTTTAAAGAAATTGCAACCATTATCGGTAGCAGTACAGCCCTCCACTAAAATCAATGAAGTTAGCCAGTCATCTATCACTTCCTGCAACTGTCTGGATATATTGTCACCATTGTGTGTTCCAGAAAACAATCTAAGTGTCACCGTTGCAATTTTGTTTTGGGCTTTTTGTTATTAATGACAGGAATCAATGAAGTTGCACTCCAATGCAGAGGTATGATTTCATCTGGTTACCAATCCAAAAGTCACTTGTGAAGTAGACTGCTTTCTCAACTGATTTCCTCAATGCATTTTCTATTCCTCTTTTATTCTGTGCTCTGTGACAGGGCCAGCAATGTACTGACTGCTTAGTAGTTATACAAAATTGGAGCCAAAGTGTGCTTACAAACTTCTTAAAACCTTTGCTTTCCACAATGTTGAAGGGCAACATTGTCTAGCAATGCATTCTGTTCAGTTTTGCGGCTTCCAGGCTGTGTGGCTTATTTATCTGTTTTTGTCTGCTTCAAATATATATGATTGCTGACCTGCTGGTTGCTGCTTTTGTGTTCTTATTCATTGATAACATCTCTGATATATGTACCATGAACATACCTTCAGCATGCAACAAAGGGAGATAGGCACACTCACATAGCCTGGGTCCCCACAAACAAGATTGCTAGGTTTTGCACAGACAAGAAGTAAACAAAAATAGTAGGTGTAGTCAGTGCTTTTTGTTCTTTAAAAATGTTTACAGGTACTCTCAATTTGACTCAAGAAAATCACCATTTTATAGTTCAAATCAGGAAAAATAAATACAGTAAATGGACAAAAGTACAAAGAACATGCGTTACCTCATATTACCCAGCTGACAGCTCACAGTAATTTACACATTACTTATACTGTATTGAAATACTGCCCCTCAATGAGGCCAAACTTTCATCAGTCAAACACCACACATCCACATTCCACACTGTTTCACACATTAAATGCTTGCTTCCGTCTGAGACTCAGGAAACACCAAAAAAGGAAATGAAGCCGCCATCGGAGGTGGTAACAACAAAACTGACCAGTTTTAATTTTCTTTTTTGGTTTATTCTCCCGCTAGATTCACAAAATGTTTAGGGGTATGCGTACCCCTGCGTACCCCCAGAAAAAAAAGCACTGCATATAATTTATCACAGGCATAGGGATGTTGGGAGTTGTAGTCCCAAAACATCTAGAGGGCCGAGTTTGCCTATGCCTGATTTATCTCTTAGTTGCCACTGGGCTCAGAGGATAACCAAGCCCCTCACCCCAAAGTGGGTGGATTCATAGAGAAGGGAGTTTGATACAGTTATGCATTTTATCTTCTTTTAAATGCTCGATCACGCTTCCTGTTTCTAATTTTGTTTCAATCTTATACACACTAGAACATGATCAGGGAGTTAGCCCTGCTGTAGTTGATTTGGTGAAGGGGCGATCAATGGCAATTTACTATGCAGCTTAACCAGAATCCAGTTGCATCAGTGGACCTAGACTTCTTGTCATTTGCTATACTCGAATTTCCCATGACCCAGGTCTCTGAATTAGGAAGCACCTCTCTGGCTGGTTTTCACCGATGGTTTCATCTTTCCACATTCCATTAACTGTTCTTCTGTGGTCAAAGTATCCAGTGTCTTCACTATTCCTCCTCTGGGCCTTTTCATCTGGCTGGTTTTATGACACCCTGTTAGCTTCTCCGGTGCCTGTTGGCTTTTTTCACTGGTAGCACAACTTTTAATCTCTTCTTCAGCCTTATTAAATAAAAGATCATGCTCACCCAGCCACACCCAGCCACAATATTTTCTCATGGGGATAGAGAACACTTACAGAGAACATGACCGCACAGTTGAAGAACTGCCCACCGAAACAAGCTGAGGCAGTGCATACACACATGAATTGAGTGCAAGTTGAAGTTAGATCTATTTGCTTTATATGATTAACTGTGGAATGGGAAAATTGGATTAAATGGGAGAAAGTGATCAGGCAACACAGCTTCAATCGTTGTTAATATTTATGCTTTGGTGCAACAATGAAGATGTGGGATGCTTTGCAAAAAATGTAAGCACAACAAAGGGCCAATGTGAGCATCCCTCATACACAAGAAGAGTCACCATGTAAACTTGTCAAGGGGTGAACATATTGAAAGCCAATCATGTACTATTGATTAAAGGAAACATGTCAAACTAAAATATTATGGGTAGAATTCAATGTAGTGCTAAGGAGATCACGCCATCATTCTTCTTGCCTGATATGAAAAGACCTGTTGTGTTAGTGGGAGTCCTGGTCCAAGCTTCTACTAGCAGGGCTCATTACCTGCTTCAGGGAAGACAAGGGTGAAAGAAAGGCAAGAAACACGATCTTAGGTTGCAGAACAAAGAATCAAAAGGGGTGAGAAACAGACACAATGACTGTAGCAGCAGGAGGACTAGGCAGAGCTAACAGCCATAGGTTGTGCAGTGGTAGTCTTGCACATCTGGCTTCCCAATGCAGAGCATCACTGTTGATTACTGAGAGGTGACACTGGAAGGGGCAAGGCACAGGGACTCAGCACAGGTGCAATGGCACATACAACCATATACTCCTGCCACTGTGCCTGCATCATGCTGAGCTCTCCATACCATGCCCTTCCACCCCTCAGTAACCAGCAGTGACACTCAGCATTGGGAAACCAAGTGTGCAGTGCCAACCTGCCTGCACCACCCTAACCACTGCTGGGCAGAGCTAACTTTGGAAAGCAATCTTTACAATATATTTCAATAGGATGGAGCCTACAATGTAGGGAGGGATCACACAGTGGAAACAGCCAGTGTGAGAATGGATGGGAACGTGAATGATGCATAACATCTTGCTGTACATTATGATGCTACAACTTGTTCCCAGCATTAAACTTGTAAATGTGTGCCTTCAGGAATTGATTCTTGCATGAAACTAAATCATTTATATGTCATTCTGCATGTTATGAACAACATATAGTAATTTCTTCATGCACATTATTTTGTCATCACAAAGAACGCACAAAGGACCTTGCCCAAACATTAATTTAATCAGGCATGCTCTAAAAATGTACATACAACTTCATTTAGGCACATTATGTGCAATGTATAGCAAGGTATAATTCACCAACCAGGAAATTTATCAGTCACTTCACAAAAAAATGATTTCTCACTTCCAAGACACAGCAAAGTATAGAGAATTTCAGTTGACTGATGGGACAGCACAGGACTGATCTGCCCATCATTACTTTTTTATATCTCAAAACTCAATTTACTTCATCCAGATCTATACATAAAGCATACCAGAGAGGCAGTAGAGACATCCTGTCAAATTCAACTCCTCAAATAAAACGTACTAGACGATGAACCATTAATGGCTGCATTAGCTTCTGGTGAGATAAAATTCATTCCAATCAATCTCCTAATGAGACCAGTTTCAAAAGCATTTACAGTATAATCAATATATTTCCAATTGAATCTATCAATAGCCTTTAAAAAAAAACTTAACAGAAAAGACCAAGATCTGGAAATGGAATAGTTTTGAATTTGACTATAAAATGGTTTCAATAACTCACCTAATATTAATCAGTCATTCCCATTGACCAAAATAAATCCGTCTGATTGACATAATTATAATTAGCTATGAAAGAGATGATTAGGAAAAATAATTAACTTGGAAATGCTGTTTCAATAATAAAAGAATCCAGTAGGATGATTCTCATCTGATAGGATAGTGGGTGCTTACCAGGCTATTCAACAGAAACTTTATGTTCAAAAGTGAATTAAAGCACATTCATGCTATTTGACAAAAGACATAGAAACACATGATTTACGAATACTTAGCAAAGTTGGCTTTAGGAGTTTGCATAACCAGGTGTCTGCCAAGGCCCTTGTTGATGCCACTGGCCCCATTGCTCCTTCTCAGGCCACTGCAGTGGGAATCTTGTTAGAATAAAGTTATATATACTCAAACAAAAAAAGTAGGCAGCTTAACCACCCGAGTCCCTGGCCTGCCCCCCCACTACCCCCGCTGCACAGGCCTGCTCCTTCCCCTTGCTGTCACGTACTAGTCTGAGTGAGCAATCAAGGAGATCAGGACAGGATCAAGGAGAAAAAGAAGCAGCGTCCACTTCCCTGGCTCTTTCCCTATACACACTGATGTGGAATGGAAACAGAGGACCTGGGCAGGTACTGATGAGAGAACCCACTGAGGCAGACACATCTCAGCAGATGGGGTTGAGCCACCACACTAGCTTCTCAGCAGGTAGGTTGCTGCTGCTTACCAGGAGGGAGAGGGGTAGAGATAAAGTGTCGAGGAGGTTGGCTCAAGCACACCAGCAGGAATGCCAGATTGGCTCCACCAGTGCATTTAATAATAATAATAATAATAATAATAATAATAATAATAATAATTTATTATTTATACCAGCCACTCTGGGCGGCTTCCAACAGAAAAATGAAATAAAATAATCTATTAAACATTAAAAGCCTCCCTAAACAGGGCTGCCTTCAGATGTCTTCTAAAAATCTGGTAGCTGTTTTTCTCTTTGACATCTGTTGGGAGGGCATTCCACAGGGCAGGCGCCACCACCGAGAAGGCCCTCTGCCTGGTTCCCTGCAACTTGGCTTCTCGCAATGTGGGAACCGCCAGAAGGCCCTCAGTACTGGACCTCAGTGTCCGAGCAGAACGATGGGGGTGGGTGGAGACGCTCCTTCAGGTATACTGGACCGAGGCCATTAGTAAGCATCAGTGACCCACCTGATGGGAAACTGGCACAGCAACTCTGCCCCACCCAATGAGCCACTTCTGCACTGAGGACATCTTGCCCAAAGACCCCTGAATCAGGTGCTGGCTCTGTCCAGTAAATAGAATTGTTGATGATAAATCTTCAACTCAGAGGCAATTTTCAGTTACATGGTAGCTAATGGTTTCCTACTTTCTCTTTTAAAAAATTGGAGGTATACAGTGTTCAAATTTTAACAACTTTACTAGCAGATTAGAAACATTTTAAAATGTTTCATTGAAATTCTCAAAGGGGGGGGGGGTTGCAGGGCCTCTTTCTGTGCCCTAAAATGATTTAGGTTATATTTTCCTTCCAGTTTCTTGGTTTCTTTTATGCAATTGCTTCTAGGTCATTAACAAAATTCCTATTTGGTTGAAGTCTTTTCTGCCTCCCTCCCAAACTTTGGACCTTGTGTGTTGTTATGAAAATCTTAAACTTTTCGATAATTCTCCTTCTAAAAGATTGCCATTTAAAATGATATTGTTCAATCACTGTGGGATCTTCTCAATCTATTATTTTCATATTGGCATCAATGACAACAGAAAACATAAAAGAAGACCTTGGTTATTTTTTAGGTTTCTCATTTTCCAGATCTGCCCTTGCTGGTGTCTTAAACATCCATAAAAAAAGTTTATTCTTGAAAAAGAAGAATGATCCTGATGAGTAAAAAGTATAATCATTGAGTTATGGATATAGTTGTGCATATCTTTTCTGTTATGCTCGGTTATCTAACTTGATTTCAAAAAGAATTAGGTAATAAAAGTGCTAAATAGACCCAGTTCCATAAAATTTGCTTTGTTCTTCATTCTAAACTGCACTGGAGCCCTCCACTAATATGATTGTTTCATCAAAGAATTTCTCAAGCTCCTTAAATAATGTTTTATAAAAAGCATGCAGACCAAAATCTGAGGCATCAGTGGATCCAAGTGTGATTATTATGAGCACAAGATTAGAAGTATGAGTAGATGTTAATACCAGTTCCCTTTTGCTTCTCAAAATTCATCCCTTATTGAAAAGAAGAAACTTGAACTGATAATTGCCACTCCACAATTCCTTTTATTCAGCTGAGAGGAGAAACAGTAACAAGTCCTTGAATGCTTAAACATATTTTCCATCTTTTTGATAACAAATGTGTCTCCTATAAAATACAGACAGATTATACTGCAGATAAGATCTCAGTTCAGCACTACACAAATTATACTAAATAGTTATGTATTAACTCTAAATAAGTCATTCTACAGGTAACGTTTCAGCCAATAAATGGCTTTTGCTTGAGAACATGCAATATGGTCCTGATCCAGATCTGGTGTTCTGCGCTTGTTATTTGCATCGGAAGGAAAGCATCCATTGCTGCAAAAGAGATCTTTCCTTCCATTTCAAATAGCAGACATAGGACAAGGATTGCCCTCTCCAGCCTTCCTATCCAAATCACCCCCATGTGCCTGCTATTTACTTTTCAAAAACCCAATCACAAAAAAATTAATTGCATGAATGGTATCCATGTTTACTTTGGCTCATAAAGAGTCTGCCTTAGTATTAGGGAAAGGTAGCATCTGCAGTTGGAATTTGTTTCATCTTTCTTCTGATAGAGCTATTTTGCTCAGAGCTTCCGACCCTTTCACAAAAGGTGTGTGAAAAACAGATCAGTGGATGAGATTGTTGAAACAACAGAACCACCACTTCACTGACCACCACTTCTTCGGTTTCACTTATCACCACGGATCTGAAACTTAGTTACTTTGGAATCTTCTCCTCCCACATGTTTTCCCCCCTCTCCCCCCACAGCTAGTTTTCTTTCATAACTCATAGCAGTAAAGGTTTGGGGAGTTTCTCTATATCATACCTAGAAGCTCATTTTCCAGTCCAATGTTTGTGGGTCTGCAGAACTTTGTCCCAGCTCCTGCAGCATAATATGTGAGATTTGGAGAGCTTTGTCCTATCACCAGCTGCAGTGAGAGAAAACATCATTGGCAGACCTTTGGACAAGCAGCAAAGAAAAGCATGAATATGATGCTTGAAGCAAGGGTGATCTTGACCATTTCAAGGAAGTCAGTTCCCTCCTAGCAAAATAAAAAAATTCCTTCAGTAGCACCTTAAAGACCAACTAAGTTTATATTTTGGTATGAGCTTTCATGTGCATGCACACTTCTTCAGATACACAGTGTGCATGCACACGAAAGCTCATACCAAAATATAAACTTAGTTGGTCTTTAAGGTGCTACTGAAGGAATTTTTTTTATTTTGCTTTGACTCAGACCAACACGGCTACCTACCTGTAACTAGTTCCCTCCTAGTTCTTGTGTCCAGAACTACCTTACCTGGATATAGTTAAGATCTATGTGCTCCGAGGGAAGCCAAAATGCAGGAAGCCTAGACCATAGTTTTTATGCCATCATCACCTGCCATCAGCCTGAAAGATTTTGTTCTATATTTTTGTACCATTTTTTGTTTTAGTGTTTTCAAACTGCAATCCGTCTTGAATGCTTTGCTTGAAAGGTGATTTAGATAATAAATATTGGAATAAACAGTAAAGTTGTAGCCTTTTATTTACTCCATATATGCTTTGATCTTCATTCCAGGGTGTTCGTGTGAATGAAGGGACGTCTTTAGTTGTAGGCCTTCATGTTTATTGCTCTCACAGGCTTAGTAAGAAATGCATTGTACCAAAATTATCAGAAGACAAAGAACATAAAGAATAAAGTACCACATTTTTCTTGATCCCATTGACAATTTAAATATACATTTCCTGGGGGCACCAAACAAAATTGGACTCCTTCACAATGAGCTGTAAATCCTGAGACCCAAGAGCTTCTTGGTGGCCTAGAAGGGCCCTTTATATGCTCAATATGCAATGGCTGAATAATGGTGGGAAATTATTCAAAGGATAATTATAGCTGTTGGTCTCAAGATGTTTTGTGGCATCTTTCATATATCATTCTTCAAAGCTCTTTCTGAGGAATGGTTTCTTATTGAGCTCGCTGGAGGCAAAGAAATTTGCTCATCATAATTAAAGACAAATAATTCACCCAGTTCTGCAGTGGGATCTTATGAATAGGGCAGTGCTGAATATTTCATCCTGGGACCGAAAATAGTTATTTCTTTCAAGTGAGTAGGAATATTCCGCCACCCCCCCCCCAAAAAAATGCTTGAACTATTAAGAGTATTCAACTTTTTAAAGAACCCTTTCTCCCATTGCAGATATGAAGTCCTTTCATTCAAAAGGCATACTCATTCATTTGAATGGAGAAGAAAGGTCGACCTACAGAAAGGAATACATGCCAGACTGCCATGTTAGGGTGGTGCTGCAGAGGCACTCTATTGACACTGGCATAGCCGTAAATTACCAGGGTGGCAGCAATGTTGGGGCTGCATGGGCACACCAGTTGAGCCTATCTGCTACTCTTGCCGGTGTGCCTGCACAGTTCAACCTAGCTGCCACACTGCTTTGCCCCCACAATGTCCTGTTGTGTGGGAGCAAGGCGAGTGTGGGAAGGATGGCTCTGTGGCACCACACCACAAGTCCTGATAAATGCAGACTGGTTTGTTTCATTTTTACATTGTTTTTATTGCAAAATCATGAAGCAAAAAGAAAAAAAGAAAAAAGGAGTAAGTAAGAAGAAAAACACAAGGAGAAGACAAAAGAAGGGTAAAACACCCTCCCGCCAGCTCACATTAGCAATGCTTTCAACATCAGTGCATCAATCTCAGCTTACACATCTAGATCAGTACATGACATTTCAATGTCCATATGTGTATCTAAGTGAAGTCAGTATTCATAGAAAGTATGTTCATATGTAGCAAGGGCATTAAAGTTTTGCGACCATTAGCATAGATTTATTCAACCAACCAGGCTTATGCTTTAAGTCTCTTTGTGACCATTATGACACACAAGACTCATTCTTGTTATCCTGCCATTAATCCCACAATCTACTCTTGAAAAGGGAAGGCTGGGTTACCCCATAAATTTATCTTAGGATAAGCATATGGATCAAATTATAACTGAAAATATGCTTGGGGGGGGCACCTACCAAGGACTCAGCTACGTTGACAAAGAAAAAGCACTTTAGATGCATTGTTTATACATTCTAACACTGTGACATCAGATGGCGCTGTGGAGTTTTGCTTTTGCCAACCTAATTTCTTATACAAAGTTTGCAACGCATTTAACTGAAACGCTTCTTTGATGTGTCTAAATCCAGCCCAGGTGCCCTCTAGCATCTACTACATTTTACAGTTTTTTATTGTTATTTATTTATTTACACACACTACAGCCAGCTACTACATTTTACAGTTAGAAATACTGGGCCTATGTTGAAAATCAGCATGGCAGAATGAAGTGTTATAGTGAAAAGGAGCAAGAATGCCAGGTTTCATATCAATCCTAACATGCAATAATTCCCATCTTATGCTGAATGCTTATTTTGCATGTGTGAAAAGAAATAAGAAGATAATTCTTGAAACCGAAGTAGATATTTTAAAATTCAAAACTTAGCTATAAGTATATGGTGAGCTTTAAGCTATGAATGAAATTACAGATCTGAGGGTGATGTGCTTTGGTCAGTTTATTGGACTTGTTGAAACTTCATCAAACTAAAATGGTATGTTTGGACTAGAGATGAAGGGGGAATTAATTAAGTTTGTGTTTTGTACAAATGTACCTAAGTCACACATACCAAACCAACCAAAAGGCAGCTATCATTTGAATTTTACAATGCATTTTTTCAAGCAAAAATGTGTGCAGAAAAACATATATTAGGAAAAAGCATGCACTGAAATGATTATATTAGTGAAAATAATGGATCATTAGGAAAGGATTGCTTACAAAAAAATGTATATTAGGTGAAAAGCATGGAAATATGCGCACACATTTTCATGCAGGCTTTAAAAATCACCCAAGCTGATGTGGAAATGAAGTGAACTGAATTTAAGAGTGAAAAAATGAGAAACTGAGATAAACTGAAATTACGTAACAGATTCATCCATCCCATAGCTGCCAAGTTATCCCTTATTTTAAGGGATTTTCCCTTATGCTGAATAGGCTTCCTCGTGAGAAAAGGGAAAACTTGGCAGCTATGATCCATCCCTAGTTTGACAATGCATGGAGCCCATCTCCTCTATGAGATATAAAGACATGTGAAGAATATTTGTTGAATCTTGAATATTCCAATCTTAAAACTTAAACAGACGAAGAAGCTAAAGAATGATATGAGGAAGAGCAACACAGAGAGAGATGTATAGAGCAAAGGTAAAAAAAGGAGGTGCAATAAAAGCTGTTTCAATTTAGAGAGCATATCAAATATAAAAATAAATATGAAGCCTGCTAGAATACATGTTTATAAATGGAGTTGTAGCCTGTTGTAGGGTTAGTGAAGTCACTTTGAGTAAGGCTCAAATGATGCTGGCTTAGATCTCCCCCAACTTCTTTTGCAATAAAATTTCAAGGCACAACAGACGAAGCTAGGGGGATTCATCTCTTTATTTAGTGATTCCTCAAGAAAAGTAGAGTAGAATCCGAAGCCCTCAATCATTTCCCATCTCCATCTTTTTTATTTCTCTAGGAGGCAAAAAAGAAAAAGAAAATCATAATGCAAAAAGCTTTGGCTATATTTCCATACAGAAATAGAATTAGGAGCTGATAGGAATGAGAAATATTAGCCTATAACACTGAGTGCTTCATCAAAAGCCCAGCCTTGAGAAATGACAGCAGACATCAGTAATTGCCAAAACACAAGACTTATTTATAGATTGGGGGGAGAGATAAATACAGTACATACAAATTCCAATTAAGGATAAACCACCCCAGCTTACAAAGCTACTGCATCTCATTTACAGCTGGCAGAAATATGGTCCTTTGAATATTCTTTCTGACTTGCTCGAGATACTTAGAAAATAACACAGTGAGGGAAGGTAAGATATTAATATAACAAGCAATATTGTTGGATCATCTTCAAATATGTTGATCAATTAGAACCTGACCATGAACGTCATGGAGCCTGTGTTATATACAGTAGCTTCTTCTTGACATTGTGGCTATCATTGTTGCTTCAGAATGGAAGAGTTTTATGGGTAAAGCTGCTCCATGTCCTGTCCACAAATAGATTCTTACAGATTAATATTATTCACAGAATATTTTCCATAAATCCAGACGGCATCTTAATGATGCTGGTTTTGGGAAATATCAATATATTTTAGACTTCAAATAACAATCAATATGTGTCTCTTTGAACTCAAAAACACAGGAAGGGACCCAGCCTATAATATGGATAAAGCTGGCACTTCCTGTGCTTTTGAGTTCAAAGAGACACAAATCTTAGGTCAACATCACATTGCTGGTCCTATAACAGTAAGTTATAACTAGATAGGCCTCTTGGTGGGAAAAAAAAGAACAAATGAGTTTGAAGCAGCTAATGAATTAAATCATTATTTAGCTGCTAGTACATTAAGCATTAAAATGACCAAGCTGCATTAAAATGCAAAAGACTATGAGGCAGCACTTATAAAAAGAACATATTATTCAGGTCTGGCTATTTTATAACTGGTTGTTATCATTAGAATTGAGACTACATCACTATCAAAATTATATGGTGCACAAAACTCTATCAGTTTATAGCAGTGGAAATCACAGATGAAAGGTACTGGATGGATGCTCATAAAGGGTATCTAGTGCCTACGATCAGAACTTTAAAACTGTCCTGAGGAAAATCTATGGGAGTTTTAAAAAATAGTTTCAGCTACTAGACTTACAAAAATGAAACCAATCCTTAGAATCAACGATGAGTAAAGATTTAAAGACTCAAAGTAGTTTTAAATATTAGTATGCATTCTTTCAATGTCTCTATTGTGGCCTAATAAAATTAAGAATTGGCTTTGGGCAATGACGGGATTGCCCTGGCAGATGCATTCTCTAACCTGGGAGAGCTGTGAAATAACTGAAACAGGAATTACTTGTTAGGTGAAAATCAACCCAAATCTTTATTGACTACAATAGGTAAGGCAGGGTTGGCATGACATTAGGGCAAGGATCAGTTCATCATTCCCCTCAGCCCCCTACTGCTGAATTGAAATTTGCTAGGGATGGGAAGCGACAAACTCCTTCCATGGGAATTGTCCAGTGTTGAACCTTGTCATAGTGGAGCCAAGCTCCCTGGGTCACACTGGGTGAATAGGGTGGAGATTCCAGCCAGGCAGAGACCTCAGGTAAAGGGATCCCTGACCACTGAGGGAAAGCTGAAAAAAACCCAACCAAGGGCCAATTAAGGTTGAGCGAAAAAACATCTAACCCAAGTGTGGGTGGAAATAAATAGCCTTGAACTTTTGCCCTTCCCTCTCTTCTGAGATCTCATGGAAAGGACTCCTCTGTGGGACCCTGCAAAAGCCTAGACATGGAGAAAGAACTCTCCAAGTCTTACGGGACCGCCTCTCCTAGTATGTCCCACAGAGGACCTTAAGGTCCATGAATAGTAATAGGTCCTGGGCCCTAAAGAAACCTGATTATCCTCCACCAGGGCCAGGGCTTTTCAGTGATGGCTCCGACCTGGTGGAATGCTCTGTCCCACTAGACTAGGGCCCTGCAGGACTTGATCCCCTTCTGCGGGGCCTGTAAGACAGAGCTATTCCACATGGCCTTCAATTTGAATTAGCCTGATCCTCCATTCCCTTTTCCCTTTACTTTTTCTATGAAGAAACCCTTCTGGGACCCCACATTTAAATTCTTCCCTGGTCTCCTTGCTGGTCCTAGCAGGACCAAACTTGGCCAGTTAGCCCTGGCGATTACTTGACATTTACTAAACTGGGTTCCCCTCCCCAAAAAATGACCCTGAATTTTTTTTAAAAAAAAATTGACATGGATGCTATAATGTTGTATTTTATGCTGTTTTTAAGCTGTTTTTTAAAGCCACCCTGAGGCCAGTTTTCAAATTGGGAAGGGTGGCGTATAAATAAAATTTATTTATTTATTTATTTATTTATATTATTATTATTATTATTATTATTATTATTATTAGTCACATGCCACTAGACGATGTCACCCTGTGTGTAATGTGCCCAGAACATGGCTTACAGCAGTATGGCTGCTTTGATAAATACTAGTGGATCCCATTATACGACAGAGGACGAGATGGTTGTACAGTGTTCTCGAAGCTACTAACATGAGTCTGACCAAACTGCGGGAGGCAGTGGAAGACAGGAGTGCCTGGCCTGCTATGGTCCATGGGGTCATGAAGAGTCAGACACAACTAAACGACTAGACAACAACAATCAGATTGTTACACAATATACTTGTTCATGCATCCATATGCAAACACACTTCTTTGACTTAAAAAAACCTGAATTTAAATTCTAAATTCCTGATGTTAACTTTAAAAAATTAAAAATTCTGATTTGTTTTAGAGTAGTTCTGTGCTCCTTCACTTTGATTTGTGATTCAGGCACCAAGTCACTCTGTTTATAATGAAGCTCCAAGTCTCCCCATTCTCTGCAACAGGGAATCCGTAACATTCTCCCTCTTTGGCCAATGCAGATGAAATGTAGTAGTCCAGGAGGCCCCCTAGAGTGGATGAAGCCTTTCAAATTGCAGAGAAATAGGTCTTGTCAAGATACCGGAAAGATGTCTCAGCATTATGGGACCGTAACAGGTTACATTTATAAAATATAACAAATTTGAGAATCTGCAAGCCAGTCTAATTAAGCCAAATTAACCAAATCAGAAATATAGTGAAGTGTAATATATGAGGGGATTCCATCCCTGCCGTCTTCTGGGCATGTTTACAGCCGCACACTGTGGCCACACAGCAAGGTTTTACAATAGGTTTGTGAAGATTCTGACCTGAGTCAAAGTTTATTGACATGGTGTTTCAGCTTGGCAAGGGGAAAAATTCCTGGACCACTGTGATTTGCCTCATTATTCACTCCCCACACAGAGCCAGTGCACATCCTTGGTATATGCCATTCTTCCTGATAAGTGAGACCTTTCAGAGAAGGGTTTAAAAAACATAGCCTGACAGAGAATTATCTTGAAATTTTGAAGTCTTACTTATGTGCAGGCTGTGGGGAAACTTGAGAGATTGCTAGTAGAGAGAGGTTTATCATGAACTGTGGTAGTAGAAGAGTAATTCCACTTGATTCATGCTTAAATCTCTGGAATAGAATCAATAATAGGGACTTCGCATGGCTAGAAAGCATTTATTCAATTCAGCTATTGGCCTTTGTCTCTGGAATAATTCTTGCATAATCATTTATAGGTTTTTCATCTGCTGTCCCAGGTGTTCTGATTGGGATAATTTATTTTATTATCAACACAGCGGGCAAAGGAATAAGGGAGCTCATCCAGGCCCTTTTTTCAGCTCACAAGTTCTGACTGGATCGTACGTCACAGACACAAAGGGAATACACCGGTGCTATTTTTCTAGAAAAAGAGTTGCCAGAACTCACCATGAATGCCTCCCTTGTTCTCTTATAATGGCAATGGTGCCCACCTGAGAGGTGCCGGAACAGAGTTCCAGTGAGTTCCAGCTGAAAAAAGGCTCTGGAATAGACCAATATTGTAAGCACAGTCCACAAACTGCCCATGCTGTATTTGTCCAGAAAGTCTGTGAATCAAAGTGCTGTGACTTCTGATAAACCTACCTCACATGAATCAATCAATGAGGATGGTTGCTAAGGAAATGTCAAGTAAGTAAATTAGAAGTCACAGCTCCTGTCTTTTCACGGGATTGAGACATATGTGTCAAAGCAGAATGAAAGACGAATGACAAGCACCAGAGCTGATTTCTTGAGACAAACTTTGCTCTTCCAGCACAAACCAGGAAGGTCAAATCTTCAAGCAGGGCAGAGAAATTTGGAAGAGCATTTCCTTTGTAAATGTAAGCATATAAATAGATATGGACTAATTTTTCCCTCATATTGTGTCCCTTGCCTAGTTTAGAGACTAGTTCAATCCTATCAAGATGGGACAGTGCAACGATTCTGGCCTTGAGGAGTGCTATCTATTAGAAGCCTGTATCCCAACCCTTCGGAGCACAAATTCTGCAGGGTCATCCACTTCAACCCCAGAAGACTAGGGAGATGTCATGAATTGACATTCACAGTTCAATAGGGGGCTTTCCCTGCCAGGCATAAATGCCTATGGACCAGAAACTACTGTCAGGTTTGGGATTTATCAGACACTTGACGAGTCTAATTCTACTCCCAGCTGGTCTCTTCCTCTTCTTCCAATTCTTCCTTTCTGTAATGAAGTGTGTGAAGCTTGAATAGGTGCCCCCTTCCTGCTCTTAACACTGCCAACCACACAGCCCATCTTTGCAACCCATCTTTTCAGTCACTGCCACTTTTTTTAACTCAAATGACATATTTGGTTCCTTTTCCACTAATGGAAGGGAGAAAACATGGATTTCTCTCCGCTTAAACAATGTGTGTTCCATACAAGCAGTGCTTGCAGTGCAATCCTATACAGGTCTGCAGAAATTCAATGGGACTTACACCCAGATAAGTGTGTATAGGATTGTAGCCTGAACGCATTATCACACATACTTGCAAATAATCATAGCTGCCAAGTTTTCCCTTTTCTCGCGAGGAAGCCTATTCAGCATAAGGGAAAATCCCTTTAAAAAAGGGATAACTTGGCAGCTATGCAAATAATACTTTTTATTACTATGACTTTTACTAATTTAATTTATTACCCACCGTTCCCCATGAGGTCCCCAGGTGGGTTGCAACTATAGAAAATACAATATTAAAAATAATTTAAAACAAACTACAGCCACAAGAATGGGGGGGGGGGTCCTAAAAATGTCTATCTCAGTTGTCGAAGGTACATCTTCAGCATACAACAGCAACTGTATAATGAAGATACCAGATGCACCTCAGTGGAAAGGGAATGTCACAACTGTCTGTGTTTGTGGGTTGGTGTCAGGAGACAGTCAGGGGTAGATCAGCAATAAAACACGCAGTGTCAATGAAGTTAACACTTTATTCAAAGAAACAAAAACAGCACAGGCCTAAATGATCGCAACAACATTTCCCAGTAAGTTTTGATCACTTCAGCTGAGCTTAGCAGGAAGATTGTTCCACTGAACACAGGTGAAGAAGCCCTATGGTTGATCCTGTTGCTTATAGTGCCTGTTCTGAGATGTGGCTGATATATGATTGGTCCAAAAAGAAAATTGCTAGTTAGTTTTAAAAGAAGTTGTAATTTGTGATTGCTGACAATGGTATAAAAAATGTTTGCTATTTTAGGTAACAATTTATTGTAAATTTAATAGTATTGCCTTTTGTGCATTTCTGAATTGTATGCTGAGAACATTAAAGAGTTGCAAAGCTTCCAGTTCAGTCTCTAAAGGAAATGGTAGGGGGATGATTCTAACCTATAGAGAACTCCGATCTCAACTGTAGTCTTTCATTTCCACCAGCGAAAGAGGTACCACAGACATTATTGTGTAGAATATACAGTACATTTGAGCTGACAAATAATTGTTTATAACTATTCTTGCTATGATGTTATTAACACAAACCAGTTACTTAACTCAACAGCAAAATAAATTATTTTTAGTGTTAATTTGACAGTCCAGTTGTTTTAGTAATCTGCATGTTTGAGCTTTATGTAGATTTTTTTTACTAGTCTCTAAATCTGCATTTATAATATGCCAATGTTTAGTCTGATCAACTTATTCCTATTGTTTGTGCCTCTTTTTTGGAATCTGCTTGTCTAAAGATTGTGTTTGTGTGTGATCTTAGCCATGAGTGGCAGTTTTGTCAGAACAGACTATTAAGGAACTGAGGTAAAAAAAAAATGTGAATAATTTAAGTAAACAAGGAGAAGAATCCTAAAACATCCAATATAAGTACTAAACATAGCATAGATAATAGTTTTCCTGTAGTCCTGCTCCTATGCAGTAAGACTAGAGTAGCCAACTTGGTGTCCTAATAATAATAATAATAATAATAATAATAATAATAATAATAATAATAATTTATTATTTATACCCCGCCCATCTGGCCGGGTTCCCCCAGCCACTCTGGGCGGCTTCCAAAAAAACAGAAATTCTAAAATACAGAAATCCATCAAACATTAAAAGCTTCCCTAAACAGGGCTGCCTTGAGATGCCTTCTAAAGGTCTGGTAATTGTTCTCTTTGACCTCTAGTGGGAGGGCATTCCACAGGGTGGGTGCCACTACCGAGAAGGCCCTCTGCCTGGTTCCCTGTAACTTGGCTTCTCGTAATGAGGGAACCGCCAGAAGGCCCTCGGAGCTGGACCTCAGTGTCCGGGCAGAACGATGGGGGTGGAGACGCTCCTTCAGGTATACCGGACCGAGGCCGTTTAGGGCTTTAAAGGTCAACACCAACACTTTGAATTGTGCTCGGAAACGTACTGGGAGCCAATGTAGGTCTTTTAGGACCGGTGTTATGTGATCTCGGCGGCCGCTCCCAGTCACCAGTCTAGCTGCCGCATTCTGGATTAGTTGTAGTTTCCGGGTCACCTTCAAAGGTAGCCCCACGTAGAGCGCATTGCAGTAGTCCAAGCGAGAGATAACTAGAGCATGCACCACTCTGGAGAGACAGTCACTGGGCAGGTAGGGACTCAGCCTGCGTACCAGATGGAGCTGATAAACAGCTGCCCTGGACACGGAGTTGACCTGTGCCTCCATGGACAGCTGTGAGTCTAAAATGACTCCCAGGCTGCGCACCTGGTCTTTCAGGGGCACAGTTACCCCATTCAGGACCAGGGAGTCCTCCACACCCGCCCGCCTCCTGTCCCCCACAAACAGTACTTCTGTCTTGTCAGGATTCAATCTCAATCTGTTAGCCGCCATCCATCCTCCAACCGCCTCCAAGCACTCACACAGGACCTTCACCGCCTTCACTGGTTCTGATTTAAAAGAGAGGTAGAGCTGGGTATCATCAGCATACTGATGGACACCCAGCCCAAACCCCCTGATGATCTCTCCCAGCGGCTGCATATAGATGTTAAAAAGCATGGGGGAGAGGACAGAACCCTGAGGCACCCCACAAGTGAGCGCCCAGGGGTCTGAACACTCATCCCCCACCACCACTTTCTGAACACGGCCCAGGAGGAAGGAGCGGAACCACTGCATGACAGTGCCCCCAGCTCCCAAGCCCTCTAGACGGTCCAGAAGGATGTTATGGTCGATGGTGTCAAAAGCCGCTGAGAGATCCAGCAGAACAAGGAAACAGCTCTTACCTTTGTCCCTAGCCCGCCGGAGATCATCGACCAGTGCGACCAAGGCAGTTTCAGTCCCATGATGAGGCCTGAATCCTGACTGGAAGGGATCCAAATGGTCCGCTTCTTCCAGGCGTGCCTGGAGTTGTTCCGCAACCACTCGCTCAATCACCTTGCCCAAGAATGGAAGATTTGAGACTGGGCGATAGTTGGCCATATTGGCCGGATCTAAAGATGGTTTTTTAAGAAGCGGTTTAATAACCGCCTCTTTCAGCGGGTCTGGGAAGGCTCCCTCATGGAGAGAAGCATTTACCAGCCCACGAAGCCCATCGCCCAGCCCTTCCTGGCTAGCTTTTATAAGCCAGGATGGGCAAGGATCAAGGAGACAGGTGGTTGGTTTCATTCGTCTAAGCAGCCTGTCCACATCCTCGGAGGTAACAGATTGAAATTGATCCCACAAAACTTGAATAGACAGGACTCTAGCACTCCCCCGCCCCGGCCCTGCTCCCACGGTGGAGTCTACCTCTTCCCGAATCTGAGCGACTTTATCTGCAAAAAACTTTGCAAAATCATTGCAGGAGATCATGTGGCCCATACTGGGCCCGGATGGAGCAGGTGGTTCCGCTAAATTGCGAACCACCTGGAAGAGTCTCCTGCTGCTGTTTTCTGCAGATGCGATGGAGACGGTGAAGAAGGTCCTCTTCGCCGTCGCCATTGCCACTTGGTAGGCTCGAAGTTGAGCTCTAGCCCGTGTCCGGTCTGATTCAAAATGAGTTTTCCGCCACCGGCGCTCTAGCCGTCTCAACGACTGTTTCATTGCCCTCAGCGCCGGGGAAAACCACGGGGCTGTCCGGGCTCCATGCAATCTGAGAGGGCGCTTCGGAGCCAGACAGTCAATAGCGCTGGTTAACTCCGCATTCCAGCGGGCCACCAGGGAATCAGCTGAAAGGCCATCGACATGGGATAAAACATCCCCTACCACTCTTTGGAAGCCAATTGGATCCATTAAGTAGCGGGGGCGGACCATCCGAATCGGTCCCACCTCCCTGCAGAGGGGAAGGGTTGCGGAGAAGTCCAGCTGCACCAGAAAGTGATCTGACCATGGCACTTCTTTTGTTTCGCTTTTACTTAATGTCAGATCACCAACATCCATAGAGGTAAACACCAAGTCCAAGGCATGTCCGTGGCTATGAGTTGGGCCAGACTTATTCAGGGACAGCCCCATGGTGGCCATGCTTTCCACGAAGTCCCGAGCGGCTCCTTGTAAGGTCGTGTCGGCATGGATGTTAAAATCCCCTAAGACAACCAAGCTAGGTGTCTCCAGGAGCACATCCGACACGACCTGAAGCAGCTCGGGCAGGGAATCCTTGGTGCAGCGGGGAGGTCGGTACACCAAAAGGAATCCTGTACTGCCTCTATTGCCCAACTTCCAGAACATGCACTCAGAGAACTGGGTCTTCCCAATAGGACGCCTGGTGCAAACTAATGACTTCCTAAAAATCACTGCAACCCCCCCTCCCCGCCCAGATGGCCTGGGTTGCTGTGCATAAGAGAAACCTGGTGGGCAAGCAGCGCCAAGAACGGGCCCATCGGCTTCCTCCAACCAGGTCTCTGTCACACATGCCAGGTCAAATCCTCCATCCACAATCAGGTCGTGAATGGCGGTGGTCTTATTCATCATCGACCTGGCATTGCACAGCAGCACCTTCAGGTCATGTGGGTATCCCTTGCCTATTCCAATATCCGTCCGGTCAGGACCAGACCTGGAGGCAGGGATAGTCCTCAGACAACGACTAAGTCTGCCTCCTCGGTAATGACATGGTCTGGTCTTAGCGTAACTCCTCCTCCTACCCGTGACCACTGAGATCGGTTGTGATCCTTCAGAGGTTGTGAGCTACAACTTCCATCAGTTCAACCACTGGCCATGCTGATAAGGGTTGATGGCTGACGGAGTCTGACAACAGCTGAAAGAAATCACATTGGCCACCTCTGCATAAAGGGTACCAGTCTGAGGTTGTAGATAGAGTGCTGAGTGAAAATCTCCATTCAAGCATGACACTCAGCAGATGACTAGCAATACAATATTTCACCCATCCTGCCTTCAAAGATTGTTGTGGGGGCAAAATTGGGTACAGGACATGTATGCTGACCTGTATAGGAAGATTGTGATAACAACGTAATTCAGCCATTGGATATAGAGAAAAACCAGCTATTCAGGACTGAACTACTCCTATAGTTGTGTGCGCGCTGGATAGTAGCACACACTGAATGAGGCATTTAGAATGGGGGGGGCAACAACAAATGTTTAGAATCCTAGGCTTTGGTGGGAGGTGTTGCCTAATGAAATATATTAGTTCCACAATATCATTTCAATTTCCTCTTGAAGACAACCCAAGGCTTTCATCATTACCACAGCCCCACAGAAGATCCAGTCACACACCAACCTCACTGAAAGACTTGTCAAGACTGCAACAGTAATTCACAAATTCACTAAAATTCCCTGCTCCACTGAGCAGTATGACAGCTCTGCCGACCGCAGTAACATTTCTATTCAAACTGGCTTTGGTGCTGAAGCTATAAATATCCTTGCAATATTTCCTGCTTCAGAACATAAAGACAGCTTTACAGCACTGATAAAATAGAAATTACTTTCTCTCTGAGGTCTTGCTGGAATTTTAATGTCTGTTTTGCAATAAAGCAGGCTTCTACACATTTCGATTTGAGGGAGAGAAAACAAACGGTCTAATTTAGTTACAATAATGACTCCTCTTGCGTTGTCAGCCCAGGCCGGCTCTTTGGTTGGAGGACTGTTAAGGTTTGTATCGCCAAGTGCCGTGCTGATTTTATAGTAATATTAAATTTGTTTCCCCCCCTTTTTGAAGGTGCATAGACCTGGTTAATTACAACAACCAACAACAAGGATACAGAAATAAAGAAAGGGAGAGGGAAAAAAATCGTTAAAGTTTACAACCCTTAATAGTGTTTCTGTTAAAATTACTTGTCACAGCTGTAAAACTAGTGACCAAAGATGACAGGGATTTAAAAGGGTTATTGGAATGAAAAGGGGAAAATACACACAACTATTGCTGATCTCATCAGCATAACCTTTAATTATGCTGTACCTGCCTTTTCAGCCCTTGTTAGTGCTTTCAAAGACAAGTAAATGGTTTTTTCCATTTCCCTTTATGAACACAAAGTCCTCTGTTTCCTTTATAGGCTGTGCATTGGAGACGGTGGGATTCGGTGGGGACACAAAATGGAAATGAGTGGAAGCTGTAGAAGACCACTTCCCAGTGGGGATTGGGCTCAGTGACGCTTCATTTGCATAGAGGGCACATGGTGGAAACAGACGGAACTGAGTAGCCAGATGCCAGTAAATACCACTAAGCACTAAAATGGAATTAGACCTGCTCAGATGGCAAATTAAAGATGATATTGACCATGGCAGGAGAGCTACAACAAAACCTGAGCCAGGATGTTATTGAGCCCCAAAGACTGAATCCTTAGGGTCACTGTTTTGCAGCAATGATAAACAGGAATATTATTAACACAGGCTGCAGCCCTCAAATTACTTTTGTTTTCTGTTTATCAAAAAACCTTCCACAAGACTTCTATGAGATTATTCCAGAGAAAGTATTCTGCGGACTGCAGCAGAAGTTACTTCAGAAGCAAGACTCTTTAAAATTGGTATGTGAATAGTTGTTAATCACTTTTAAAAAAAAAAGTCATGTGAGCACTTGGGGATGAGAAGTTTATCTTTTTCCCTTCCCAGCTACAATCCTGACCCCCACCCCAAAAATCAAGTGCTTAAAGAATTCACTTTTAAAAAGAACTCATTCTAGTTCAAGTTCATCCTTTCCCAAAAGGAACTAGTTTCCCTTCAGGTTTGTCATTTTACAAAATGAACTAGTTCAGTTCAAGTTCATCCAAATGAACTTTTAGTTCATGGAAAGCTTACCATAGCCTTCAAAATGTTAACACAAGCTGTTGAGCTGAGGTATAGGGTCCAAAAATATATCAGGGACAACATACAAGTTATTTATTTATTGCATTTCCCCCCACCTTTCTTCCAAGAAGCTCAAGATAGTGTACATGGTTCTCTTCTTCCCCATTTTATCCCAAACAAACCTGCAAGGAATGTTAAGAGACAAAATTTTGGACTTAAGACACATAATTGAATGAGAGCAAAAAAAAAATGTATAAGAATTTTGCTTAAAGGTATTTAAAAAAATACAATTTTAATCCCTCCAAAATGATCATACAATAAATATGAATAAAAATTGTGAAATTATAATGACATTGATCTCATCTATCCAAAATGGTGTCTATATGTCAAACTTATGTAACAAACAATAACTAGAGACCAAATATGTCATGACAAGGAATTTGTAACACTCAAAAGTTATCCACTTGGCTGATCTATGTTGATGAGGTGAGCTAAGCACATCATATTCATAAGGTTACTATCCAAACTTGGTAAACATGGAGCTGATAGAACAAGATGGTGCTTTTTTACTGGAGGATGTTTTAGGGCAGGCATCCCCAAACTGCGGCCCTCCAGATGTTTTGGCCTACAACTCCCATGATCTCTAGCTAACAGGACCAGTGGTCAGGGAAGATGGGAATTGTAGTCCAAAACATCTGGAGGGCCAAAGTTTGGGGATGCCTGTTTTAGGGCATCCTCCAGATCTCAGATTTTAGATGCATAGCTGCCAAGTTATCCCTTTTTTTAAGGGATTTTCCCTTATGCTGAATAGGCTTCCTCGCGAGAAAAGGGAAAACTTGGCAGCTATGTTTAGATGCCAGCTGGCCACCCAGAATGTCAGCGGGTGAAGCTTTTCCCATAACTGTATTTCCATAATTAAAAAGACTTAACCTTTTCAATTTGTGCTAACCATTCAGCTGTTAAAGGCACAAGGCATTTTTTTGCTTTTGTCCTGCACCTTTGGGAAGAAAGTGAATATCTTCAACAGGGGAGATACAGGAAATGCTAAGCAAACAGCTGGAAGCAATGTGGAGCAACAGTATTAAGTTCATATACACATTTCCCACACACCCATGACATAATCTTTCACTTTACTCAGCTCATTGAAATACACATGCACAATACTACAGGTGTAGCCTACTACGCCCCCCTTATCACAATATCTTTACAAAAGTTTTTCATTGGGCTTCTGCTTTTTGCTATGGCTTCAGTATATGTTTCTCTCTAACCAAGATGTATTCAGTTTTGTATCCAATGAGCAATACATACCTCTAGAGAGTGGCATGCTTTACTTAAAACAACAAGCTGTTGGCTAAGATACAAAACAACAAACCCAAACCCTTGCTGGTTGCTACTTAAAGTATCTGTGTGTTTTGCTGAAGGTCAGATTAGCAGCTGACAAGAATGATCCCCTTTGGCTTTAACAGCTATTTAAAAAATAAAGTTCAGTCAAATGAGGGTCTCACTAGTTAGTTTATTTGTTGCTTCTGGGTGTATAAGATGCATATTGTAAACAGAGCATAATTATGCCACAAATATAGTCTTAGGCCCGGAGCAAACTCATTAGAACTCAGTTTGGAACCCATTACGTTTTGGAAACCTAGTTACCTTAATTGGTAAGCCATCCATCATACTTTATGCACTGATAATACCTCCAAGATAGCCCACCTTCATTCATTTAAATAAGATTTATTAAAATGGCCTCTTGCTGGCTTGCTTCGGTCCATTTATATGGTAAAATCAATAGTTATTGTAAGGCTTACATCACTATCAGAGGTTTTATTGATAACACAGTTACTTACATTTGTTCTTTTGCTGGGGTTAGCTCCTCCAAGGGATCCTAAATGTAATTGTTGCTCCCCCACCACACACCATCAGATCATTTGTGTGAGAATGGTTTTGCATAATTCTGCAATTTATGTAAGGAATTTCTTTTGCTAGCATAAGCCAGGAGGAACAGAAAATGAGCTGAACCAGCAAATATGCCACACAAGCTTAAAGCCATATGGAACTGCAGTGATTTGTGCATACTGAATTGTATTGCATGCTGAAGTGTAGGTGCTGTAGAGGCATACTTCCATGTTACAGTAGGAGATGCATTCAAGGGGAATGTGTGAACACCACCAACACATCCAATATTATATCTGAGCTATTTCACACAATTATTGGGGTTTTTCTGTAACATTGCTTCAACTCACCCACAGCAACTAGGGTGTAGTAGACAGAGGCAAAACAGGTTGCACAAAATATATTTTCCTCTTCAACAGATGAAGGTGGATTGCCATAACTTTTATCTCAAGACAACAGGGTCTGCTCCACTAGCAGAAAATCCAGAGGAATCTAGATTTGTGCTGAGTACAGTAAATCAGATTTCTGTAATGGCAAGATTCCTGCCTCATTCTCCAAAATTATGTACAAAGAACCTATATATTTGCCTTATCTTAGTTACTTATGGTTTCACTGGGGGTTCTGGGGGTTGTAGACAAATATATCCATGTGAGAGAGGAATGGACTTCCGCTAACACAGTAGGATTTTACCTTCCTCTCCTCCTTGGGATGACAGAAGATTAACCCTGCACTAGAGGATTATGCCTCTTCCTTTGCATAGTGCCCACCTGGCTGCAAGTGAAGTGTTTTATACAATTAAAACCGTATGGTTATGGTATGGTTTCCATTTATTTGTGCCCAAAGCAGAATTTTAACGAACTGTATCTGAACAATCTGAACAAACTATGTGGGTTAAACTACAGAGCCTAGGGCTTGCTGATCAGAAGGTCGGCAGTTCGAATCCCCGTGATGGGGTGAGCTCCCGTTGCTCGGTCCCTGCTCCTGACAACCTAGCAGTTCGAAAGCATGTCAAAGTGCAAGTAGATAAATAGGTATCGCTACAGCGGGAGGGTAAACGACGTTTCCGTGTGCTGCTCTGGTTCGCCAGAAGCGGCTTTGTCATGCTGGCCACATGACCCGGAAGCTGTACGCCGGCTCCCTCAGCCAATAACACAAGATGAGCGCCGCAACCCCAGAGTCGGTCATGACTGGACCTAATCGTCAGGGGTCCCTTTAACTTTATCTGAAAAATCTACCAAAATTTAGTAAAGTGAGGATTATGTATGAATGACTAATGTACATGAAAGCTCATACCTATGACAAACTTGGCTGGTCCCTAAGGTGCTACTGGAAGGAATTTTTTTAATTTAATGTATAGTTGTTTGAGAAGATCAGAAATAAATAGGCAAGACACAAGGGGTAGGTTTCAATCAGGGACACTTTATTAACTACAACTTGTGAGTTTATGAACTGCATGGGGGAAGGAAGCCCATGTGTAGGAAATGTTCCAAAATTTCTATGAGGTTCCTAAGCCAGTTTTACCTGGGAGAGTTTGTTAGCATTTTCACCCCTCCCAATATGAGAATCAGATGATAGTCTCCAGAGAGAGAAGTGGGCGGGAACTGTTCCTTCACTCAATTGCCTTCCTGACTCTGCTAATTTAGTGGGGTGGGGTATTGCTATATTGCTCTGTAGCTGTTGTGAGTAGCCCCGGCTCTCTGTTATGTGTTTGCAGTGAGAGCTGTTTGTAACTTTCACACAGCCTATGTATATATTCTGTAAATACGCATTAGCTTGAAGTAATAAAGAGGATTAAAAACCTCTGCCGCAGTATCCATTGTTTATTGAAGCAGAAGGTGCTCCAGTTGTCCTGTTAGCCCAGTTGGGGCAGAAGAGGGACTGAAGACGTGGATATAGCCTAGCATAAAACCCACAGAGTTCACCCTGCAGTTAGGAAGAATGACTGTAATTCTGCCAGTTTTCCCATGCCATACCTGTTTAGGTGAAGGGGGGTTTCATGACTCATGTACCCTTCCTGATTCCTGTCCCACAACTCCAGGTGACACAGGCTAGCTTTGAAAGTGACCCATGGGCCCCACAGCCCCGTATGCAAGTCTGTTGGATCACTAGTCCCCTGAAAAGTACCTCAGGGTACTCACCATTTGTGTCAGCCGCTTCCCTTTCTACCTGCCAAGTGATGAAACCAATCAACCTATTTATTTAGCTCCCAGCCCTAGCTGCTTCAATTCTTGTCTATGGTGTGAAGCAGGTGGGGAAGAAACCTACAGCCGGCGAATTGCAGAAGAGGACACACATACAAAATTCCAAATTGGCCCCATTACTGTATACAGGGAGGGAGGGCTGGGTGCTGCTCAGAAACTTGAAGGTTCAATGAACATGTGGTTTAACCTTCAATGTCCCCACCCTACCCCACCCCACCCCTCCACAGTGCTGGTGAGGGTGCTGTTGGTGGAATAGAAGTGGCTTCTTTTCCTACTTCTGGAACCAGCAGAAGTGTGCTTCTGGCTGGACTGGAATGGAGGAGTGTGATTAGTGGATTTCCAGATGCTGTAGTGGATACAGGAGGCAGTGAAACTAGGTTTTACCCTTAAGAAAGCAATGCCAAAACAATTAACCTACAACCAGGTGGACAGAGCACTGTGTTTGTATTAGCTATTAATGGTACAGTGGAACCTCGGTTTATGAACACCTCGGTTTACGAATTTTCGGTTTACGAATGCTGCGGACCCATCTGGAACAGATTAATTCACTTTCCATTACTTTCAGTGGGAAAGTTCGCTTCAGTTTATGAACACTTCAGTTTATGAACAGACTTCCTGATCCAATTACACCCATGCTTCGGGTTAAGTACGCTTCAGGTTGAGTACTCAGCGGACCCGTCTGGAACGGATTAATCCACTTTCCATTACTTTCAATGGGAATGTTCGCTTCAGTTTATGAACACTTCAGTTTATGAACAGACTTTCGGAACCAATTGTGTTTATAAACCGAGGTACCACTGTATTAGAAGTGGATTCTGCCCCTATTTTGATCCACACCAATCCACTTGGGGTACGTTGATCCAGGACTCAATTAATTCTGGCAGGTCCCATGTCCAGATATTTTCTAGAAACAGCATGACATTGCTCACCTTCTCGGCAACATGATGTTTTGTTAAAAGAGAGAGAACAAAACAGCATGAATAAAGCTGTAACAGCAAGAGCAACCGCTGGTTAAAAGAAACCAAATGATAATGCTAGTGAGCAATGTAGTGCCATAACTTTACATTGGAGAGGAAAGCAAGCAATAAATTTTTACATATCTTTGCATTCCTGTGGAACCAGGGAAGGATGCCCAGAAGGAAATAACGTCATGAATAATAGACAGGATAACAGCTGTATTCACCCGCTAAAACAAGATATGGTCATCATACATTTAAAAGCAAGCCACGAGCCTTCAATTGAAAGGTTTATTTTCACCTTAGCATATGGATGAGAAGGCTGAAATCCGCTGAAGGTACAAACATGGTACTACCTTTGAAAGCAAGAAATGCAGGAAATTGCTAGATACAAATGTAACAAAGGTATAAAAAAGTGGAGATCCATCAGCATTCAGCATCCTTTTTATCATAGAAGTCCTGTCAAAATGAAGATTACAAACCCTACAATTTAAAAATAAATTCCCTGGCCGGGATCTCAAGGAATACATAAAATTGGAGGGGGGGGAGTAAAGGTTGGAACTGAAGAAATTCATTGACAATATCAAGAGATGCAAATTCATTATATTGAAAATTTAATATATATTGATGTAGTTAAAATAATGGGTGTTTACCCTATCCATGACACGTAACTATTGATTCAACTAAATACCAGGTTATTTGAAAAGCTATGGAACAATAAATATTGCATTTTTAAAAATTCAAATCACAAGATCCAACTTTAAATCATCAGTTAATATTTTATTTTAGGAGTTTACGATTCCTCTTGAATGATGCTCAAATATAACATTCTTCTGGATTAGTGCTGTCAGATTCCCAGTTCTGAGGATGTTATGGCACTCACTCTGTACAGGCTTCTAAATGTCATGGACCTCTAAGCAGCAAGATGTGCACACAAACTTCCCACTTGTCAATCACCTGATGTGAAAATTATGCCAGGTGACTCTCTTTTGCCCACACAGGTCTTGTGGAGCACTTTCCAGAGGGCTTCCAGAGCTGTTTGTGGACAAATGCCGGTTTGCTCAGCCTGAAAAGTGAGATGAGTGCTGCAACCCCATAGTCCCTGGATGGACTTAACCATCCAGGGGTCCTTTACCTTTACCTTTTCCTTTTTCTAGACAAAGGCATCTGGAAACCTTTTGTTTTTCTGGGCTATTGCTATTAAAACACCTCAGGAGAAATGAAACAATAAAATACTAAAAATACTAAATTCCAATACACTGAATGATTATCCTCAGGATCCCTTCCAGCTCTACAATTCTATGATTCTATATCCAGTTGTGGTGCCCTGCTTGCACTATGAACTTCTGCTTGTACAAAGGGGTGAACCCTTCCTCTTCTCTTTCCTGCAGCACCTGGAACACACCCAAAATCTTCTCCAGATGGTTGGCAGAGCAGATTGGGACATTGGATCTTACCCATTACTTTTGAACACCAAGTTTCACCTACCTGCTCCCAAACCTGCCCTGAGGTTTCTCCAATGGTCCATTAAAATAAAGACAAAAGTGGAATTAGTTGGCTTTGCCTGTCATTGGCTCTGTTTCCACATTCTTTTTCCTCTTCCTGCCTTCCACCCTACCAGTCTTAAAGGAACCTCATCACTGGGATTCTCCACATTCTCTAGTGCATGTTTGGGTGGGTGCAGGAAGTGGGAGGGGGAAAGTTCTGTTGTGCAAGTAACAGTCTTCCTGCTTGTCTTTGCAAATTTCATTTTGTCTTGTTCCTTGGAAACCTGACCATTATTTTGGACATCACTTATTTGCACTACTGGCGAAGTGATGAAACTTTGTTTCTGAGTTCAGAAGGGCATGTTTGGCTTTTATGCTTTGAATTTAAGTGGAGTGCATAGTGATCACTTCTGGCCAAGCAAATCATCATATTTGTATATATTTGTATAGCCCCTCTGGTCAGAGAGGATAATGCCCTTAGAGTGTTGCCCTTCACCCTATTACATGCTATTGCTCACTTGTTTTAGCTATTCTAAATTGTTCTTACATATACAGTATTATGTCATTCTTACATATCTCTTCAGGACCTTCTGTGCTTTTCTAAGCTGTTTGCAATATACTACACTAGTGGCCAAAATCGTGGAAACCTTTTGGGGAAAGTGTATTTCCGAGGTATGCTGGCTCATAGAACCACTTTTTTTTAAAAAAGTAATACCATAAAATTATATATCAATGAAAAGATAATTTAATGAAGAATGTAATGCAATAACTTTTATAAAGGATTATTTATTATAACAGCAGTCAGGAAGAAAAAACATAAAACACAGAAAAAATGAGATATACATTTTTTTTTTTTTTTTTTACAGGTTCCGGTTTCCGCCTGCAGGAATGGCGGACCTGTTTTCCATCTCTCTGACCTTCGTGAGGAATTTGGCGGTTGCTAGGGGAGTAAATGGCAACCCCCTACCCTCTCCGGGGGTTACGGAGAGGGGCCGCTGGCCCGCGATGCCCCCAGACCCACTCCGACTGTTTTTGGAGTGGGGGGAGCTTGGGCTGAGCACTTACGACGGCCAGGACTCCCGGACGCTAATCTGCATGGCGGGGATTTCCATGGTTAAAGAAGATAATTAGGCTTAAATCTATGGACATACTTCAGAAGGAGGGGAAGAAGCGCTGTTTACTGCTGAGAATTTTATGCTGCTGAGCGAGAGGAGTCAAAGAATGTACGGCATCTGGAAGAAGGATTGATGGGGACGGAGCGATAAGGGAAGCAAGTTTTTATTTTTTCTTCATATTGTTGCCTCGTATCTTCCCGGACGCGATGTCCTGGCTTGTTTGGAGTGAAAGAGAAGCAAAAGACTGTGTGAGTTGAACTCTATAGCTGTTGTTACTGAGCATATTTCTTAAAGATGTGAAGTTGCCGATGAGAAAAGCCCCCCCCTAGTCAGACGGAAGGAGTTCTGGACGCGTTCGGAGGATTTATGAGCTGTGACGCACTTTAAATTGGAGCAGCGACCTGAAGCTAAGTTCAGCTATAGGGCAAGGAGATCCATTAATTTACCAAGAGTTCATGGTTGGATGTTTGGGTCTCCTGCCTGAAAAAGCTGTAAATTCTATAAAGATAAATAAATCGTAAATCTTCATGGCTATGAGAGAAAATGAAAGTGATTTGAGCCTTTTAAGATGGCGCTGCTACTCCGTCGCAACAGGGAGCTCCACTAAGAAGATTTATGGGGAGGCTGGACTGATTAACTCACACAGGAGAAAGAACATCTGTGAAACTTCGTTTGACATTTATCTCAGCAGCTGGAACAATCGGATGAAAGTGGAAAACATCTAGGTGACTGTAAGGGGAAGATTTGGAATATTATGAGCTTGGAGGACGATTTGAACTTTAGAAATAAGACGGCAGTGGACAGTTGCGAGGAATTCCCAATTTCTTGAAGCATGGGAACCCAAAAATAAATTATTTAGATGATTTGGCATAACATTCGGTTTGATTGATATATATATGTGTATAATTTGAAATATTGAAATGTGATATAATTGGTTTTAATTGGAAAATTAATAAAAATATTTTTTTAAAAAAGAAAAAAGAAAAAATGAGATATACAAAAATTCTCACCATGTTAGTTACAACACCAAAAAAAAGTGGTGTTGTAAGCCATCAAACCTCAGAAATACACTTTTCCTGAAAGGTTTCCGCAATTTTGGCCACTAGTGTATAGTCCCAACATGGCCTGCTAATAAGGAGTTTATGGTCCTCGGGACAGGAGTAAACTATATGACACATAAATTCCCTAATCCTTCCTATCAATGAACACCAGCATGCTGAAGCAAGCTTTTGCATGTTTTCAGCCATTACAGATGTTCATCTAGACAACTTTGAACAGACTAGCAATGTCTTTTGATGCAGATGTGCCTACACATCCCATTCTGGAGTCCACACTTGTTGCACATGATTAGAGCTAGATGAGAGGCTTGCAATACAATTCCACAGTTGTGCATCCCATGTGGTATTCGTGTATGGTGTGTAGATGCATATCTAACATGGTATGGTTTTAAAACTTAAAATAATTTTTGAGTCATAGAAATGTCTAGAGGGCACACATAAAACATAAACAAAATAGAGGCTATTTTGCCCCTTTTTCTTATTTTCCTTCATGGCAAGATGCTCTAGCACTCTCCTGACTCGCAGCCTGGATGCAAAATGTCTCGCATACTTTAAACACTGCATAAATAAATAATAATCATTACTAAGGATATTTGAACAGAGACATACATCACCTTTCCTTTATAAATGTAAGGTGAAATTAATGGGGGAGAAATCAACACTTATCACACTGACAATACAGCATTAAAACAACTGTACGGGGCTCCGGTGGAAAATATTGCAAATGTTCCACATTATTTCATCCCCCCTCCCCCAAATTAGCATCTATAGTACTGCTGTGAATACAGATTTATAGGCTTTTAAAATCTCCCTTTATAACTTTTATTTCAAAAGAGAACTTGCAATGATGCCGTCCAATGTGTTAGAATAATATTGTGCAGAGCAGTTCCCACTAGATTCCATAGCGCCCCCCCCGGCCCCCAGAACTGTGGCATCAAGCAGCTAAATAAATTAATAAGGTGCCATGAAATCCTTTTGAGGAGACAGTTATGGCTGAAGACTTTTTATTGCAACCAAACACTTAATTGAGGAGGGGGAGGGGAGATCATATCTATCCTTTTTAGTGTCGTACAAAAGGATAGTTTTATGGCACAGGAAGACTGCTGGTTGGAATATTCTGTAGAGTTGCTATGCCTCTCTGGACATATGTGTATTTTGAATAATAAAAACATTAAAATACATCTGTGATCAACTTATGGGTGTTTAAGAACAGCAGGAATACTTTATCTATCTCCCTATGTAAAATATGGATGGGCTGATCTATCTATTTGTGATCTGTCTCTGATCTAAGTCACTTTTTGAAGCAAATTCATTCATAAATCCATTCAATCCTGCTTCTAAATTGGTGGTGGTGGTTGTTATATTTATTTATATCCTGCCTTTTCCCCAGACCAGAACTCAAGGCAGCTTACATAAAATCAAAACAATACAGATAAAATACAAAAAGGTAATTAAACTCTAATAAAATTAAAACAAATCCATTAAAATACAGATAATAAGAAACAGAACAGCTCTATTAAATCCTTTTCCACACACACAAAACCCAGTTCCCAAAGGCCTGTTGGAATTAAACAGTCTTTACCTGCTGGCAGAAGCACAAGGAGGGAACCAGGCTAACTTCCCTAGGGAGGGAGCAGCAAATGAGAAGGCCCTGTGCTTAAAAAAAAAGTCCTAAAAGAATGGGAGGGGGGTACTCAATATTTTCATGAGTATATGGGAAAGACTTGGGAAAGACTTGGGAAATAAAGAATGAAATAAAGAATGAAATGGACTAAAATACACCCAAGTTGGATATTGATGGATCTGTGTGATTCCTTTGTTTTTAAATACAGTATCAATCTATATATATAAAAATGTAGACACTGTGTGCACGGAGGTAACACCCTTGCACCGTAACCGCTGAACCGAATTGCATCAAATTAGGGCAAAGCGTACCTTGCCCATCAGGGAGGGATCTGGCGTAAAACTTTTTTCAAAAAACCACACCTTTCGCACCTAAAATAATGATTAAACACAAAAAGTGGCGCCCAAATTAGACATCACCAGCAGAAGGTCTGAAGACACCAGCAGCATCCAATAGAAAGGCAGATCGTGTGCTGTCACCAGCAGAATCTCTGAAGGGCGGTGCCAAATAATGACATCATCAACCGAGCAACTGAAACCACCAAGGCAGCCATTACCAGACAACCCACAGAGTCAGGCTGGGGCCAAGAAATGGAGATACAGGGTGGAGGCCTCGGCTCACATTTAAATACTAGCCCAAGCCAAGGCCGACAGACTAGGCCTCGCCTCTACTTTAAAGCCTATAAACTAGATCTCGCCTCTAATTTACAGCCTACAGACTAGGCCTCGACTCTACTTCACAGACTAGGCCTCGGCTCTACTTTACTGCCTACAGACTAGGCTTCAGCTCTACAGCCTACAAACTAGGCCTCTACTCTACTTTAAATACTATCCCGAGTGGAGCCCTAGGTGGAGGGTGGGGGGAGGAGGGGCCCGAATAGGTTATGGGCTGACGTAGGGTGAGGGGGAGCCACAGGGTGAGGGGAAGAGTATGGGATACCTCATTGGCCACTACAGGATGGGAGTAATCACAGGGATGAGACACAACAATGGGGGGGGGACACATAGTCCAGGGGGGAACGGACACATCCTCCCCTTTTCCTGGGAAACAAGGGGTCAGGCACAGCAAACAATCATAAGAAAACAATAATAATTAAAACAACAAATCCAAGGACAAAGTTCATACAGCCGGAAAAGCATATTACATCAAAACACTAACAAAAAACAAGTTATGTAACCATTACCATTCAAAACAGAAATGACATCAATACTCCCAAAAATAAACCCACAGCAGCGCGTGGCTGGGTCAGCTAGTGGTATCTAAAATTAAACAGATTAAGTTGGATTTATCCAGAAACTAACTCTACAAGCAGATTTTATACATATATTTTGAAACCTACAGAGTAAGCCACATTGGATGCTGTGCGACTTGCATCTGGGTAGAATCACACCATATGTCTGTTTATAAACTTAGGTAGTACAGTACAGCGTCTTCAGTACAACCTCTGTATATAATATGGGTGTTCAAGCCTATTCAACCCAAATAACTTTTAGATTACATTACATTATACAGAAAGTGGCAAATAATCATTGCCGTCTTTGACACTCAGTATAATACCATGATGAATTTCCCCTTTTTCCTACAAGTGGCTGCCATACATTATTTCAGCCGCATTCCATTGTCATGTAGAATTAATTAATGTACATGGCTTATCAAGTGTTACTCAGTTTTTCTATGCATGCGGCTCTTTGCCAGAACGGTGTGGCACTTGCAGCCTTGCAGATCAGAAACACTTCCTGGGGAATGTGAAAAGTCAAATTGCATTCACAGAGTCAGTGGCCTCCTGTGGCTCTTTATCACACAAATAGTTCCTTCTTCCTAAGCTAGTCTGCTACTAAGCTAGTAATGAACTAATGTTTGCCATGGGAGCAAAGTCTGTTATGAGCAGCAGTTGCAGATTCTGTGCAGATGACATGATGAGCTCCAACATTAATTCTCTTTCTATGACCTTCCAGGATCCAATATATTCCATTGCATGCTCCCCTCTGTGTCTCCTGATTCAAACTGTGAAGTTGAAATACCACAAAGGGAGAGACAATTCATGTGGTGTTCTTAATTCTGGTGGAATCAGCAGACAGGAGCCCCCAAAGTTTCCAAAGACAACTTTTCAAATGAGAGTATTTGATATTGGATGTTTATGCTAGGGCTGAGGGCAAAGAGAAACAGATAAAAACAAAGCTCAACTCTTAGGGATTAAAAAAAATGTAAGGAAGCTATCTCTGCCTGGTTTTCGACTAGCATTACAGAACATGTGCCAACAAGGTATTTTCACAAGTGACACCAAGAAAGTATTTAAATGTCCTGCATTTATATATTAAATGGGTGCATTGATCAGAGTGTGCATTTGATTTAAATTAATGTATTTTTAAAGAACACACTTTAAATTGAATAGAACAGCATCCCAAGGTGTCCTTAGTGTCACTTGTAAAAATACCCTTATTGCTAAACAGCAGTTGAAAGCTAAATGTACACTTAAGATTGGTCCAAACCAAATGAGCATTCTTTGGCAAGATGCAATGCTTTCATGTGATGTCTAATGTTAAAACAAAAACAAAAACCTTACACGGGAAATCTTAAATGATATTGTCATGTAATGCACATTTGAAGCAGGCTCAATGAGCAGCAGACCCCCTTCTAAAGGAAATGTCAGCTTTCCCAGATAAAATATGATGAGGTAGTGTTTTGTACCACAAGGTTCCCTGACTACATCTTTTATGCTAGATTCTACTACAACATTGGGAAACTGGGAAATTTTCAGATATATCAGAATGGCTACTCTGTGTTTCTTCTCCTGATTCCATACTATTAACTCTTAGCTCTTCAGAAGAAGAGTGTGGCATCAATGTGATGAATTATACAATCATAAATAAATGCATGCTGAATTTACTTCATCCCACAGAAATGAGTAAGAAACTCCTAAGATCTGAAGCCATCCCTACGTTATGCAGCCTTATCCTTGATTCAGTGCCTTGGTCAAGCTGGAGTCTGATCCTTGGGTGTTTCCTGGGTAGCCATTTTTTATTTTCTGTAATATTGTGGAATATTGTGGAATATTGGGAATTGACATCTCTCTTTCTCAGCTAGTCCTTATTTCTGCATGAATCTGTGAACACTGTACCCAAGCTGGGTCTTTGCAGGACTTTTTCTTCTGGGAAAGAAGAACCATTAAAATCAAGCAACTAATTAACCTGCATAAAGCAAGGGAACAGACTTTAGCAGTGAGGGGGATGAGGAATTAACTAATTAAGTGTGAATGGAGGCAACAAGCACAACAGAATGCATTTGTGTCCCATTGGGTTCAACACTTGACAATGTTAGCATCATTTCTCATGGCTGAGAAAAAGCATTCTCAGGTTGTCTGAATAAATATAGCATGTAAATGAACATTCACATTTTAGTCTTGAGGAATGTCTGTAGGTGGGGAAGCTAGGGGGGCTATTCCAGAGCCAGCTATATAAATAAGCAGTCAATTCAATTTGAGTGAGAAACATATTGTTGGAAGTTAGCAAACAGTTCACAAGTCTCCCTGACTTCACACATTTGCGCTATGAGTTGACGAGTTATCTTTTATTCCAAGTTCTAATGAAAAATTTGCACCATTGATATGCAACAATTTCTGCTGAATGGACAATATGTATTCCTCAACACTTGGGAAGCCATTGGTTAACAGACTGGGATGCTTTTTGTATGATTCCTCCTTCCCCATAGTGTCTGCTCCATTCTGACCTTTCTGGACAGATTTGGGGTATGAAGAGATTTATAGGAGGTGGAGAGATCAGCAACAATCACCTGGCATTTCCACTCCTTTTCTACCAGACCTTTAACATATTCTAGACATTAACATATTGCTAATTTTCTGTTTTTATCTCCTGGTTACTTTGAGTACATGGTTCCCCCCTTTAAATATTAAAATTTAGTCAACTGCTCTGGAAGCAAATCTAAATGAAGTCAATAAATAAAATCAGTTCTCCAAAAGGAAATCAGAACCACTGTGTGGGTACTTCTCGCCTGTGGAAAAATAAAGAGAAGACAACAGTACCTCTCTTATGAAGTCTCTTATCTTTCCATTAGTGGCATGTGTATTGGAGTGGAGCTGCTCTCCCAGCACCATTCACTACAACTTACCTGGATGGAGCAGTGTCAGGACTGTACCTTGGAGTGTACCTGCAGGACCCTGACCTCCTAACCAACCTGTCCAAGTAAACATCACTGATGTTGCTGTTGGGAAGGTGGTTTCATGGCTCTATCTCACCAGATGCACCACAATTGCATCTTTCCTAATGTGATCCACTTTCAATAGCTCACTTGTTTCTACCTTCTCCAGGTCTCAGTGGAATTTCCTTCAAACATCAGTATTCCCACAGGCTTTAGTTGGTCCATATTTTATTTTTCACACTGACCATTTTACTTTCAACTCTCTTCTAACACTACTGAATATTTTTTTTGTTGCGAACTTTGTAAAATGATGCCACAGGAAATTATATTGCAGAATTAATACACTTATTGCTGCAACTCTTGCAACAGCAACTAAAAGCATTCCCACCCGCACTGATAATTTTCCATTGGTGTACCCCCCAAACCGTATCCCTCAATACACACTTTTCCTTATACGTATCCTCACAAGATATAATGGGCAGGCTGCATAACATGACCTGTGGAGACCCTCTTTATTTCCATGACTACAACAATTATCGATAGGTTTTGCATTTTGACCTTGCCTTCTCTCTTCAAAAATCTGATTGTCTATAAACCAGGAGGAATGAAGTGAAGCAATAGAAGGCTTTTAGAAAATATATTCACTTTTTTGTTGTAGTTAATGATTAGCCATAAGCTGAGGTATGACATTGACTCAAAGACGTTTTGCCCCGAGGTGCAGAACAGCAGCTTTTCACCAGCAGCCAGCGTGTAGAGCTAACATGATGTAAAAGGAGCTAATTAGCATAATTTAAATCCATGATTTTATTTTATAGCGGATTCACTTTCTGTGTTTTATATTCCAATTTTCCACCTTTTAGTCTTGCTTTTCTTTTCCTGACTGCCAAAACCCTATCTCATATAGGAGGGCAATTACTGGGCAAGCATGTAGCTCTTTAATTGAAACACTTACAGGTGTACACTAGTAAACTATAAAGACTTTTAAGGAACGGCAAAGCTTTAATAGCTTCTTGTTTACGCATGTTGTAACCTAATTTTGTACTCTCTCCATATTGCCGGGGGAAGATGTTAATTTATAGCTGTGATGAGCAATAAAGCAATAATAGTAATCTAAAGGTGCAATATTCCTTGTTTAGGGGGCATTTATGGTTATGTATTAAAACTATAAATACTTCAAGATGCAGCAAAGCTGATCTATACAAAATGAAAGATAAGATTTTGTTGCTTTAAAAAGTGCATTTGTAGCAAAATAAAAAGAGAGGGGGGTAAAGCTTGCTTTTTGTTTATGGCCAAGAAATATTAAACTACAAAGATCAGCAGGCATGGTCATCTGATGGTATTCATGGAGATACCCTTGAGCGAACTTGACTCCTTTGCTACTTGTGTCCCATTAACACCTTGCAGGCAGCTAAGAAGAAAATATTGTTTGTCAGAAAGGTCAACTGTTATTATGTACTTAGATTTACGTCTGAAATAAACATCAGGAGCTCATTCTGCATCAAGGCTAGAAAGAACTCGACCAGATCTACACACACAAAAAGAGTCTGTTTTCTTGATTTGAGAAAGATCTCTCTCTCTCTCTGTGTGTGTGTGTGTGTGTGTGTGTGTGTGCGCACACACACACACACACACACACACACACACACACACATATTCACAAGCACATATATTTACATTTCTGTAGATATGAAAATGTCTCTCTGTGCTGGAGAAGAATTCCTAAGTATCATCATTTCTAAAGAAGGAACTCGAGTCTTGAATTGAAGCCATTATTATTAGTCCACCACCAGTACATAAAAAGCACTCTACAGTGGCTGACTTTGGGATCTCAAATTTCAGTGGCACCCTATGTGATACCAAAATTTGCTCCCCACCTCTCACCGTCCATTCTGTGTCATAGTTGTGGTGCACCCTGCTGATGCTTACTTATACATTGTGCTGACAGACCATGTATAGTCAACAACAAAAAAATGACCACCAACAGAAATTGTTGTCACAGGGGCTACAATTTTTGGATTATTACACTACACATATTAGAATTGGAAAACGTATTCTTCATAAGTTCATATCATTGAAGCAACATAGATGAAATAAGGCATTCATGTACTTAACATGGGTTTGTGGGAGTTGTGAGGAACCTCCAGTCCACAGGCCTAATCCAGTTCACCAGGCCTCCCTGTTGGTCCAGCAAGCCACACCCACCTGCCCTACACCTGATTTCATACATGACATCAGATGTGGCGCAGGTAAAGAGGGGGCTTGGATGAAAGGAGCCAGGAAACAGCTGATTTTCAGGCATTTTGGAAGCACTATGCAAGGGACTTGGACACATCACAGTTACCTGATATCATTAGGAGATCCAATGACTGTCAGGTGGGCTAAAATGGTTCCTTATCCTCACTCCATGGCATGAACATGATTAACAACATTTTATTATCTGAGGCATCTGCCAGTCTCCTTTGAATTTCAGATTGTTCTTTAAAAGTCTGCAGTGTACCAGTTGTGTTGGTGGCCAAATTTAGCATGCCATCTAAAGGAATTAGAAGAGCACTGATTCAAGGTGGGCCACAACCAGGTCCACAATGCTATTTTTTACTGTTAAACAAATAATCCCTCTCCTCTCTCTCTCTCTCTCTCTCTCTCTCTGCCCTCAAGAACTACTCATCAAAAGCATTCCTTAAGACACTGGTTAACAGACATTGTAAAGAATTACCTGTATTTCCTTTTTATGACAGTGTAAGAAAGGGTGCTGCAAGGGATAATTACATTGTCCGTGTTGGGTTTACAGACAAACACAGATAGACAAAATATTTTCTGACATTTGAGAAATCTGGATGGTTTTGTTGAGTTATGATTAAAAAAGGAATAGAGGGCAAAGCCCTCTGATATTAAAGACCACAGACAATTTCATGGTAAAGATAAGCAAAAAGAGTGAGTCTTCCCACAAAGGAAATGCAGTTCTCAAGATGGAGTATGTGCTATCCCTATTGAACTAGCTGGGACTGAAGCTAGTGGTACTTTAAGCTAGAGAGAATGAGAGAGTTGAGAAAAAGGCCATTTTAATGAGCCAAGCTGTTGTAAAAATGAATCATTGCAAAATTATGTTCCACATCTTTTCCACTTGATATTTGTTTTGTTTGTTTCATGATATTTTCAAAAGCCCAATAAAAATGGATGGAGTTTGTTCAATAGCAGCTCCTAAAATTGTAACCCTCTCCATTTTCATCACAGCTATCCAGGTCACGAAGCATATTAGAATAATAGAAATTTCTGATTGCAAATTTAGCTTCCAGCAAGGAAAGAGCAGAAAGTTCTTTAAATGGCTTCGGGAAATGAAGACTCTTTATTAAGAACATATTCTGGAAGCCCAACAGTCTGTTTCAGATGCTTTATACATACATTCCCAGCTATCATTTTGAGGTGGATTTGCGCCACCTTAAAGAAGGGGGAAGTTGAAACTAACTTCTGGTGAAAAATTTGAGGAATTCCACCACATGGCCCTTGAATGGGCAACGGAATTGGGAGAGCAGGCTGCCAAAAAAAAGGTAGCCCCTTCCTCCTGCAGCTTTCAGATCAACATCCCACTCTTTGAGCAGTGTAATCTTTGCCAGTCACTATCTGGGGCTGAATAGGAATTTTTGGGATATATCTTGATTGGCCTTTTGATATACCAATAATAATAATAATAATAATAATAATAATAATAATAATAATAATAATATATTTATACCCCGCCCATCAGTCACTCTGGGTGGCTTCCAACAGAAATATTAAAATACAATAATTTATTAAACATTAAAAGCTTCCCTAAACAGGGCTGCCTTCAGATGTCCTCTAAAATCTGGTAGTTGTTTTTCTCTTTGACATCTGGTGGGAGGGCGGGTGCCACTACCAAGAAGGCCCTCTGCCTGGTTCCCTGTTACTTGGCTTCTCGCAGGAAGGGAATTGCCAGAAGGCCCTCGGCACTGGACCTCAGTGTCCGGGCAGAACGATGGAGGTGGAGACACTCCTTCAGGTATACTGGACCGAGGCTGTTTAGGGCTTTAAAGGTCAGCACCAACACTTTGAATTGTGCTCAGAAACGTACTGGGAGCCAATGCAGGTCTTTCAAGACTGGTGTTATGTGGCCTCAGGAGCTGCTCCCAGTCACCAGTCTAGCTGCTGCATTCTGGATTAGTTGTAGTTTCCAGGTCACCTTCAAAGGTAGCCCCAAATAGAGTGCAGTAGTCCAAGCGAGAGATAACTAGAGCATGCACCACTCTGGCGAGACAGTCCGCGGGCAGGTTCAATCAGTCTGGCTCATTATTGGGCGGTTTGTTTTGTTTCACATTGAGTGTGGTCAGGACAGTGGTGTAGGAGATGGTCGGCACCCTGAAACATCTGGGTAAAGGGAACTTCACTAACTTCACTAACTGCCTCCTGTTGTTAGATGGCTCTCAGGTCCTGGTAAGTGCTGACACTTGTCAGGTAGCACGCCTGTAACTTTGTGTTACATGAAGATGGCTGTTTGCCTTCCATCATGGCAGCTCGAATGAAGGAGTTTCATACAGGGTGGGTTGGTCCTTAACTGCAGGGCCAAACTACCAGCAGTGCCTGTTTACGTTTTACCTACCTGAGTTTGTGATCTGAAATTGGTGTTCATTTCCTTTTAATAACTGCAAGCTTTCTACCAATCCCTACTGTAAAGCTCTTGATAGTAAAGACATTTCTATAGAGGACAATGTTGGCTCAGAAAGTGTGTGTGTATGTGTGTGTTTATGACATTTAAAGAAACATACAATGCAACACATCCTCAGAGGGAAAGGCTTGAATGCACAGGGATATGATTGAGGCAGTTGCAGATGAGTTGAGAGAAAAAGACTCTCTCTGCTGTAAGTTTCACTTGATTGATCATTGGTAGTGCGCTCTGTTCTCCAAATGCCTTTGTTGGTAAATAAAGGAGCTTTCTCTTGTTCAGGGAAGAGCAAGAAGGACAGAGAATAATCTCACCAACGATGTTTTCCCATCTTATTGTCTGTGGCACAGAGGAGTTTTTCAAGAGTATGTGTGAATATAGCTGTTTTCCTACTTTAAGCATGTTTTTATTTCTTTCGCACCAAAGCCACTGAAATGCAACTCCACTGTTGCTTTCAAAGTGAAGCGAATTGATCTCCTTTTCTTCTGGCTATAAGCTGCAAGTCCCTGTGTTAACTTACACTGTGCTGTGTGGCTGCACTTCAGTTTTGTTGCACACATAGCAGCTCATAAGTGACCTTGTCCTTTCAGTTTGTACCTTCGCTGTGAGTGGCTGCTTCCTTGGCAGAACTTTGGGCAAAGGTGATTTCAATGAATGACAAATCAGAGGGCAAATGGCAACAGATCTAAAAGGACGAGGTGAGTCTATCAAAGAAAGGAATATCAAAAGATAGAGCATTTGGAATATAACTGTTCAACACTATGAAGTTTACATTGCCCATTCCTAATCTTTAAACTGCAAGTGGGTGACTGTTATACATGTCCCCTATGTTAGATCTGGCCACTCATATGGTCTAGGCTACAAGAATCATTAGTTTAATCCCATAATTCAAGTTTTCCATTAAAATATCACAAATATTGCCTCCTAGATCTTTAAATGGCCTTGCCTGAAAACAATGGCACATTTTCACTATTTTCCCATGTGGAATTGAAAGGCTTCAATTCCCCTTTGAATGAGAGAGGGTACTGAAGATTTATGGTGGTTTTTTCCCTTTTATTTACAGCTATAAAATCAGAGAATTGTGGGAGAAAAAATATGAATACCTGTGACTGACATAAATAAAAAATAAATAAAAAATTGTCCAGTAGCACCTTAGAGACCAACTAAGTTTGATCTGGGTATAAGCTTTTGTGTGCATGCACACTTCTTCTGTGACTTACATGTTTGGGGTAAATAACATGGATTCAAAACATGGGACTAAACTCACCCTCCAGCAGGACTCACAGACTCACAAAGTCAAGTGATAGGAATGTAGGCTGTTAAGCCTTTTGCATATCCTGTTCAGTCAACTTGTCAAGCGCTCCCTTCTTCCTCCCCCTCTTGCAATGAACTTACTGCCAAATAAAATTTAAATGCTTTATGACCTGTCCCAATTATTTCCCACTGGCAGCCTTGATCCAAGCATTGTCCAGGAATTCTAAGAAACCAAAACTAAATATGGAAAGTGTGGAGCAAGTATACAACCTTGTTTATGGAAAGAAATCTGGTTTGTGGTCTCAGGAACCATCATGCAAATTTTGGTTTGGATATCTTAAGAGGTATCCAAACACATACAGAACAAACGACTTTCCAAAATATATAGTAGATATAATTGCATGTCTTTCTGCTTCTTTTCTAATCTATGCTCCCTCTACACTCACAATTCTATTGGCAGCCAGATGTTTGGCACAGAGTTTGCCAAATCAACAGGTTTTCCTCCAAAGCTTTTTCACCAATAAGAGCGAAGAGAATTCTATCTGTTTCTGTCTTGTGCTAACCATCTTATAATTGGACCAGTGTTCAGGTTGTATATTGTCTTGTTTCAAGAAGCACTTTGGGAATACTTGTTCTCCTTTTATTGTTTTCTCCAACCCAAGTGACCATATTTCATATCCATCTGAGACATAAAGCAAGAATACCCAAGCCAATTAGTTGCTTAATTATACCATTGTGCTTTCGCAGTACTGTAAATGTATCCTTGGAAATCTGAAGAATACTTTGATGCACTTTCCCCCCCTGAATGATAGAGAACGACTCTTTCATATAAGCCCATTTTGCTGGATAATCTAAAGCAGTGTTTTTCAAACTTGAGTCCTCAGATGTTGTTGGATTACAATTCCCACCAACCCCAACCAATGTGAGGGATGGTGGGAGTTGTACTCCAACCATATATGGTGACCCAAGGCTGAAGAGCACTGATCTAAAGTAAACATCATGGTATCAAATTATATTGCATCTAGCAGTTGGACAGAAGGTATTAAAGTATTGTTGCTTTAGACCGTGCCATAGCACATATTCACCTCTTAGTCTACAATATAGGTAAAAGTAAAGGTAAAGGACCCCTGGGTGGTTAAGTCCAATCAAAGGCGACTATGGGGTGCGGCACTCATCTCGCTTCAGGCCGAGGGAGCCAGAGTTTGTCCACAAACAGCTTTCCTGGTCATGTGGCCAGTATAACTAAACTGCTTCTGGCGCAATGAAACACCGCGACAGAAACCAGAGCACACAGAAACACCGTTTACCTTCCCACCACAGCGGTACCTATTTATCTATTTTTACTCGCATGCTTTCGAACTGCTAGGTAGGCAGGAGCTGGGACAGAAAAACAGGAGCTCACCCCATTGTGCATATTTGAACTGCCAACCTTCTGATTGGCAAGCCCAAGAGGCTCAGTGGTTTAGACCACAGTGCCACCCTTTTGATATTATTTTTGATATTATATCTACAATATATAAGGCATTAGCCCCTAAAACTAAGAACTGTGTTTTTGCTCACCTTGGTTGATGCAATCTTTAATTCATGAATTATTATAAGAACAGTTCAGCAAAGGCATAAGATGCCTAGGGAGGTTGTGGAATATTTTTTCTTAGACACTTTCAACATTAAGTTAGACTTACTCCTTTCAGGTATGTTTTATTTAGCAAATATTCTCTCTTGGAACAATTGCTGGACAAGATGGTATCTTTCAACTCTGGCATTCAGAAAGGCTAACTCCAAGGGCATACCCATTGTTGAAAGTAAGTGGAATAATTTACTGGCATTGAAAGCAAAATCCAGAATAATAGTCCCATTTACAAGTTAGTTCACACATTCAGCTGAGAAATGCTGATTTTCAGCACATGATTATCCTTGGGTATTGAATGCCTGAACAGAGATTGCTCCATGAGACCAGCAGGTATATATTTTAGGACCCACCCTATGCTCTTGACTGTAGTCTCTTATTGTAACTGATTTTAATATTGTATTTTTCAGTTGCTATAATGGGGCTTGGGACCTCATGGTGAAGGACACATAAGAAATATAATATATTGTTATTGTTGTTGGTGGTGTTATTTATATTTGAACATTTGATGTGAACAATTGCTAACCCTCAGTCAAAGCAGGCTGCTCAGAGGGAGTACAAGATGATATGAACTGAAGGCTGAAATACGTTGTGATACCTCAGCAATCCAGAAAAAAAAAGGCTGCAGAAAGGGATTGCTTTTATTCTTATTATATACTTATGTATACCCCACCCATTTCCTTGATAGGACTTAAGGTGATTTACATATAAAACCAAGAATTGCTAAACACAATAATTAAAAACAATTAAACATTAATAGAATCAAAACTGTATACATATATAAAATCTGTTTAAAATGTACAAATATTTACAAGCATTCACTAACAACAAAACTGAATTTCCCTGTCTTTAGTGTATTGCAAGAGGACCAGACATGTGCCTTAAAGAAAGCAGGCCACCATACTGAATGTGGCCAATATTCTGTCCCTCAGAATGGGGAAGCCCAGTGCAGTAATTATTCCTCATCTCTGCCAATAGATAGGCAGTAATAGTATACCGCTAATGCTGTTGGCATCCATCTATCTCTGGAGACAATGGGAAAGTGCACCTTCGGGGGTCAAGTCAAACCTGCTGTGGCTGTAGAGACTGATACGGGAGAGACATGCTTTATTTCAGGTGGGGCAGATGAAGGCGCCTGGTTGTGCTGCTGCAGAAGTACCATGGCGTTTATTTTTTCTGCACTCCTCCCAGCAATCATTCATCCTCTAGTCACTGCTGTGGATACACGACCTGACTGTCTGTCACCAGGCACTGTGATCATCTGCAAGGGATTCCCAACAAGCGAGGTTAATGTTGCCAGCCTTCATGTCACGTCCTGAAGTTGCAAGGAGAAATTTTTACTTATTATTCTTGGAGCGGAGAAAATGGGAAAGAAAGAGAAAGAGACCTCCATCCATCCCTAATCTAGAGATTTAAAAATGATTTACAAGTACAAAAAAAAGTTCAGTAAAGCAGGTCTGGCTTTGAACTTCAAGGACCTTAGGCAAAGTGTCCTCCAGTGGATTCCATTCACTGTGGAAGAGCCTCATGGTCTTATGTGGCATTGGTGGTGGGCATCAGTGGTGCTAGGCAAGATCCAAGCATTACCAGGAAACTACACTACATCAGAGGTCACATGTAGAAATTAAAAGAAAACGACATCGACATCCAGTTGTCCAATGCTGTTTAGGGAGTAGGGAATAAGGGGAACAGCACAGGTGATGGTAGTAGGGATGAATAAAACTGCCAGTTTGGATTTTTCTCCATTTATCATTTTTCCAATCTTAAATCAGTCTTCCACATTTCTGCATTATGCTGTGATTCTTTGTTTTTTAAAAAATCATTAAAATTTGTCAGCATTTTTAGTAAGCCTTTATCCCAATACACCTTTTTGCCTAATATTCAAATCTTTGCAAGCATTTTCTCCAAATAGAATGCAAGTTTGTATGCCATTTTTGTTGGAGATTCATTCCCCGTGTCTGCTGTCATAGGATTGTTGTCTATCACATAATGGTGTATGTTTTCATTCCATAGAGTCGGATGTGGCGGAAACAGGATGTTTGTGTTATTGTGTCTCTAGAAGTGGGACTATTGTCCTTTGTTCGCTCTCATTGCTGTTTGATGCTAGAGAGAGAGGGAGCCATGTTGCAGTGCTCCGAGTGTATTTTATGTAAATAAATGTAGATTAGCCAAATGCTGAGTTGCTGAGTCTGTTATGCAATTGCGAACACTCTGGATGCCTGAGTGTGCTGATGTCAGTTGGCATCAGTCGCTGTGGTGTTCGGGCTGGAGAAAGCTTTTGAAGCTCCCAAACGATTGATGCCAGTCAGACATGTGTCTCTGCCAGGGTCCTACTCAAGAGTAGGATTTCCTAACACTTTTAACTAATGTACAGTATGCATTTTTATACATAATTATGTCTCACATATACACTTTTTGGAGGGTTGGATAACAGCTTTACTAAATTTGGAGAAGTGTGATTTTTGAAAGATGGAAAATGCAAACCAGGAAATGCAAACTAGGTGTTCACTTTAAAATGTGAACCAGACCATTTTTTTCCCCTCCATTCTTAGACAGCAGTGGTCCCTGAGAGCAACCTGAAGATGCCAAGTGCCGATGCTGACCCTGTACTGACCCCTAGGTTTGCGACATGCCTTGAAAATGTCACCCACAAAGGTCCTTTGGGAAATGTGTAGTGATATATGGACAGCCAAGGATGGCAGCATTTAAATCATTTTATGTGTTTCCAATATGCTAGATGGTCAATCGAAACAGCAAGCAAAATAAATAAATAAATAAATAAATAAATAAATAAATGCCAGCCAGCCAGCAGATATTTTCAGCATTTTCCTTCCCTCTCCCTCCCTGGGAAGTATGAAGCATTTAGATAGTAAATTTAAATGGTCTGACCACTGTGGATAAATCTAATTCCAGACAGGCCCATTGTGCAAAATAACATCTTCATTTTATAGGTTTCTTGCATCAATTTTATTCCAGCTATAAATAATGATCTTGTGATATCACATTGACAAAAGTGTGGAATTATGGGTAGAAAACATTTATGATCCTGTTTTAGGTCAGATTCTCCCAGATGCCATAAAGAGGAAGGCAGAACTCAATTTATTTACTTTTTTAAAAAATTGCTTTTTATATTATTCTCTGTTTTAAAAAAGCAGTTGTCATTAAACATCTTTTAGGGCTCATCCAATCTCTGAATGGCCTCTATTCCTATTAGAATATTGTGAAATCAGCATTTATATTGTCTATTTACAAGAAATAAAATTTGATTTAGTACGAGTAACAGGTATAGTTGGGGATATGCTCAGCTAACTAGAATAACAATTAGTTACCCTAGAATAATTTCCCCAAACCTTCGCCTTTAGTTTGTATTTATGTTCAAGGAATGAAGAGAATTAAAAAGAGCTGACAATCCCTGGCAAGACTGCGAGCTCTTGACACTCTCTATTTAATCTGTAATAAGCAGCCATATCAACCAAGGAGTGGAAGCTGTGGCCTTCCAGATGTTGTTGGGACTCTCAGTCTGTCCCAGAACAATGTCCAGGGGTGGTAAGAGTTGTAATCCAACAACATCTGGAAGGCCAAAGTTTCCCCAACACTGTGATATAAACAATAAGAAACATTTAGTCTTGACTGGTGGATTTCACAGTTCCACAGAGAGAGACACTGTGACCTGCAAATGATCCAAAATAAAAGCAAGATGTGCATGGGTATAACATGCTGGGACTCATTGCTCATGTAGGCAGCAGTAACACTCCTGATATGACAGCCTCTAAAATCTGTAGATGAGCTGTCAAAAACTCCAGCACAGAGGAGAGTCAGAGACTCTGAAGGATGAGGCAGGTGAGTGAATATCAAGATAGTGGTGGTTGTATAACTCTGGTTTAAATCCTAATCACAAATAAACAAAGTGACTGGAATTAGGCATGCACATCAGTCTCATGTGTACACCAAATTATGAGGTGAATGAATGTGATTCAGGAAAGGTTCTCATTTTCTGAATCAGATCACGCCTTTAACAATGTGCAACCAGTCCGATCAGGGACTCCCTAATCTTCTGTGGGACTAGGAGGCCTTGCCTGTTCAAAAAACATACTGTCAGGGTTTTTTGTTTATCGAGAAACAAGCTGACTGGGAAACTCTCAGAGCATGAGAAGGGAAGTGGTGGAGAGCTGGGGACTTGTTTCATCTTGACAGACAGGTGTAAGTTTTAATGACACTGGATACTTTCCCCAGGACATTCCAATCACAGTGATTTGGAGGAAGGATTAAAAACAGTATTTGTTTTTCATGTGGATCTTTGTATTCCTTATATTCAAGTCAATGTATCTGAAAAATTGAATTGAAAAATTGAAAAATCCATTGTATCTGAAAAATGCATGGAAGGCAAAAGCTGCCACCACATACTCACACAGCACCAACCCTAGGAGCAATGGAGTCCCTGCTGTGAAGGTGAGATATTCCCCACTCTAGTCTTTCCAGGGTATCTATGGGTTCCCCCTTCCTCTATGCAAGTTGATGGAGAAATATCTGAGAAAATAGACTACATCCAAAAAATTATGGTAGGGGGGGGAGTGCACTGCCCCAACAACCCTTGGGATTGAAGGTTCCTTGCTGGTAGAGTGACATTTTCTCCCTGTCAGTCTTATTTGAGGATCCATGCTACTGGTTTTAACATGAATTGAATGGAAATACAAGAGCAGCTCCCAAACAGAGTGGGTTGCTTCCCAAAGCTATGAATACAAAGCTGAAACCTGTTCCTGTGCACATTCTTAGTTGGAATGTCATTCCCCCTCTTGAGTAGGGGTGAAATTGCTGCACCCTCCCCCCCTACAAGAAGAGGAAAGGTGGTTCGTTCCAGTGTGGAGTGTGCTTTGGCCACACGTGGGGCAATTCACCTGTGAGGGAAGAGGTGGAGATCTGGCTATTTACGCTTTTTCTGCCCTGCACTCATTCTACTTCACTGCATGGGCGCCCTCCCTTCCTCCTGGCTTTGCTATTTTCTTTATTAGTGGTTTTGCTGCAAGATGCATTGCTGGAAACATCTATGGAACAGGGTAACCTATTGTGGTCACTCCAACTCCTAACAACATACAGTGGTTAGAAGAGTAGTGCGAATCATCCACCCTATTTAGAAAGGGTGGTGAGGCTTCTTGTTTTTTACCGTTTTAACAATGCCCAAGTTTTCCCTTCAGCAAGGTGGAATTTATAGTTCCTGTCTGGTAAATTGTTTTTTAATTAAAAATTTATTGAGTTCCTCAAATCCTGAACACATAAATAGCTAGCGTCTAGCTAGAAGAACACTTGTGTGCACATGTTTAAATCACCCCTCTCTACCTTGACCCTGAACTGCTTCTCCACTGGCTGCCATCTTCGAGACCGTGAAAGGGACTAGAGCAGAATGGTACTGTCACAGTGGCCGGAGTGGACTACTTCAGAGTAACGACGCTACGCAGCTCTGCATTTTATTCTTTTATTGGTGCTGCGTATTTACAGTGCTAAAGTCATTGCTATTTACACGGAGTGATGTGATCAGTCGGTTTCAGAACCTCCTAATGGCTTTTGGCGCGTCTTTCTCCAACACAAAAGCTTTGGCAGACCCATCCTCTTTCCCCTCCTCTTTCTGCGTAGTTCTGGCGTTGGGGGGATGGGTCTCCCTCCCTTATTCGCCCCTTCCTGTCCCACCTGGGACCCTGGCTCCTCTACCTTGCCTGAGCCTCGGACACGACTTCCTGCTTCCCCACTGGAATCGGAACTCTCTCTGCTTTCCCCTGTGCTCGGTGATTGGCTTGAACTCAGGAGGGGAGGGACTTCGCGATATCCCCTGTCCCTCACATCCACCCCCCTCCCAAGCTCTCCTTCACCCCTCCCCAGGTCCCCCCCAGGTGTCGGTGACGACTGGAAGCCTAAGAACTCAGTGCTTTCCGAGCCCGTTGGTGTGAACACCTCCCCCCAGTCCTGCAAGCCCCCCCCTTCCGCCTGGGAGGATGGGAATCCCAAAAAGTCCGTGGCGTCAGAGCTGGTGGGGGTAAAAATGTTCTGCCAATCTGCTCCTTCCTCTGACTGGGTGGATCTCGGTGACACCCATACCTCATCCTCTGGTTCCTCAAACTCCGCTTCCCAGCGCCATGGTGAACTGCTCTCCCGTGCTTCCTCCCCCTCCCCCTCCCTTTCCATGTGCCAGGGCTTGGGTCTAAGGGGAAAGAGGGCGTGAAATTCTTCTACCAGGAATTCCTCCTGTATCTGAGTGGCTGGGACCCATTCATTCTGGGACGGTGGAGCATCCTCCCATGCCATGAGGTACTCCAGTCCCCCCACCCCCCACCTTGAATCCAGGATGGCCGTGGCCTCATTGAGTTGCTCCCTGCCTTCCCTCTCCCCCCCTCCCTCAGGGGTTTGTTCGCTGTCTCGGAGCCTGCTGCTTTCCCTGTACGGCGACAGCAGCGATCTATGAAACACAGGGTGCACCCTCATCTCCTCTGGCAGTGCCAGCCTGTATGCCACCGGGTTGACCTGTTGCGTGACCGTGAAGGGGCCCAACCTTCTGGGCGCCAGCTTTTTGCATCGCCCTCTGATGGGAAGGCCCTCCGAGGACAACCAAACTTTGTCCCCCACCCTAATGACCTCCCCCGGTCGCCTGTGGCGATCTGCCCCCTTCTTGTACGCTTCCTTGGCTCTCTCCAAGTGTTCTCTGAGCTGCTGGTGCACCGTCTCCAGTTCCTCTGCCCAATCCTCAGCCTGTGGGCCCTCCTCCTCCTCCTCCCCCTCCCTCTCTGGGAAAGATCTGAGGTCACGCCCGTAATTGGCCTTAAAGGGCGACACCCCTGTGGAGACGTGCACCGCATTGTTGTAGGCAAATTCTGCCAGTGGCAGGCGATCCACCCAGTCCGTTTGCCGCTGGCTGACGTAGCATCTCAGGTACTGCTGCAGAATGGCGTTGACCCTCTCCGCCTGTCCATTGGTCTGCGGGTGTCTAGCCGTCGACAAGCTGACCTCCACCTGCAGGAGGTTCATGAGCCGCCGCCAGAACCTGGAAACAAATTGGCAGCCACGATCCGAAATAACCCTTAAAGGTAATCCATGCAGTCTGAATACGTGATCCACAAACAGTTTGGCTGTCTCTTCTGCAGAGACCGCCCTGGCACACGGTATAAAGTGGCACATTTTGGACATGAGGTCCACCACCAACAACACTGCGGTCTTGCCCCTGGACGACGGCAGGTCTGTGATGAAGTCCATGGACACTACTTCCCACGGCCTGTGCGGTGTGGCTAAGGGCTCCAGCAAACCTGCTGGTGGCGCTCTGACCACCTTTGCCCGCTGGCAGGTGTCACAGCCCCTTACATAATCCCTCACATCCTCCCGCACCCCTGGCCACCAGAAGTGTCTCATGACTAGGTGAGTGGTTTTATCCCTCCCAAAATGACCCGCCGTTGGGTTGTCGTGCATCTGCTTGAGGACCGTACGTCTAAGCTGGGTGGTGGGCAGGTACAGTGCACCCTTGTAGAAAAGCAGTCCCCTGCGTTCTGCAAAGTCGTTTGCCTGCTCCCCCCCCTCTCAGTTCTCTGAAGATGCGGTTGGCAAATTCATCCGCTGCCGTCAGTGCTGTGAGTTCTGCCTCGCTCACCACTGCTGCTCCGCAGGACCAAGCTGACGGGGGGAAGATGTGCCTGGGTGCCGGTGGCGCCTCCTCCTCCATGTACTCTGGCTTGCGGGAGAGGGCATCCGCCCTGACATTCTGCTCTCCCGGGATGTAGTGTATGGAGAAGTTGAAGTTCGAGAAGAACTCTGCCCACCGTATCTGCCGCTGGTTGAGCACCCTGGCAGTTCTCCAGAACTCCAGGTTCTTGTGGTCTGTGCACACCTGGATGGGGTGCTTGGCGCCCACCAGGAAGTGTCTCCAGTGCTGGAACGCAGCGTGGATCGCAAGAAGTTCCCGATCAAACACCGTGTAGTTTCGCTCTGGCTGGGTCAACTTCCTGGAGAAGAAGGCACAGGGTCTCCACTCTCTGTTGGCGTCCAGTTGCAACAAAATGGCGCCCACAGCTTTATCAGAAGCATCTGTCTCCACGCGTAGGGGCGCGTCCTGAACCACGTGGAACAGGTTCTGGTCTGAGGCGAACACCCTCTTGAGGCTTTCAAACGCTGCTTGCGCCTCTGGTGTCCACCTGAACTTCTGCTTGCCTCTCAGGCAGTCAGTGATGGGAGCCGTAACGCGAGAGAAGTTCTTGATGAACTTCCTGTAGAAGTTGGCGAAGCCCAGTAGGCGTTGGGCATCTTTGCGCGTCCTGGGGCTGTGCCAGTCCAGGATGGCCTGCACCTTGTCCTTGTCCATCGCCAGCCCCTTGTCTGACAGCTTGTAGCCTAGGAAGTCCACCTCCTTGGTGTGAAACTTGCACTTCTCCAGCTTCACATACAGGTGGTTCTCCTTCAGGTGCTGCAACACCTCCCTGACATCCTTCACATGCTGCACTGGGTCATCGGAGTAGATAAGGATGTCATCCAGGAAGACCAAGCATTTCCTGAAGAGGAGGGACCCCAGGACGTGGTGCATGAAGGCCTGGAAGCATGCTGAGCCCCCTTGCAACCCGAAGGGCATCACCAGATATTCAAAAGAGCCCAGAGGCGTGAACATCGTGGTTTTCCATTCATCGCCTTCCCGGATCCTGATCAAGTTGTACGCCCCCCTCAGGTCTAGCTTGGTGAAAATCTTGCCCCTGCGTGCCGCTGTCAGGAGATCATCCACTCTGGGCATGGGGAAAGCCACTGGCTCTGTCACTGAATTCAGCCGTCTAAAATCCACCAAAAGACGGCGCTGTTGCGTGTCTTTCTTGTCCACCCAGAAGACTGGGCTGCCCCCTGCTGCCTTGCTTTCTCTGATGAACCCCCGCTTGAGGTTCTTGTCGATGAAAGCGCGCAGATCCTCCAGTTCCTGGTCTGACATGGCGTACAGCTTGGCTGGGGGTATAGTTGCCCCTGGCACCAGGTTGATCTGGCAGTCAAAAGGCCTGTGTGGGGGTAGGTGGTCGGACTCCGCTTCGCTGAAGACCTCCTGCAGGTCCCAGTACGGCTTGGGTATCGCCTCACCCCCTTTGACGTGCATGGTGGCCACCGTGGCTATGGGAGGCCCCTCCCCTGGTTGGTGCTGCATGCAATGTTCCAGGCAAAAGTCCGATCCAAAAGTGATGCATCTCTGGTGCCAACTGATGGAGGGGTCGTGGCGCGCCAGCCAGCTCATGCCCAAGACGATGGGGGGGTCTGAGATGGTTGTGACGTTGAATGCCAGTGTCTCTGAGTGCCTTCCCACCGTCATTCTCATGGGGGGGGGGTTGATGAGTGATGGCCCCTCCCAGCAGCTCTCTGCCGTCAATGGTTGCCATGTGCAGGGGAAAATCCAGCTGCAGAAGCTGGATCTGGTGCTCTTCTGCAAAGTTTCTCGAGAAGAAGTTGGCTGAGGCACCACTGTCAATTAGGGCGAGGACCGTCAGGGGATAGCCATTTGGGAGCGTGAGCGTCACTTCTAGAACCACTCCTGCTCTGGGAGGGGTGGGCTGGCTCTGCTCCTCTCTGTGCGGGTGGGTGGGCTGGGGCTGTTGTCTGCTGACTGTGCCTGGCTGCTGCCCCTTGTCTCCTGCAGCCAGGCTTTCCCGTTTCCCTGCTGTGGTGCTGCGTCAGTGGGGGAGGGCACAACCGTTCCCGCCTTTCCTTGCCACTCCCTGCGATGTGGGCAGTCTCTGACGAGATGCTGGGGGGAGTTGCAGAGAAAGCAATTCCCACCCCTTCCCTCCTTGCGTCTTGGCGCCGCTGGGGTTTGAAAAGCCCCCGCGCGCGCGCTATCAATCTGCATGGGTTCCTGGTCCTGACTGGCCCCAGGCGTGGCTTGAAAGGGTTGTTGGGGGAGTGGCTTCTCCTGCGACCGTGGGAACCAAGCCCGCTTTGCGCGCGTTGCTTGCTTGTCGCTCCACCGAGATTCCTGTCTCACCCCCACCGCCAGAGCCGCTTTGCTCAGCTGATCCATATTACTGGGCTTTGGACCTCTCGAGAGCTCATCCTTCACCTCCTCATGCAACCCCAAGTAGAACGCCGCTTGCATTGGGGGTGACTCTAGTTCCCACCCCAATCTGTGCACCAGCATGGTGAATTTCGCCCAATACGCGCGAACTGTCATATTTCCTTGGCGTAAATTATGAAGTTCCTCCTTAGTCTGGTCCATATGACTATCGGACGAATACATCGTTTTCAAACCTTCTAGAAATAGTTTGACATTCTTCATGCAAGGATTCTTTGTTGCGATTAACGGTCTTAGCCACTCCCTGGCTGCCCCGGTAAGGTGCTCCACAATAAACGCTACCCTGTGCTCATCATCAGGGAACTCAGCGTGGTGCAGCTCAAGAGCATACACAATCTCAGTCTCAAAGCCCTGATATTCCCTCGGGTCTCCATTGAACTTGCTTACTAGCGTCCCGGCTCTCCTTCCTGGCAGCACTTGGACTTGGGGTGCCCCTCCCGCCTTGTTTTTCTCTGCATCCAGCTTGTTTTGGAGGTCTACCGCCACCGCCCTTAATTCCTGCTCTCTTTCCTGTAGCGCTCTCACCTGTTCCGCAAGTTGTAGCCGGTCGTCCTGGACCTTCTTAGTCTCTTCTTTAGCTGCCTTCAATTCCCCCTGCGCCTGCAGCGACAGCTGCTGCAGTTCTTGCTGGGCTTGCTCCGCGATCTGCCGCCATTTCTCCGCCTCTGACACGCTCATCCCGGCAACTCCAAAGTAGCCCAAAAAGGATTAGGAGGTTGCTGTCACAGTGGCCGGAGTGGACTACTTCAGAGTAACGACGCTACGCAGCTCTGCATTTTATTCTTTTATTGGTGCTGCGTATTTACAGTGCTAAAGTCATTGCTATTTACACGGAGTGATGTGATCAGTCGGTTTCAGAACCTCCTAATGGCTTTTGGCGCGTCTTTCTCCAACACAAAAGCTTTGGCAGACCCATCCTCTTTCCCCTCCTCTTTCTGCGTAGTTCTGGCGTTGGGGGGATGGGTCTCCCTCCCTTATTCGCCCCTTCCTGTCCCACCTGGGACCCTGGCTCCTCTACCTTGCCTGAGCCTCGGACACGACTTCCTGCTTCCCCACTGGAATCGGAACTCTCTCTGCTTTCCCCTGTGCTCGGTGATTGGCTTGAACTCAGGAGGGGAGGGACTTCGCGATATCCCCTGTCCCTCACAGGTACTTATGAATGAGAAAATAGCCTACAATGTGGGTCAGTGGCATCCATTCCCCCATGAGCTGGAATTGTGCATGGTGGCAAAGCAAGGGCAGTGGCCCAAGACTTCAGCTACTGTATGACTCTGATATTGGGATAGAGATATTTAGGTAATTTGATAACATGACTTATCAGCTGTCTGCCTGATGTAAATGACAGGAGAAATGCTTATTTCCATTTGATCCTATTGTAAAAAATACAGATTATGCCTACTTCCTATTTGATAGGTAAGGAAACTCAATTGATTTAATATATTTTATTTTAGGAGAGTTATATTCCACTTTTCAACTAGTGACTAACAACATTGATGAAACACAATAGATACGCCAAGAACACATGCCACAATGCAAAATAAGCAACTCCACTGGAACCGTATGCTTCTTTGCACAGGCCTCCTGCTGTAAGTTGGTTCTGTGGGGGTCAGGAAGGAGACTGTCCAACTGGGGTAGGCCCTGATACTGTCTTTACTTGCTGCCCTTCCTCTCTCTTCTTCTTATTTGTACATTGAGGTAGCTGTTTGTTTGATTGACTGACTGATAGATAGCTACCTAGGAATTAGAATAATTTCTTTCCAGGCACAAACAGGTAGAGAGTCACAAACAGGTCATTCCAGGCAACATGGCTCTTTAGATTTTATTTTTATTTTTACAGAGATTCAGCAGTAGTGATTGGTTTGGCTGGATGCAAATGGTATGCAACATAACCTATATTTATTTTCCAATGTTCTCGTGGGGCTATGATTGTTTCCCACAATCATCTTGATAACATGGTTCCTTTTCAGTTTGCAAGGCTATAATGACTTGGCAACTGAGCGCTGTAACTCTGTGATGTTTCACTTCTGCATTTCTCCTAAAGATGTTACCTGAGATAAGGCTCCCAGCCTCCCACAACCAGTATCAGCATGCCCCCCCCCCAGCTATTAGATTAGCAACCTTCTATTTTGGATAATATATAGGTCTTGCCTGCAGGGTAAGAAATGTTGTGACTGCCCTTTCCTGTTTCTGCATATATTTTCATGGAAGAAAGCAGGAAAGTTGCAAGATAGCTGTTTTCATTCCATATAAGCCCTTTCTAAACGTTCATTATCAGTGCATGTCGAGGGTTCATGGTTCTGCATGCTAGGCTGCCTCCCATCATCAGGGATAGCTCATGCAGTAGTATGATATTCTGAGTCTTGGGGTCATGGGTTCAAACCCCAGGTTGGGTGAAAGATTCCTGCATTGTAGAGAGTTCCATCCAATTCCATGAGTCTATGATTCTATTATTGGGGGCGTGGGTGGTGCTGTGGTGTAAACCACAGAGCCTAGGGCTTGCCGATCAATGAGCTGTGGTCTAAACCACAGAGCCTAGGGCTTGCCGATCAAAAGGCCAGCGGTTCGAATCCCCGCAACGGGGTGAGCTCCCATTGCTTGGTTCCAGCTCCTGCCAACCTACCAGTTTGAAAGCACGTAAAAGTGCAAGTAGATAAATAGGTACTGCTCCGGTGGAAAGGTAAACGGCGTTTCTGTGCACTGCTCTGGTTCGCCAGAAGCGGCTTAGTCATGCTGGCCACATGACCTGGAAGCTGTATGCTGGCTCCCTCGGCCAATAACGCGAGATGAGCACCGCAACCCCAGAGTCGTCTGCCACTGGACCTAATG